>NC_137738.1:63759337-64091837 GCF_963264785.1 Psittacula echo | reverse complement strand
GCCTACTCTCAGCCCTATATTAAACACAAAAATATTACTTGTGAATCCTATTTATATTATTATTTCACTTGGTGTCCTCAACACAAAAAGGACATGGAACTGTTGGAACAAGTCCAGAGGAGGGCCATGAGGATGATCAGGGGACTGGAGCACCTCCCGTATGAGGAGATAGGCTGAGAAAGTTGGAGCTGTTCAGCCTGGAGAAGAGAAGGCTGCGTGGAGACATCATAGCAGCCTTCCAGTATCAGAAGGGGGCCTACAAGGATGCTGGGGAGGGACTATTCATCAGGGACTGTAGTGACAGGACAAGGGGTAACGGGTTGAAACTTAAACAGGGGAAGTTTAGATTGGATATAAGGAAGAAATTCTTTACTGAGAGGGTGGTGAGGCACTGGAATGGGTTGCCCAGGGAGGTTGTGAATGTTCCATCCTTGGCGGTGTTCAAGGCGAGGTTGGATGAGGCCTTGGGTGATATGGTTTAGTGTGGGGTGTTCCTGCCCATGGCAGGGGGGTTGGGACTAGATGATCTTAAGGTCCTTTCCAACCCTAACTATTCTATGATTCTATGATTCTATGAGTACACATTTGGAACAATACATAACATAAATTCTCCTATGTTCTTCCCCCCCTGAAAACTAGTTCTATAAATGCACAGTGAATAAATGACTCAAGCACTTGAAAAAAGTTGTCTCTTAATATTGCAAATAAAATCAACAAAGTTCCCCATGTATGGAGAGTTTGGGTATATTGCCAGTATGCTGGCAATTTAACTATACAGCTGTACAAAAACTGTTGCAGCTCATTGATGCGTGATTAATGTTAATCTTTTTTATCGTGTATTCTAAGAGACATGAAAAAAGCACAGTGATCAAAGACCCATTTCATTCTTATGTTATTACTGAAGTTTAAATCTTATTGGAATAATAACTCAGTTGCAAAGTAAAATTGAAGTTTCTTCCCATTATTAGAATGTCCTCTGCCATATTTACAATTCATAGTTACTTATCTGTTGAGTATTATCTCATACTAGAGAAAGTTCAACTCCCCACTAATTAAACTAAAGCCTTATTTTTATTATCTGTTGTTTAAGGCTGTATTATAAAGTGGTGTATCCAGTTCTTGCTTAAGACATAACCCAGTAATTTCGTTCATAGCTATTTCAGCATTGTAATTGTAAGAATTAACTGGTTTTTTGGGTTTGGGGTTTTTTTAGTTATTTAATTTTGTACCCACTATGATTACTTCTGAGTCCAAATGAAAACTAGGTCATAATCATGTAATTGGCTACACTTAGGTTACATCTTTACATTTTTTCGATACTTCATTTACTGCCACATGGCTTTCATGGTCCGGCTATTAATGTCTTTTTTCCATGCATCTAAATTAACACTGATTTTGTAGAAAGCTAGACATGTGCAAGTTCATTAAATCCATAGAATACATATTCCTATATATACTTTTTTCTTTAAAAGGGAGGGAGGTAAAATTCTGTTGGGCTCAAAGAGCAAAGCACAAGGATAAGACATTTGGTAAAATACATGGGTATTCATAAACAAGATCATAGAGTTTCTAAGAATAAGCCTGAAAAAGACATGACATTTGCATAAGCAAAGTAGAATATGAAAGTTGATGCAAAACAATTTTATTGGTATGCTGTTGAACTGTAAGGAGAGAAAAAAAAACAAACCAAAACCAACAACAAACAAAAAAACCCTCCCAAACCACAGGCTTCTCTAGAAATGTCTATGTCCTGATATGCTGCTATTGCGCATTTGCTATTCCAAGTATTAATGACTAGGCTGCCTCATTTAAATGTTTGATGAAGACAGTATAGGAGAAACTGCATGAATGGTGGTTAGGCCCAGAATTTAGAATGTGTCTCAACAAACTGAAAAAGTTTTCCGTAAATATAAAATATAAATATATAAATATTTTATATAAATATAAAAATATAAATAATAAAAATATAAATATATTTTATATAAATATATATATAAAAATAAAAATATAAATATATTTTATATAAATATAAAAATATAAATAATATTTTATATAAATATAAAAATACTGACAGAGACAAGCAGACGATTCTGCACTTGGGAGAGAACAAGGAGCTCAGCAAATGCAAGTGGGGAAACAGCTAATCAGGGGGTAGTTAAGCAGAAAAACACCTAGACATTATTGTGACAAGGCAAATATGAATCTACAATATCATGCTGCTGCAAAAAAATTAAGCATCATATTGGGATTTCCGAATAAGTTGGGAACCTGAAAATAGCAATAAGACCCTTTCATTCCACTCACTGCTTCTGTTGTAGTCTTTTCTGTACTATATACAGCTTAGCACACTGCAATGCAGTGATATGGACCAATTAGAAACACTCTGGCAAAGCAGTTATAACTATGAAATGCTTGGCAATAGTCTAGAGAAAATTAGACTTGGGAGAACACAAGGTAATCAAAGAATCACAGAATGGCTGAGACTGAAAGTGACTTCTGGATGTCATTTTGTCTAATCCCACTAATCAGGTAGGATCACTTACAGCTGGCTGCCGAGGACCATGTCCAGACAGTTTTTTGACATCACCAAGGTGTGAAACTCCTTATACTCTCTGGACAACCATCTGTTGGTGCTTGGTTACCCTGTCAGTTAAAAAGTGTTTGCTGATATTCACAGGGACCCTCCTGTGTTTCAGTACTTGCCCATTGCCCCTTATCCTATGACTGGGTGCTACTGAAAAGAGCTTGGCTCCATCTTCTTTGCACCCTCCCTTCGGGGATTTATACACATTGATAAAATCCTCCTTGTGACATCTCTTCTCCAGGCTAATCAATTCCAGCTTTTTCAGGCTTTCCTCATCTGGCAGATGTTTCAATCCCTTGACCATCTCACTTTGTTGGACTCTTTCTAGTTTGTCCATGTGTTTCTTGTACTGGGGAGTCCAGAACTGAAAACAGTACTATACAGTACTTCAGGTGTGGTCTCACCAGTACTAAGTAGAGGCAAAAGATCATCTCCCTCAACCTGCTGGCAGCACTTCTTCTAATGCAGTGCAAGATACCATCAGTCTTCTCTGCCACAATGGCACATTTTTGACTCATGTTCAAATTTGTGTCCACCAGGACACCGAGGTCTTTTTCTGCCAAGCTGCTTCACAGTCAGTTTTCTACCTCACTGTCTGCTCATCCAGCCCATACATCAACAGCTTCTTTGTGAGGATCTTGTGGGAAACAGTGTTGAAATCCTTGCTGAAGCTGAGGTAGGCAATATCCAATGCTCTCCCCTCAGCCACCAAGCCAGACAATTTTAAATGTTTATCAAGCTGGTCAAACTTGACTTCCCCTTGGTGAATCCATACTGACTAGTCATAATGATTTTCTTATCCTTTTTGTTCCTGGAAATGTTTTTTAGGGTTAGCTACTCCATTACTTTTCCAGGAACTGATGTGGGGCTGACTGTACGGAAGCTCCCTGTGTCCTTCTTGCCCTTTTTGAAGATAGGAGTGACATTTAGCTTCCTGCATAATATTTCTTTAGATGTTCAGAAGATGGTTTTAGAGAGAGGAATAAACACAACCCTACGTCCACTGCAGGTAAGAGGAAGAGTGATGAGTGTCAATTGCATAAATCTGTGAAAGGCAAACATCAGAGTTTTGTAACAATAAGGATTGCTAAGCCATGAAAGCCTTCATGAGAAGACTGCAAAATATGGCAATCCATTGGAGAATATTGTGCACTGTATTGTGGCTGGCATAAATAAAATAAAATAAAATAAAATAAAATAAAATAAAATGTCCAACCCATGCTTCTATAGCCAAAGTTATTCAGACTCAGGGAAAGTTTTTACTAGTTTATGGCTCTTAGTAGTGTTATATTTTAGGCCTGTTAGTAATTTAATAGGCTTTAGTGTATCTCTGAAACATAAAGTGAATCAACATGTAAGCCTTGGTTTAGGCCAGGTTTTTCTAACATGAGATATTAGTTCTAGAGTTATTTGATATCATCTGGAATGGCTCTAGACATTCTTGCCTAGGACCTATCAGTGAAAGTCATTAGATGATCCCATCTTGCTAGACAGTAATGAGAGAGAAGAAAACTGTCAGATGTACAGATCAATGAACGCTATGAGAAACCTTGTGCCTGCGGTGTTATACTGGCAAGTACTTTTAAAATTAATAATAACGCTCAATTGGTACAAATCCCTGATGAATTGAAAGTTCAATTTTTTGATCCATCAAACTGACATAGTGATGTAACCTATGGCTCATTGTCTCCCTCAAGTGGATAAAGCAAGAACAGATTTTT
The DNA here is from genome assembly GCF_963264785.1 of Psittacula echo. Lineage (NCBI taxonomy): Eukaryota > Metazoa > Chordata > Aves > Psittaciformes > Psittacidae > Psittacula > Psittacula echo. The sequence continues at coordinate 64,087,532 of NC_137738.1, read as the reverse complement.
ATTTCTTCTAGACAGACTTTTTGTTGTTGTTGTTCCGTCCTGCTTTGACTCATTCTTCTGTTTGAAGGGACAAGATTTGATACATGCAGCCAGTTTGACCAGGAATATGACTATAGAAGGTCATCATTAAAAGCTGCAACCAGCTGCGAAGAGCCAAAACTTGGGAGGACTTTCTTTGGCCAAACAGGCCAAGGCAGGAAGAACAAAATATTCATTTGTCTGCAATCTGAAACCCCAGAAATTTGCTGTAGTGTTTTCTATGGCAGGGCACAAGCTCTGAACCACTCATCTTGAACAAGTGTTAGTACTCAAGTTTATGTCATTAATTTGGACAGAATTTGCTTAGAGCTGTTGAGTCTCAGCATCCGAAATTCCTAGCAGATTATTTTGGTTGGTTTGGAGTCTTTATAGATCTGGCATTTAAAAAAAAAAAAAAAAAGAAAATCCATGGAAACTTTGGAAAAGTCTTAAATTCTGTCAGTGTTTACATTATCATAGCTGATCCAAACTGAAAGGTAAAACAGGAAAGAAAAATAGCATTAAATATTCAGATGTACTGAGTACTAGGGATAAAATTCTGTGGAAAAAGAATTTATCTGCCATCCTTAGGAAATTTAATTTGGACAATATTAAAGGAAATATTCTACAAGTGTCATTACTTATAACTTTGAGGTGTAAATGCATCTAATGGGATGGGAATGTGATAAACCCAGAATATTTTATTCTATATACTTAGAAATAATGTTGGGAAAACCAAGCAAACCCATATAATATTCTGCTTTAGGTTTTGTTTGATTTTTTGGGAGGGGGTGTGTGGTTTTCTCTTGTAAGAGTCCAAGACCTTTTATGACAAATATTCTGGCACACCTTATTTTGAATACTGACAAACTGGGCCTGTGTTTTCCTATATGTTTTTTTCTGGTGGTCAATACTGATAAAATTCAAAGTTCTCACAGTGTAACTAGGAAGAAACACAGCAGTAAACTTTGCCGGTATTGAAATTATGGGGTTTTTGCAGTAGTCAAAGCCTGAGAAAAGAGAATTCCAGAGTGTTTTCCCATTATGTCACTGACTTGCAGTGTGATCTTAGGCTTGCTGTTCCAGCTTTCCTGCTACAACTTTCTTCATTTGAGTAATAAGTCCCTAAATATCCCAAGTGCTACATGTTGATAACAGGGCTGGTGACATTGGGACCTTCTTACCTGTCTGAGGGAGGACTTGAGTCTACGTAAACTGTTGCTGGCTAAGGAAAGCACTGAGGCTTCCATGTTTGGACAGAAATGTAACCCAGGCAACAAGGGAAAAGACTCTGCATCAGTGTAGTTGAGGTGAAATGATTACATGATTACACAATCTATCTGCAATATTAGAACCATTCGGAGGACTGAAATGCCACATCCCTTTTCTTCCCTTGCCTTCCTTTCTTTCATCTCAGAAAGACACCTTTGGGTCACATATTTTTTCGTTTGCCTTGTTCTCTGAGCTCTGGTCAGAAAACTCTGGATACTAACAGCACAAATGCAGTCAGCGATAGAAGAGGGACGGAACCCCCAGTCTGCTGCTTGCACAGATGTCTGTTCATCCCACCTCACAAGCTTCCCACCCTTTGCCTGCCCGCAGCGTCAACCCTCCTCGCCTCCCCAGAGATCGTGACGATCAATTACTTGGTCACGCAGGTGGCGATCTCTTTCCCTCTTCTTGGTCGCTTTCCGCCACGTCGTCCTGCTCAGCTGCCCAGAAGCAGCCGCAGCTCTCGGCGTGGCACGTTCTCCCGGTTCCCTTTGCCTCCCAGCGCGGCGGGAGGCGCTCTGCTCCAGCTGAGCGTTTGGTTTTTTTACAAGAGTTATCTCCATTACAGCTTCAGGCAAATGAACTGACTAATGAATTTTCTGTCGGCCATGGAAGTGCGTTGCAAGTAATTAAGGGATATGCTGCGGGGCAGATTAAGCTGCAAGTCACAACGACTAGAGTACAAGCGCGGCAGTTCACCCTGGTCTGCGCCGCCTGCGCTCGACTCTACAATGGGATCATTGACTATTTACTTCGCACAACAACTCTGCTGTTTACTTAATTACAGGAGCTTTTCAGTCACCAGCCCCCACTCACTTAAGCCCCATTTCTTCCACGCTCTTCGTCGTCTTCCCCTCTCTCCAGCCCCCGATAACCAGGGCGCCCTAGCTGATCGCTTGGGTAGATGAAGCGGGGCAACTCTTGAGCATCCTTTATGGAGTGCAGACAGCGCTCCCCCGAGGATCTGGAAACGGGAATTTTCCGTGAGGGAAAGGCAAGGGAAAGAGAATTTTCCTGCCAAACTGCACAGCACATATGTCTGGAGATTAGCCCTCGGGAAGGTTGAGTGGTGAAAGGGAAACGCAAGTGAAATCCTGCCGCGTTTCAAGGCATGTCCTAGCAGCCAAACGGAATCGGGAAAAGCGGAGAAGCAGACGCCTGGGGCGCGGCGGGGCAAGCGCTACTGCGCGAGCGAGGGAAGCACTGGTAATCCCGCAAAAAAAGGGGGCCATTTCACACCCCGGCTCATTAAGGAGGCCTGGGCCCTACTGTCAAAGCCCCTTTTCCGCAGCATTGCAGCTTAGGAGCGAGTCCGGGGGGGAGGGGGGGGGTGGCGGTGGAGCGGAGCTGGTGGAGAAGGCATAGGCGGTTGCTGCTCCCACAAGACGAGCTCACCCTCCTTGCTCGCACGGGGTTTCACCCTCCCGCCCCGGACCTCATTCTAGCCTGGATGGGGTGGGGGAAAATGTACCCGAGCTCAGCCCCCGCTAGTCCAGAGAAGGAGAGGGGACAGGCAAGCTTCAGCATGAAGGAGTCGAGAGGCACTTTTCTCAGCCACCTTCCTCCTCTCTCCCCTGCAGGCTGCGGTAGGGGCGCTCCGCGCTGTCCCACCTCCTCCCCCTCTATCACCCACGGGGCAAAACGAAGACGCGCAGCGGTAGCCGAGCGCCGATTCGCAAGGCCGTAGGATCCAGCATCCACACCCCCACCCTCCCATGTTTACAGAACAGGAGCGGGGGATTCCGATTAGGAGCTCGGCCTTTTCACGCCCTGGAAACTCGCCGCCGAGCGAGCTGGGCTCCTCGAGAGAGGGTGGGGTGGGGGTCGGAGAGTGATCGGGGTGGGAGCGCTTCTGCTTCTCCGCCGGTCCGCGAAGCCCCGCGGCTGCGGTGGCCGGCGGGGTTGGCTGGCGGGCGGGCGGGGGGCGAGGAGGCTTGGCGTTGCGGGGAGCCAGCAGCGGCAGCCGCGGATAAAGCGGCTTTCTGCTCCTTTAAAGGGCGCTGTGCAGCGCTCCTGATGGGAGGCGGATCTCCTTCCTTCCTTCCATCCTTCTCCCCTCCCTTTCTCCCTCCTCTCTCCCTCCCTTTCTCGTTCCCTCCCTCCCTCCCTCCATCGCTCGACCGCCGCTCGCCGCCGCCGCCGTCAGTGGTGCCCGGACGCCAGCTGCACCGCAGCCCCAGCAGTCCCCGGCGTCCTGCCACCGCCCTTCCTTCCCCCGCCTTCTTCTCCCTCCCCGCTTTCCCGCCCGCAGCTCAAGGTAGGAGGATGTCCCGGGGTCTCCGGCTGGCCGCCACGGCCAGAAGGGTTGCATGCAAGTGAGGGGCTGCAGGGGGAGTCGGGGGAGCGAAGCGGCGGGAGATACACTGTAGAGCCTCACACCGCGGTGTCCCTCGGCCAGGTGTCTCCGGGCAAAGGTGAACGCTGAGCTGGCGGACCCAGGCGCTGCTGGGCTGGCCGACTCATGCCGCCCTGGTCTGCTCCTCCTGTGAAGCAGGCAAACCTCTCGCCTTCTTCCTCCCTCCTTTGCTCTGCACCACCGACGCTGGAAGTGGGGAGCGGAGCCGAGGGGACAAGGCAGCGCAGCTCCCGATGACCCAGCCGAGCTCCTGCCGGAGCTCGAAACTGCCCCCACAGCCGAAGCGCTGCTCTCGGGCCGGGCCCAGGGCGACCGAGCCTGCAGCCTTAAGGATGTGTCCCCCGCTCTGCTGGAGGAGCGGAGGTGAGAAATGGGCTCTAACTTCGCTAGAGTTGTGGGTGGATAACCGTTTCTACCTCCCTGAGGTTTCCTCCTACCCCTACACTCTCCTCTCCCCGGCCTCCCCCTTTGTCTCCCCCAAAGGCGCAGCTAGCCCCTGTTTGGGCTTGTCAGCAATCCTGTCATTTATTTCTTAACAAATTCAGCATTCTTTGGTTAAGTATCCTTCGCTAATCCAGCCTGGGCGCTGACATTCTCTATGTAAAACAGGAGACATTCCTGCCTACGGAGCGGAGGCATGATTGCAAGACCAGTGTGAGCACTGAAAAGGAATGCATACACTAATGAAACCCTATCTTCACGTTTTTCTTGGAAACTTTTTGGAGAGTAGAGCATGGAAAACATTAAACATCCTACTTCTCCTCCTCAAATCTCTCACAGCTTCCCCAACTCCAAAGCAGACTGAGGGAAGGAAAGGCTGATCTGTAGATGTCATTAATGTTTGTTCTTGCAGCTTAAAACCTGCTAGGAAAGTGCATTGCTGTGATACTCCAAAGTGCCTGAACAAGTAAGCCTATTGAATACTCAGTTTGTTAATTAGAATACACGTCTTTCCACTAGCTAAAAATTAATTACCATCTTAAAATGTCATTAATTATGAGCGCAGCAGAAACTTGGTTGTAAATTTGGACTGACCTAATAACAGACAGAGGAGAACCTACGGTTTTTATGGAAGTGAAGTACAAGTGGACGACAGTGTGTCTTTAAATTATAATATCAACATTAATTTGAATACTTTGGCAAACGTTTTAAAAGGGAGGTCTGTGTTGCTGCTTTGTCAGCAAAGCTGCAATACTTGTTTCTGAAGATCTGGAGATGCTGGTCAGGTATTGTGGTAAGCTATGGCTCTCCTCACACCAGATTGCAACAGCAGGAGGACTGTGGTGGAATGTGAATCAGAAGCGTTTTCAAGCATTTGCTGAAAAATGTCCAAGGAACAAAGCTTGGGGGGCTGCATGTTATTCATATAGTAAATTTATATCAGTTGTTGTTGGGAGAGAACAAAACAGTAGATTAACTGATGTAAACATCTTATCATAGATTCTTAGAGACACAGCTATGACCTGAAAATGAAAGCCATTTCTTTTTTAAAGTAATATGGTAAAACTGTACATCCCAGTAGGTGGCAGCTAGCTGGAACTGGGTTAACTTTTACTATGATAACAGCACACAAGAATAAGGTCTGAAGGAAAAAGCACTTGATATAATAAGGTAGTCAGAATCATGTATCTCTCCTTTCCAAATGAAACTTTATATACATAAGATCACCATTTATACCTGACACATACCTTAAAATTTAGCTGGCTTTTATTTCCCAGAAAAGATTTAAAGGCCTCAGATTGTCTGTTCTTCTTTCCTGGTCTAATAGTTGGGAAATACTGTTTTGCATATCAGCTTCATTTGATCACGGTCGTTGAATATTAAAGATGTGTTACCGCCATGTCTATGATAGATGACCAAAATAGAAAACAGATAAAAACATTTATCCAAGGAATTGTAGATATCCCAGTTGCTGGTCACTGAAGTGTGGAGGGCAGTTTGATAAAGACTTTAATCTGAAAAGAACTGTGTAACAGTGGTGACAAGCCCCCAGAACACAAGACCAGCTTCTCCGGTACAATATTTTATTACAGATTTCCAAACCTTGAACTGTATGTCTCACAGGGAAGAAAATATGAAAGGCGTTAAAAACCTTTACCTGCTTTCATATTGAAATCATTCTGAAGGGTGGACAAAAGTATCTCTTCAAAGGTTACACTTCCTTTTCCCTCCCTTCCCCAAAGGAGAAATTAAGCTAAAGTCCAATCAACAGAAAAAGAATCTAGGGTGGTAAAATCTGCGGCTTTACATAATTGTATAGTCTATAAGTGATCTTCAGTCACCAAATATTTAGCCACCAAATATTTCGCCACCAAATATTTCTAAACACCTGAAGTCTTGCAAGATTTACTTTTTGATAAGGAACTGATATTCTTGAGAAAATAATTCTGGGTTAACTAATATTTTCCTTCAAGGTGGGAGGTAGGCTTTGAAAGAAAGGGTGAGGGATGTTAATACAGAGCAGGAAGGTATGCGTCACAGCAGATAAGGATAGTGCTACACCGTCTGAACCCGTAGAATGCCATGAAATAGCCAGCTAACATAATCAACGGTATAATATGTATCTTTAAAAAAGCCGATAACAGATTTCAATTTCCTTTCCTTGCTGTGAAGTGACTGGAAGGGAGGAAGACAGCCGTTTCCACACCTACAGGGGCCGGCGGCGGGAGCTCTGTGGCGGGCTTGGGGGCGCTCTCCGCGGTACTGAAGGGTCCGCGCTGGGCGCTGTCCGCAGTGCTGAGGCCGCTGCCGGCGGCGGGATGCGGGAAGCGAGATGGATGGGAAGCGAAACTCGGCCTGAGACTTGGGCAAGGCAACCAGGGTTTGCAGTGTGGGCTGTTGCATATTTAATAGTAAAAGGGATTAAGTTGTCTCATGATCCCAGTTATAAATGCCTCAGTGAGTTAGGTGCTCACTGAGTTGGGCTTAGATTACAGGTAGCTGTATTATTTATTTTTTTAAGACACCTTAGAAAATCAAACTGATAACAGGAGTTACTTTGCCCGAAGTTTATGTCTTGTGTAATGTTCTAAAGCTGACCATGAATATAGTATTTTGAATATTATATTTTTTAAATTCTCACAAAAACTAAATAAAAAAATTAAATCGTTTATACAGGGAGCTACATCTCAGCACTTACAATTTAAAAAGTATTTAAAGATGCCTAGCATCCTTTTTTTCAGCAAGACCAGGGGAAAGAGGAGGGAAGCAATGAATGTTCACAGTATTTACGTGTGTCGGTTTTATTTCTCCTTGGACTAAGATAAAATACGAAAGAATAAAAGAGAATAAATGAAACAGAAAATACAAGAAAAACAATCTCTCTGCATTTTTACCGGGAGATATTCTAACTATGAACAGAAGGAGTCGCTAGATATCCTTGCTTTTAACACTAGGTGCTCTTTTTAATGTGTTCCAATAGTCAAATCGTCTGATTGAATTCCCTGCTAGACTGCGGAACTAGCCATTCGTGATACTTATTTTTGACACTGCAGTTATGCCTCCATCTTAAAGAAAAAAAAAAATCAATGATGTTTAATAATCCCGTGGCAGAATACACATTTCTTTTCATCAGCGTTTTACAGTGTTTTAAGTAAATGCATGCAGAGGAAATCAGTAAGCCATAATGATAAAAAGTTACTGTGAATTGTTAACACTTTTAGTGATACATAACACCAATGTTACAGGTTATAACTGAAATGCTGCTGTTACTTATTTACATGTCCACAATATATGGATGTTATTTAAGAAGAAGCTGCAACTCATCTCTGCCATACTCTACTCCTGATAGATTCCACAGTGTTCTCATTAGCTTGGCTTTATATGTATTTGTTTCTGTAAAGTCAGGTTTATTCTGTGTTCATTTGCTTGTATCTATGAGGGAAGTCTCTCCGTGATATTTTCTTTAGTAGTAAAAGGCAGGGAGAGAGATAAAAGAGACAAAAGATGTCTGTAGGCAGAATGTAGAATAAAATTAATTCATTTTCCTGGTGGGGAATCTAGGAATTATCTTTTAATGTTTGTAATAAAGCTTAAGTGGGTTCAGCAAAAGCTTCACTTAGATCACAACGTTTGACAGTCCTGGTTCAATGTATTTTAATGGATTAGGCACACAACTGACTGTATTTCCAAGGAAAATCTCAAGTAGTCCACAGAGTGAGTTTATCTTCTTTGGAACACCTGGGCAAAAGACTAAAGTCTGTGGCTGTATTTGCAGATACAAACTCAGTATCTCATTATCAAACTGGGAAGTGCTATTGTTTTCACTGAGGACTGCAAAATGACAAACTACACAGAGCTCTCAGTACAGGGAGGAACAGCAATATTTCCATAATACTGGAGTGAAAGGAAAGCAGAGTGCAAAATAAGAGAGTGGCAGAATAAAGTACAAAACATCAACTACTAAATCCCCAAGTTACTGTCTTTTTAAGCAACACTGCAGTTTCAAGCAAGTTGAGTGAAACAGGTCTGTGCATTCAGCAAGGCTGTCCTACTGCTACTGACTCCCGTTTACCTCGCAAAAGCAGACTCGTGCTCTGGAATAACTGAGTCTGGAGCAAGTTCCTAAGGACAGTCAGTGTACAAACCACTGCATTTACCTTATTTCATGCATTAACATGAGTAACAGTGAAATTTTTTTTCCTCTAAATGTTACTCCAATAACCTGCTTGACTTTATTACCAGCCTTCTCGTTCATAACTCTAAATCTAAATGATTTCGACTCAGTCAGCTATTAAAATGCATGAATTGATTTTTATGCAACCTATTCCCTTCCCTATAGCCCTCTCGCCCCCCTCGCACCCCCCAGCCCGCCCGCCGCTACAGACCATTATAGCTATTGTTCAGAACAACAAAAATCCTAATAGCAATTAGAAGCATGTAAAGAAAACCGGGCTGGTTTTTTTCACTCCGACAAGGCTAGGCGATCAGATGGGTTGCATAATAGAAATTGGGAAGGCTGTCTGGCAGGCAGCCTTAAGAAGAGAAGAGCTATCTCAATTTCTCTCACTTAATCTTGGCTTCGCGTCAGAAGCTGTGCAGCAGTGCAGTAGAATGGGAGCACAGCAAAAGCTTCGCCACTGAAACGGCTGGTGTTCACTATGTGGTGATACCTCAGCGATTTCTCGAGCTGGATTACCTATTGATTTTCCTCCTTTCTTGCCTCTCAGGTTTACTCAGCTGGACATTGTGTGTGTTTGGATTTCTCAAGGATTCTCCCCCGACTAACATGGATGTCCCACCATTCCTTGCAGTTGAAGGTTGCTCCTTGGCGCAGTGAATGAAGAACATGAAGGGATTGCTAATGGGTTTGGGAAGCGTAGACTCTCTCCTGTTTCTGTGACCATGCCGTGATTGTGTCTGAGGGCCATCAGTTTACGTATCCTCATTCTCACCCTACCGGAAACCTGACTGCTTAGAAGGGGAAAGTAAAGCAGCGCGTGTGTGCATAGAAACATCATGAAGATTATTTCCCCTATTTTAATTAATTCAGTCTTCAGATGCACCATTAGACTCCTTCTTTGCTTACTGTGGATTGGATATTCTCAAGGAACCACACATGTATTAAGATTTGGTAAGACTTCCCGACACTTTTTTTCGTTGTGCGTTTAAACATCAATGTGATTTACGCAGGGATTGCCTCGGAAGGGAGTGCTGGGGGAGAGAGCGCTGGGACGTGCCGCCAGAGTCAGGCACCAAAGTCCGTCTTTATTTTGCATCCGGAGGGATGAATTGCTGTGTGTTTTTTCTGTCGCTGCAGCTCATTGTAGCCGTAGTAACGGCACGATGCTGATAATTAGAATAACAATAGAGAGAAAAATTACTGGGAAACGCGTTCGCCTAAGGCTCTGCGAGGCTTGCGTGACTTTCTCGTAATGTGCCTTTTTTGTTCCCATAGTAGTGGAAAGCATGGCTAATACAGTGCTTGCTCAGTTAAAAATCTGTCGACTAGTTGTTAAGTTTCTGCCTGTGGTCCCCGGGCCACCAGAGCCGATCCAGCGTGGTCGCGACGCTGAGATTTCAGACTCTGGGGCTGATTTCCCTCGAAGCGCCTGCCTGCCTGCTTGCCACTTACAGTGACGCTTAGGGTCAGGAAAGAACTGATTTACTTCTTGAACGGTGAAAGAGCCTTTGCTATACGTTTGAAACCCACCGCTTTTCTATGTGAGGAAAGTTGTAGAAGTTTCTCCCCCGGGGAAAAAAAAATAAGAAAAGGAATATTCATAGATCAGAAGATCTAGGAAAAATCAAGGAGAGTAGAGCGGTTTTGCTATCTAAAGACTATCCTAGATGGACTATGAAACTTGCCTAACAGCTCTGCCTGTGTACGCGCCCAAGTGTAGGTGTGTGTAAGGGAGAAAGTGAGGGAGACATCTCAGCAGCTCTATCCCTTATAAAAGTCTCGCAGTGAGGAAGAACAGGACAGAGATGAAAGTTAAGCTCGGGTTCGAGCGGGCTGTGCAGCTATGGAAAGCCCTCCGAGGACAGCCACTGCGGGAGCTTTGCTCCCGCCTCCGCGACCCCCGGACACCGCGGGCGGAGCGCCGCGCTCGGCAGGGAGCGGCGCGAGGGGGGGGGACCGACCGAAAGGTGCTTCCCCAGACAAGCGGCATCCTCCATGCCTACCAACAGCACGGCGGGAGCAGAAAAGGCCGGATCTCCCGCCTTCGCGCTGGCCGTGGTAAACTGTAGCAGTCGCCACATCAATTTCTGCAGCGCACTGAAAGCTCCTCTGTTCGCCTGGGAGTAGTGCCTTGGTTTGTATCTGTGTTTAACACACCCCCGCCAGTCCACGTCCCCCCACTATTATGTGGAGAGTGAGATGGGTAATGATGAAAACGTCACCAGGCTGTTACAGATCTCGTGTGCTGAATTCCTCGTAGCACTTCTTTTCTGCTTCCATCTGGTCTAAAGGTGGTGCTTAAGGTACGTTGCTCTTAGCAACCGTCTTCAGGAATGCTGGTTTCTTTGGACATAGCTAAGCGGTTCCGTATATCAACGCGGGCTTTATTTTGCATTCAGTCTAATCCGTAACCATGTCCGTGAAATTAGAGCTAGGGCTGACTGTAGCTGGCACTGTCCGGCTGTCTTTCCACGAACTGGGGTTCCTAACCGGTGCCGAGAGTCGGGCTCTGTGAATCTGAATTACTTTCAAGGGTAGCTGTGTAAACAAACGTCTTCCTCGCCACACCGTCAGAAAGAGGTGGGTTTTCCTTTTTTAGATTAGCATTCTCCCCGAATTGCTAGTCCCGTGTACCTATACAGAGAACCCTGAAGAGCAGCGCTTTGGTGATGATCAGATTTGATAAATAACCCATGGCTGGGGAACTGGCGCAGCGGGACCCGGCAACTCGCCCGCAGGTATTTTCCGAGGATTAACGTCTCTTCCCGGTGTCCCCCTGAGGACACGCCCGGTTAACGAGTGGTGCTCGCTACATTACTTGTAGAAGCGAAGTACGAGTCCGTTTCTGAATCTCCTCATGCTTTGTTGTGTCTTCCAAAAGAACTGTAGGCAACCCATCTCTGAGCCTTAGAAGCAGGTACAGAACAGTTGACGACTTTATTTTAATATGGAAAATGTTAGACTTGAGAGAGCACAAGGAGGACTTTTGCCCTGCTCAACTGAGCCTGTTGCACATCTCTGGTTTAAGTAGTCTGGATTTAGCCTAGCCCAGGCCTGGCGTGACTCTGACCGCGAGAGAACTCTTGCTCTTTCTCCAGGGACTAACATCTCCGCCTTTGAGTGGGGCACTGAGGGAAGGAGGAAAGGTGCAGGGAGTGAGCTGTGGAAAAGCTTTTGTTATTTCCAAGAAGGGAATTCCTCGTCGCCCCCTCTGGGTTCCCGTGCTATCTGTCCCTCCGGGATGTCCTTGCTACCAGGAGGACTGGATGCCCGTGCCATCCCGTGGTCCTTCCCCAGGAGAAGCGGGAGGTGAGGAGATCCCCTGCAGAAGGCAGCTTGCCAGCTCCCGCTCTTCTTCCTCAGCCAGCAGCGCTATGGCAACAAGGGGAGAGCTTGAAGCTTGCCAGAGCTCCAGCCCCCTCATTCCTCCTGTGCAAATTAACTACATTCGCATTGTCCTTCCCACGGCTCCTTTCAGTGTTGGGACTAGCCAGCATGTCCTTTCTCTTCCTCTTTCTCGCTCTCCAGCTACCTTTTCGCAACTGTACAGGAAAAGCGAGCAGCCTGGGTTATCCGACAAATGCGGGAGATTATTTTTGCCTGTTTCTTATAGAACAAACATGGGGAGAGGCACAATTCCTTCCCCAGCGGCAGTCACTCAGGCATCGGGACCTCAGCCCACTGCTATTGGAGTAGGGTATTTGGGCAACGTGGAATTTGGACATCACACCCGGCGCCCTCCATGGGGTGTGAGGCCAAGCTCCCTCCCTTGCCCTTTCTTCAGAGCTTCCCATAAACAAGCCCAGAAAAGGCTGCGGATAAAAGGAGAGGTCCCATCGTGACAAGGGAGAAAAGCAGCAGTCTAGTATTTCTCTCCGCTGTGCTAAGTGTGATGGAAACGTTTTCCTTATCTCTTGGCATCGTACAATAGCCAGAATACGTGACCACGAGGCAGATCGGTTCCGCTATTGGGGATCACTTTCAGTCACTCCAGTGTAAGAACGGGTTACGGGCCGCGGCTCCCCACAAACAGCCAGTAGCTTGACAGATCCACAGCTGAGCTCTACCCAGCCGCCCCATCTCCCGGTACCGCTGGGCACGGCGGGCGGCCCGGCCTCTCCCAAAAGCGAAGTAAAGGCTCTCGCTTCTGCCTTTACTCCGTGGGAGCACCCCAGCACTTTACCCCCTAGAGTTGAATTAACAAGTCATTAAGAGCTGTTAACCATCAGTAACTGCTCACCTGTCTCTTGAGAAATCCTCCCCTTTCCTTGCCCAAGGCAGAAAGAGCCCTGGGCACTTAAACACTCTTCTTAGTTGTTCTTACACGGGGTGTGATTGTTGAAATCAATGTTCGTTGAAATCTAGAGCATTCTGAAGTACCGTCCTTTATTTAAATTGCCCGTTTTGGGCCTTGTCTCTTCTGCTGTGAGCAATTCATCACTCCTTCAGCCAAGGTGTGAGGAAGGATCCGTGAAAGTGGTTCGGCCATTTCGTTTCCTTATTCTGTCTCAGGTAACTCATTATTAGTAGAAGTGCGAAAGACTGGAGACCTTCACTGCAGGGAGCTCACTGGCCTCATGAGTGTTTCCTCACTTTGTGAGGTACTTCGTTTTCTTCAGCACATTCATAAAGAAGGGTGAAGAAAAGCAAAGGCTCATGTCTGTAGTCTCGACTTTTGTTGCTTCGGGTTGCCTGACTTCAAACAGGTGAGAAGGGAGCTGAATGTTGTGGGTTACAATGAACTATAATGGAAAGCGTGTGTGTTTATTCTTCCAGCTCAAAAAGCAAAGAAAATCAAGAAAGAAATGGGAACACTTTTCAAGGAACAAATAGAGAATTTTGACTTCTTACCACAAACACTTTCTATTGATTTCTTTTACCACTAAAACCCCTCCCTCCCAAAAGACCACCCAAACAAAAAAAAAACAACGAAAAAAAAATATCCCCCAAACTCTTACAAAGCCTAGCACTTTCCTGCTGCCTTCCACAAAAAAAAAAAAAAAACAAAAACAAAAACAAAAAACCAACAACAACAAAAAAAAACAAAACCAAAAAACCAGGCAAAACAAAAATATATATGACCATGTAATCTTTAGGATTTAAAAAAAACCAATCTTTTTTCTCAAGTCTATCTTGGGAACCTGAAGAGGGGAATTGCTACCCACTGAAGTTTTCCTCCGTGAACATGTAGCATGGGTTTCACCTGGCACAGTTCTTAGCTGAATTTCTTTGGCTCAAGCAGTTTGAGTTTATCCCCATAAGATGTTTTTTATGGGATCGAGCACGGCAAAAACAGAGAAGAGGCTGGCTGATGGTGTCCACTGCTCCTGCAGCTGCCAGCTGCTTTCAAAACACGTGTTTCTGGGTTTTGGCTGATTATTTTTACATAGTAGCCTTTAAATTCAGCAAAGTTGTGGAAAAGTAGTGAGAGTTAGCTGTGTGCTAAAGGGTATGAGACAAGTTCAAGTGAAAAATACCTGCTGGGTAATCATGTAGGGTTTTCCTAGACAGAACCTGCATTAGGTCTCCTGGATGTGTACTTTCTTTGGATTTTGCACTAGTACCCTGTTAGTGGAAGGAGGTGACCTTTCTTCCTGTATTTAAGAGAGAAATGAGAAAATGTACATATCTAGCTTTAGTGGGGAAGGCAGCCTGCCTGATCAAGAGTGTGATGAAAATCTGCAAAGCAAACAGTTGTTGTGGCAGCCCTCAGCGGTTTGTGTCTTGATAATTCGAGCGTTTATAGCCAGTGAAAATTTTACTGCCAAGGACAAGAAACTTTCAGTACATGTTAACATCCTCACAGAAAGGAGTTCAAAATCAGTGTTATAAACAGCAACAAAAATCTTTGAAAGAAGAGTAAGGTTAAGAGCCTCGGGAAGGCAGCAAGGAGGTGCGAAGCATTGTTATTGACTAGTCTAGATTAAACAGCACAGAGGAAGATTTCAATTTGATAACGTCAGAGCCTTCCAGTTTTTCTTTGCTGCTTCTGCTGACAATTTTGTAAGGTAATTAAGTTGGCTCATTGAAGTCACAGTGGTCGTGGAGCGATAAAGACCGTTTGGATTTAATGGAATTTAGAAACAACGGTGCGCTGCACACAACTCTTACAGAACAAGAATTTTAATGACTCATTCAGGGTGCGGTGCTGACTACATAGAACGTCCCGGACGAGTTTAATTGAAAGGGCAAAGCAGATTATCTGTATACAGTCTTTATTGCACTAGATAGGGGAATTAGAATTATCCTTTTAAAAGACTCATTATTGCATTATCAAGATTTAATGTAGGTTAAGAAAGTTTTCATCCATGTGGGCTTTTTGCCATATCCTTAGATCCTTTCACCCAGTGTTTGGAACACCACTAGCCTTGTAAAATGCTTTTCATACAACTGTCTGATAGATTGGATGCTGAGGAGTGTAACTCAGTTATTACTGACTGCTCCTTGTCTTTTGAAGTGATGCAAAGTTCGAGTAATACCTCCCATTTACACGTAGTTGATGAATGAAATGGTTTCTATCACTGCAGATAAGAAACCAGACAAGAAAAAAGATTTTCTTAAACTCAAATAGTAGAGTGATTTTATTTTTTTCTATATATATATGATTATTATTTTGCACAACATAAAATCCCCTTGATATAAAAAGCCCAACAGAAAACCAACCAACAAAACACACCCAAATATGTTGTAGCTATTGCAAATAATAGCAGGTCTTTTTCTCCTACTTAAATGTATTTATCTTGTCAATTTCTGAGATTTAACCTTCATCCTCTTTAATCTCTTTCAGAGGAACAATTACTAGATGTTCTGTCAATAATGCAAAAGAGAAACTAGAAGGTGCCTTATTTCCATACTCCTCGATCTGCAAGGCAAATTAATGTTTCCCGAATAAGCTTTTTATAATGTTATGCTGTAATGCATATTGGAAGATTAGATTAAGCAATATGATAACATAATGTCATTATGCTGTCACATCTGAATTGGAATATGGAGAATCAAAGACCACCACCGTATTAATACTTATAATTTTGTGCCACCTCTTCCCCACCCTTCCCCTGTGAGTCTTTTGGCTCCTTTATTGTAAAGTAATAATTGCCTTAGGTTTATATAGTGCCTTCAATTTAAACAATCAAAGCTTTCAGTAATGCAGAGCACAGAACAAACATGTAATGATCATTATTCTGATTACTGGAGCTCAGCCAGCTCCTGGATAAATTAGATGGTCTTGTAGTACTATGTAGAACACTAAACAGAAGCCCCGCTAATGTGTTCTTAATTTCATTAAAAAAGTAATTCGTAACAAATTAAAGCTAAAAAACTCTTTTTATTTGGACAAAAATTAGAAGCGACCTATAAGTGCAGGACTCAAGACTGCTCTTTTTATATTTCCTGCAAAGATATGCTTGGATCAAAATCTTGAGTGTTTTGGGTCAGCCTGGATTCAGATTTCCTTGAAAATTATTCTTGTGCAATCTTTCAAAAATGCTATTGAAATACAGTAACTCATCTAGGAATGTGTTTGGTATCTTTGATGTATCTTTCAAATGAAACACTTTATAAATATATTATCTAAAAATGTCTGTTTCCATTTCTGTGTGTTTGGGTTATAGAAAAACAGGTTACTTGCTAGTATGGTAACTGGTGTCTACAGTAGGGCTAGTTTAAAACATAGCTACACTGCAGTCCTTAGATAACAATGTTTTTCCTTAGACAACAGTGTTTTGTTATGAAGCATCAGAAGGTTAATTCATGTATGGGTCTTATAGAATTTCATCTGTGTATCTGGGGAATTACATTGATTTACATCATCTGAATGTCTATTTTATTTGTATTTCCATTCCCAAACTTGTTAAACACCCCTCAAGAAAATGGTGGCTGTGATTTGAAAGTCAGTTGAACTAGGAATGTTGAAAATGTCTGTCAATATTTCAGCATGAGTTCCCCAGGCTGTTAGAGTCACTAATTCTTATATTACGCTCACTAACATTCTGACAGAAAAACAGTCCAGGGAGATCTTACTATGCTGTCAGAAACTGTTGTTCAAGAGACTTGACAAGGTTTTTAATTTAACGTATAATGGCTTTTTTCCTCTTTTTTCCTTCTATTTTAATAATTTTCTCTTAGTCTCTACTGTTTCCTAATTATATAAAACTATCTGATTTCAATGCGTGTAGCTAAATCTTAAAAGTACTAAATGATCCATGCAGTATTTTTACATATGAATAGAAAAAATTATGTTGCCTTCTGGGTGGGCAAAATAATTTTGAAAGACCAATGAACCTTTAAAAAAACCCCAAAAAATCAAACAATAAACCCCCAACTTTCACACCTTGAGTCATTTTATACCTTCTCTCACTTCCTCCTTTTCCTTTTTAATAGCTGAAATGGAAATGATTAGTTACTTATCTATCCAAAAGAGGAATGCATGTTTGAATGTTATTCTTCTGGTCCTTCTGGGGAAGTCTTTGCTTTCCTAACCTTCTGGGAAACTACATGAGAAAATTAAAAATCCTGAAAGGCCTCATCTCTGTCTAAAATCTAAACTTCTAGTCCAAGCCAAACCTTAGGCCTCCTCTGCAGTGTTTGGAGACTGAAGGAGGTAGGAAATTTAGACAAGGTTGGCTTGGGCTGGATAACTTTCACATGGCAAAAGTTAGGCTAGATGTACCATGGCTTTCATGGCATCAGCAATATGGAAAGAGTGAAAGTGGGTTGAGTACGGATTTTTGTTTTCTCCCCAGGCTTTAATGTTTAGATAGGAATTTAAAAGGGGAAGATAAAATATGTTAATGGATGAACAATATGTTCCTGATATTAGAAAAAAAACCCAACAACCTGAAACAGAAGCTGCTCACTTGCTCTGCTAGCAAATAAGTGGTCCTTGCTGTCACAATAGGTAATCTTAATCAGCTCTGTAAATAAGGACTTGTTTTTGAACAAACTGATTAGTTTCTTTACAGAAGTTTATTGAGTAAAGTTTATCAAGCTTGCTTCAAATGATTCAGAACTACTTTATCTTTGGAAGAGAGTGCCATCTTCACATTTAGCTCTTTCTGTTTCTCCAGTAAAATGTTTCAGGTGTCATATTTCTCTGAATATAAAAATAGCTATTACTTTAAAATGGCTTTTATCATAAGGTAACTGATACTGGATTTAAAGCACTTTTATTCAAATTCTCCTTCATGTGCATATACACACTTACTAGGTAAGAATCTGAGCAAATTTATTAAGGTTTATTTTATACTTGAACTTGCCATTTGGGATTTAGTCCTCCAGGATCTAAATGTATACCAGCTACTTCAGTCAGCTCAGGAGCTAAACATATATCAGCTGTATCAATCAGCCAATGTTTATGCTGTTATATAAAAGCTGCACAATTAAGGCATGACTTACCAAACAGTCCCTAGTAAAAATAATTGTGCTGGTAAGCATGAAACATTTACAAGAAAATCTGAGTCTCATAGCTCACAGTAGTCAAATTTATAACTTTCACTTATTTTTCCCTTTTTTTTTGTTTTTAAGCATGTAAGCAACTATTTTTAAGTCCTGCCTCAACATTTCACATTGTAAAACCTTGAAGAAAGCAGTTGTTCTTCCTGGAAACCAATTAAA
Organism: Psittacula echo; assembly: GCF_963264785.1. Classification (NCBI taxonomy): domain Eukaryota; kingdom Metazoa; phylum Chordata; class Aves; order Psittaciformes; family Psittacidae; genus Psittacula; species Psittacula echo. The sequence goes on along the minus strand of NC_137738.1, from coordinate 64,069,653 downwards.
TCTTCTGTTCCTATCTATATTTTCAGAGTTGGTGCTTGATTAGCAGTCAACATCAACTCCCTAGGTTGTCAGAGAAATAGTCCTTGGTAGTTTAATGCTCAGTTAATTTATGTTAGTGGTTTGAATTTTTTATTTGATGATATGAAATCTGTGTGTACTTCGTAAAGTTTCTTATATGCAGTTGTTCACAACTATAACTTATGGATCTATTTACAACTATAATTTATGGATCAAATATTGAAATAAGAAAAATTTAGGTCTGATCCTCCTCTAACTTTCTGTTCAGGTTGGTGACTTCTGTTGGTATAAAACAAGAATCAGAGCTGTGAATTGGAGGATACTTTAGAAAAAGAATCTTAGAATCATAGAATCATAGAATAGCTAGTGTTGGAAAGGACCTTAAAATCATCTAGTTCAAACCCCCCTGCCGTGGACAAGGACACCTCACACTAGGCTGGATTGACCAAGGCCCTGTCCAACATGGCCTTGAATACTGGATGGAGCATTCACAACTTCCTTGATCAACCTGTTCCAGTGCCTCACCCCTCTCACAGTAAAGAATTTCTTCCTTATATCTAACCTAAATCTCCCCTTTTTAAGTCTGAACCCTTGTCCTATCACTACAGTCCCTGATGAATAGTCCCTCTCTAGCAATCTTGTAGTCCCCCTGCAGATACTGGAAGGCTGTTATGAGATCTCTACTTAGCCTTCTCTTTTCCAGGCTGAACGGCCCCAACTTTCTTAGCCTGTTTTTGCATGGGAGGAGCTCTAACCCCTTTATCATCTTCATGGTTCTCCTCTGGTTATAGACCTTTCTACTGCTAAAACTAAGTCATTATGTTAATGCCTATGAAAATCTGTCTGTTTATCCTAGGTATAGTCATTGCCTGGATGAGCTGGTGATAGACTATTCTTCCTAATATGTATGATTAGGTCCATAATGATGCTGAATGACATAGTGATCTTCCAGTGAAGCCATCTGTGCTGGTTTACATTAGCTAAGGAGTTCATTCTAGAATCTGTTTTTCCTTGATTCTTTTTCCCCCCTAATTATCTTTTAAAACTGCAGCACACTTTTTTTATTTTTTTTACACTTAAATTTGACGTCCAGTTATTGATGTTAACAGTATCTAGCAGTGTACTATAAAACAAATCCAAAATGACAAAATAATTTCAATTAGGTTTTTTTTTTCCCCCTTTGTTTTTTTTTTTTTTTTTTTTTTTTTTTTAGTTAGAAAGAGTATACTCCTTGGTTAAAGTTACTGCTGTTCAGTAGAAATGACCAGCAGACTTGTTTTTCTGGTCAAACACTGCAACATTGTGCTACGTAGAAGTATATGTAAATAATAGTAAAGAACATGTACATTACATATTTTCCGTAAGTGGAAGGTATTTTGTAAAGCAATAAATTTTGCAACATTTATCCTACAAAGCAGAAAATCTTTAAAAGAAACTCCATGTTACTTGTTAAATAATTAGGTAAAAAGGTATATTAGGGAAATTAAAATCATACAGGGTACCCTAATTCAGGAGAAATAATTTTCTTTTAAAATGCTTCATCATGGTAATTTTAGGGTTTATATTTATTAACACGAACATGTATGTTCACATTTTATGCATTTCAATAATTGAAATTTATTCAAAAAATCTTGCATAACAATTAAAAAAATATCAGCATGAATTTGAGTATTAAAATTCATTATTCTTGCTTCGTATTTTATCATATAACAAGGACCAATATAAGGAAATCTTAGGAATAAAATATAAGGAAATCCTTAGGGAATCTATTTTCTAACACTATTGCTTTTTTTGATTGTTACTGTTCAACAATGTTTACAGTTTTCATGGCTTACTATACTTCCAATTTTTTTCTAATTCAAATTGAAAAAGGACCCTAAACCATATACTTTAAAATGCAGAATTATTAGCTGGAAAAATATTTCTATATTCTTGTTTGGAAAAATCTAGTGTTTCTGGTGTTATATTGCACCTATATATACTTCTTTATATGCTTCTCTCTATGCTTCTCTCTAGTACATGTAGCAATAAGCTTTTGATATTTCACTCTCTGAAGCTGGTATTTGAAAAGATTACTCTGCAAAATGGAAATGTAAGGCCAGTGACTGGTTGTAACTAATTGGATGACAAATGTGGAGGTTTTTCTTTTAAAAGAATACATATTAAGTACAGAGGGAGTATGTTTTGCTAATTTTTTACAAGTATGCTTTTGAATCAGTCCATTTTCTGAGCAGTGTTTTTCTGTTTGTTTTTGGTTTTGTTTCGGCTTTTTTGTTTTTTGGCTAACAGTTCCTTGGTGCCCTGAGATGCTGGCCTATTTTAAACACTGAACTACTTAAACATTCTCCCAGGTAACCCTGACTGCACAAAAATTAAAAAAAAGAAAAAGCTTATAGGCAGTATGGAGGCGGTTTGAGAATAATAATGCAGATGAATTAAATACCATCAGTGATGAACAAATAGTGCAGAAAGAAATCGAGAAGCATTAATGAAAAAAAGGCAAAAAGCAATGTTTACCTACAAAGGCCATATACAGCCGTGCAAATGGTAGGATTTTTTTTCCAAGCATAAAGATGATACTTGGCAAAATGATCTAATAATACCAAAAAGAAGGTATAGTTTAAGCTTTGTAAACTAAGAATTTGCTCAGTTAAATCCCCTTCCTTGTGATGGGATAGCAAGTATAATTTTTACATAAAACATAGCTAAAGAATTTATGCCCATATTTGATCTTTTCTTAGCCTTGAAGGAAACATGGGGCCAGCTCAGGAGAAGTGGTAAGCCCTGTGCCTCCCTCATCTGTAAGCAGCTGAGGAAAGAATATGGAAATTTGTGGAAGATACATGTCACTTCCTTTTGGTACTGCTATATGTGTTTGTTTGAATGTCCTTGAGAAGGAAAGACTATAAAATATGACTGTTATTAAGGATTATCTCTTTAGATCTCGACAGACTCTATCATTCATGGTATTTAATATGCCTGCAGAAACTTACTGTGTGGCTGTGATACAACTAAGAAAAATGTGTTCAGGAAAGCATTAAATCAGACTTTCTAATGTTTTTGCAAACCTACCTAAACAATGAAAAGTCACATTTAAACATCAAATCAACATTAGCTAGTCACAAAATCTTCAGTATTACTCGTTTGTGATCTTTTGTGTCCAGATATTGGGGACTTCAAATTTAGCTATGCATTTGTATCCTTCTGTGATCATTAAAGTTCATTAAACATTGTGTTTGTTGGAACTTGAGGTAAGACTATGCCATATTCTCATATAAACAGTATGGGTTGCTTTTCAGAGCATTTTCCACTCTTTTGACTCATGGGAAGATTCTTGAGTTGGATAAAACTCTTGTGTCTAGCTGTCTTGTGGGCACAGGAGCTGTTCACATCAATTTCCTTTACTTTCTTGACTGTCATCTTCGAGTTTGTAAGGAAGTTGCAGTGCATGTTGTTTGAAACATTTTCCTCTCCCCCTCTGTTATCACAGACCATTAAAAAAAATTAAAGCTTTTCTACTTTGGGGTTGTACTACTGTTGTGGTTTAAGCCCAGCCTGTAACAGAACCACCGAGCTGCTCGCTGACTCCCCTTCTTCGCTCCTTCTTCCTCCCACCACTCCCGGAGGGATGGGGAGGAGAATTGAAATAATGTAACTCCCATGGGCTGAGATAAGAACAGTCCAGTAACTAAGGTATAACACAAACCACTGCTGCTACCACCAATAATAATAATGATAAGGGAGGTAACAAGGGGAGAGAATACAGTTGCTCACCACTTGCTGACCGATACTTAGCTTGACCTGAGCGGCAATCTGGGCTTTCTGGGTAACTGCCCCCAGTTTATATACTGGGCATGATGTGCTGTGGTATGGAATACCCCTTTGGCTAGTTTGAGTCAGGTGTCCTGTCTCTGCTTCCTCCTGGCTTCCCCTCCTCTCTGGCAGAGCATGAGAGACTGATCAGAGTCCTTGATCAGAGTAAATATTACTTAGCAACAATTAAAAACATTGGTGTTATCAGTGCTGTTCCCCAGCTGAAAGTCAAAAATAAAGCGCTGCATCAGCTACTAAGCAGGAGAAAAATGACTGCTATAGCTGAACCCAGGACTACTACTAATTTGTTACTCATTAGAATCCATCTGATGGTTATAAGGACAGAAAATTAAAAGCTGTCTTCTGCTCCACTCTGGTTATATACTTACAAAAGTAAACAGCAGTATATTCACTAATTCACATTAACAATAAGCTATTGGATTTTGAGAAGTCTTTTTATTAGTTATCTTATTGTTTGTTAATCATTTCAGATTGACACAGAATCTTTGTGAATTGAAGAAAAAAACTGGACGTCAATAGTCTTGCAAGACCAGCTCTGGTGAATGTGTGCGCATGCATAGATTTTCCTGCTGTCCTGTGGCCCAAATATAGGGGGTGGGGGAGAAAAGGAAAAAAGAGGGAATATATCTCCTTTGCTGAAGTTGTCTTTAACATAAACCAGGAGATTTGCCTGAGGGTACATCAGGGGTCTTTGATGGTAGGACTCATAAGGACTATCCATCTGCTTCCTGACAAGTAGTGTGAGCCTGGGATAGCAAAGAGCTGTGAAGAATCTGTTCTCACTTGATGTGATCTTCATGAATATTTTCAAAGTGGTCATGAAAACAAAAGATTTTCAAGAAAGATGTTATGAAATTCAGCAAAACCCACACAAAGTCGAGCATATTCATGATGGGGAAAAAAGAGAACACTTCAGAATTTTCTATCCTAAGAAAAAACCCCCCAAATTATGTGAATGGGGCTATGGATATATATGTGCTCTTATGCATTCAACACACTCCTCACCCCCTACTGCTAAGAATGTGGAAATGGTACTTGTTAACGTGTCAACTCGATTTGCCATGGAGCAATATTCTTAGTGTAAGGGAAATCTTCATTTAGAGAGTAGATCTGCCTCTGTGTGAGACCTGTAGCAACTTACTTTCACTACTGTTTTAAGAGGAGGTAATTATGCCAGTATTACTGGGTGCGACTAACAGTCACATAAATCAGTAGATCTTATTAAAGTTAATTTCTGCTGCAATTTAATTTCTTCTTAGCTGGGTAGCCTAAAATGACAGCACCACATCAAACCTTTCGGTTAATTTTCTGGGCCTTCATTGTAAGGTGCTGTTGGTATGCCAAGGATCGGTGTTGTAGTTCTTTGCTGAGGAATTACGGGAACTCCTGAGGAGACAGAAGAGTGTTTATTACTTCCATATTTGATTAGGCACAGTTTCCACAAAAGCTTACCCACATGGATAACTTCACAAAATATGATCAATAAGTGCAAAGCCAGAAGAGATTTTACATCCATGAATCATAGAATCATAAAATCATAGAATCATAGAATAGTTAGTGTTGGAAAAGACCTTAAGATCATCTAGTTCCAACCCCCCTGCCATGGGCAAGGACACTTCACACTAAACCATGCCACCCAAGGCTTCATCCAATCTGGCCTTGAACACCGCCAGGGATGGAGCATCCACAGCTTCCCTGGGCAACCCATTCTAGTGCCTCACCACCCTAACGGTAAAAAATTTCTTCCTTATATACAGTCTAAACTTCCCCTCTTTAAGTTTTAACTCGTTACCCCTTGTCCTGTCACTACTGTCCCTGATGAACAGTCCATCCCCAGCATCCTTGTAGGCCCCCTTCAGATACTGGAAGGCTGCTATGAGGTCTCCGCGCAGCCTTCTCTTCTCCAGGCTGAACAGCCCCAACTTTCTCAGCCTGTCTTCATATGGGAGGTGCTCCAGTCCCCTGTTGAACCGTAATTTAAAAAACCAAGAAGCTGAAGGAAGTGACTAAATATTAGCTAATGTTTTAGAGTTCATTTAGCTCTGACGCTGAAGTAATCCTTGGAAGTTCATTTTGTCTATTTTGGTAGAAAGTAAAACCTCTGAAAACCAGAACGTTTGCTTTGGTGTCACACTAAAGATAGTTGAGCTGTTCATGTTAAGCAAATTCAGAGAAAAAAATGTAAAGGGGTCAGTGTAGGTGTTAATGAAATATTTTGCAGTTGGTGAAGTTTACTGTGCTGCTATACAAAAGGATTTTCTACTGTGGCTGGCAAAGGATATGAGTATACAGAGATTTTCTTATGAATACAGAGATGTATACAGAGATGTCTTATGAGTTCTGAAGTGCCTTAAGCACAATATTTGATACTTGCAGTGATAGTGAGATGGAAGTGCTAAGGATTGCGGTACTTTTCTTTAAAAAATATCTTTAGCTCATGTTTTATAATTCTTTAAATTATTTTTTTTAATAATTCTTTTGAAATTAGTTAACTTTCAGCAGAATTTCAGATTTTTAAGAAATTCATTTAGGTTGATTTACATCACAGGCAAGAGTTTTTGACCACAAATATTATTGCAGAACTAGGACTAATATTTAAATTACTTCTATAAAAAGTAGTGGCTTATTTTATTTTTAAATATGATTATCTGGTTGGTAAAGACCTTCAGATCATCTAGTTCCAACCCCCCTGCCACGGGCAGGGACATCTCACTCTAGACCATGTCATCTAAGGCTCTGTCCAACCTGAATGCTACCAGGGGTGGAGCATTTACCACTTCTTTGGGCAACCTATTCCAGTGCCTCATCACCCTCACAGTAAAGAAGTTTTTTCTTACATCCGACCTGGACTTTCCCTGTCTAAGTTCCATTTAAAAAATATGTCTTAATATGCTGCAAATGTCTGAAGTAATGGGTTTCAAGCACAACTATAATTTCACAAGACAGTATCAGTGTCTTTTTCCTTGAACTGGGCTTACGTGATTCAAGACACACATTTTGCCATTTTCTGTATAAGAATTAATGTAAGTGTAATCCCAACTTTCATAACAAGGATTTTTTTTAAGAATTTAAAAATGCAAAAGACAGTTGATAAGAGTCTTTTAGAGCTACTTTAAGCATCATGTTCTTTTAATACAACAAATTCTGAGGAAAGGAACTGATAAAAAGATGAAGATGTTATTAGAAGATACTCTTTCTAGAAATGTAGAAAATCTTGAAAACAGTGAAAGTAGACCAAGTTATTAACTTTTTTTTTTTTTTAATAAAAGAATATTATAATTCATAGGTTTTTAGGTAGGTTGTTTTAAACAATGAAAGGAAGTATGAATAATAAAGAAGAAAATTATGTAATTCATTGCCAGAGAGTGTTCTGATTCTCACCCCCTCAGCAATTGCATACATTTAAGGAAGAAAGGTCTCTACTAGCATTATCACTAGTTCTGGTTCTGTGAGTCCCTAAGTAAGTAAAAGTGGAAAGAAGGAGAAATCATAGTAAGAGTTATTCCATGTTTACCTTGTTTTCTTTTCCTTCCCCTTAAATTTTGACTGTTGCACTTTTTGGATACAAGGTAGTGTATGTTGGAAAAATGGTTATTTTCCATGCTACTTTATGATAATTCTTATGATCTCTATAACATGCATAGAGAATATAGAAAGTGATGTCAGTGAGCTACTGTGCTGTTACTGGAGATTAAGATAACAAAGGTTAAGAAACAAATAATGCAGCCTTCACATGTGAATGAAGTAATGAGAAACCGTTAGATACCGTAGAGGAAAAAAGAAATTTAAAATAACAGGTAAATAACAAATGATATGTGGCAAGGAATGAAGTTGTCATTGGAGATCCCCAGATAAAATACCAAACAGTGTCTGGACAAGTTTTCTGGTGCTAGCACTTGAGTGTATGGCCTATTGAAATGGAGAGATGTGGATGATGGTATTTCTAATTACAGAAGCGTGTATCCAACTTGTCAGTTTCTTGCCTTACTTCTCTCAGAAGAACCTGTTCAGCTAGGGTTAAAATGTGAAGAAGTTTTTAGGAAACTTGGAGATAAAAGTGATTTTACCTTATATATTAAAGAAAAAAAGGAGTTATTTCTTTCCTTCTGGTCAATGATATTACTGATTTAGAGACTGGAAAACTACTATTTTAAGAGCACAGAGACTGGAGAGGTGGTTTCATGCTATAATCAAACTCTGCTGATGAGAAACATTACTGTGTCACAAAAAAAGAACTATTGGCCGTTGTTAGATCAATAGATCACTTGTATCATTACCTCTATGGGAGAAAGGCTATTCAAAATAATCCTACAGCTGCCCACTGGCTGTTGAGAGTCCAAAGCACAGAAAGACAATTGACTCACTAGTTCCACAAAATAAAGCAGCATGATGTTATCTCTCAGTATCTTAATGGAAAAAGTAATGAAGATGTTGACGCCTTATTAAGGACGCTGTGTTTGTGTACTTCATGAATTACATGTGGGAAGTTAAAGAGTTTTCATACATATGCCAAGATTCTTCATGTGCCAGTTTTCTAGAAATGTTTCATTCAGACAAAGTAAAAAGGACTACAAGTATAGCTGTATATGAAGCCAATGGCACAACTATGAAATGATTCATAATAATTCATAAAATAAACCTCAAGAAGCTCTGCTCAAGAATGTTGTGTTATCTGTCTGATTTAGCCATTCTTGAAATGGATCTCCCATGAGCTTGCTTGTTTGACTGGATGCTACTCCAAAAAACAAACAAATGTTTGCAATGACCAGGCAAATCTTAGAATGGTTTGAGTTGGTGGGATCCAGTCCCACCTTGCCTGCCACAGGCAGGGATACACTCCACTAGACCAGATTGCTCAAAGCCCCATCCAATCTGGCATTTAACACTTCAAGGGATGAGGCATTCACAGCTTCTCTGGCCAACCTGTGCCAGTGTTTCACCACTCTTTTTCTAACATCTAATCTAAATCTACCCTCTTTCAGCTTAAAGCAATTCCCCCTTGTCCTGTCACTACATGCCCTTGTAAAAAGTCCCCCTCCAGCTTTCAAGAGAGAAATTGCAGTTATGTTAAAACATTAATTTAAAAAGACCATAAATTGAAGTGAGTACCATACCTGAATGACAAACAGTGGTTCTCAGGAATCTACAGATAGTTATGCACAGTTGTTTTTTTAGTATGCTGATAACTGCTGATTTTTTTTTTATTATTATTATTGTTATCATTTGAAAAGAATGTTGATAAATCCTGTTTAATAATAATACTAAAAAACCCAATTTCTAACAGTACTAATATAAAATTCCTCCATGTACTTTGAAAAGTCATGATGGTCATGATACATGATAGTATTCCATATGAAATGATAGATTAAAAAAAAAAACCACACAGAAAATTTAAAAAAATTCCAAGTGCTGTTTTTACTTATGAAACTAGTAGAAGCATGTTGTAAGTAATGTGTGTTTGGCAATCTTGTCCCCTCCTCCAGTTAGTGGCACAATACATACTTTTAGATCCAGTCAAAAGGACAAACAAAGAAACTCTTTTTGTCTATGTTAAAACCAATTTTCATAAAATGAAATCTGTGCAATGCCTGTGTAGTCTTTGGTTTTGAGTCAGCATTCTGAAGGATAATTACAATAACTTTTTTTCAGTGTCTACACAAATTAGCTTTAATACTAGTTGTAGAACAGAAATGGAAATTTGTCATTATCAGGAAACCACAAAATACACTGTCTCTGAATATGAGGGAAATCTAAACTGTGATCCTCATTTTTGATAATTCCAAATGTTCAGAAATGTTTTTGCAGAGTTCTTCTTAGTCTCTGAAGGAGTATTTGGAAGGTACTTCAGGTCAAGTATTATGGTAAAGTATTAACTTATTATCTATTACTAAAGGACTTCTTATGGGAATGTAGTTGCTATGAAGAAGGATGTCCTAAAAGGTATAGGTAAGTGGAATCAGGCATTCTTTTGTGCATAGATAAAGCTTTCCAAGAATAGTTATTCCAGAGTTGTGTAAAAACATCACATGTGAGGTCCAAACATGTTCAGAGCTGGTTTCAGTAAACCCTACAGACTAGTTTGTATACCTAATCCATATCAATAGTGTTTCAGCAAATTTAAAATTGAGACAGACTTAGGTGACAAAGTTCTAAGTTCTAGCAAACCAAAAAAAATGAATAATGTGGTGATGAAGTTCTGCATCATTTGAGATGTGACAGATGAGCTGTTAAAATGCAGAAATCACTGGCTAAAATATTGTCCATTAACCCTTCAGATATGGTCTTGCCGTGAAACATATATGGAAAAGTAGTATCATATAATCTAATAATTTATTAGCAGTTCCTCAATTTATTTTAAAATAATGTAAAGAGATGAAAACGGTTTTGTTTCTTAGGAAGCCTATTTGTAATTGAATAATATTAATAGGATTCTTTATATCTAGTAGGAAGATAATTGGTAAGAAAAATGTAGCTACAGATAACCTGGAATGCTGTTTCCATATTAAATCGCCTTCTTTATTTTTTTTTTTTTTTTTTTTTTTTACCCTCTTGAAGTGGTCATAAACTGTTTTGGTTCTATTTCCACCCACTTTTTCTCTCTCTTTGCTGCTTCTTTCCAATTAATGATCTGTAACACAATGAAAGGTTACACTTGCAATGTTTTAAAAAGTAACTCCATGCATTTATTATATATTTCAGAAAAATGGGGATAATATTGTGTATTTTTCACTGACACTTTTGTTATGACTTTGTTAGACTTTATTTATTTAAAAACCTGTAAGACAGTATTTAAATTCCTCATCCTAAAAGTAAAAATGAAAACTTTAAACAGCAATTTGTCATTTTTGAATGCATTTTGAGTGTATTTTGTATTTAGACAAATAGGATTTTTTTTTTTGTCTTTTTCTTTTTTTAATATGGAATCATAATAAAATGAGTTTTTCTGAAAATCAAATCAATGTTTTTGCACAAACGTTTTATGTATAAAACATTAAAGACCTTGAATAAGTAAAAAAATGTGTTATAACCAGTATCACCCAATTTTTGCACAGCACTACCATGCTTCAAGCTATGCATGTTGCTAACATGTAGTTCATGAATACTTCCTCCCTACTGAATTCCATATCAGAGCATCTCACAGATGAAAGTATTGGGAACTGAACTAACATAGCATCTATTTGTTTTGAAATAAGAGAAAGTTGTGAATTTAAAGTGGAAGAAGTATTTTCCATCATTGAGTAGAGGTAAAAAGAAGGGGACCATGTTCTGACTTCATGCAGGGATTTGGTACAAGGGCCACTCCACCCAGACACCCAAGTGAGACCACTAAGTATTTTGTTGTGTGTGTGGTCTATTAGTTTGTTTTTTTGTTTTTAATTAGTTAAGGCAGAGATGATGTTACTCACTGTAACTGGGAGCATTATCCAAAGGTATTTTAACATAACAGATCCTGATGGCATAATTCAAAAATGCGCTTCCCACACCTACCGGTTGTCCTTGAACGTGCACTTGTGGGTATAGTTTTGCATTTAACATTACTTCTTCCTTGTTTTATCAATGATATGGTATTTGGATGAGGAAAATAGTAGATAGGACAGTTGTTTATTTTACTGCTGTATTGTTATGAAAACTTTTATTCTGTTAGATTTGGCATGTTGAACCTCTGGCTGCTAGGAGAACAGTTTTCCTTCATTTTCACCTGTTCTGTTGCTGAAATAACCTCAAAGGCAGGCAGTCTTCTCACAGGGGATTTTATAACTGGATGAAGAGCAGTAAACAGAAAAGCTTATATCTGTTAAGGAATGTAAGTGTTGAAGGACTAATTGTTCACCTTATATTAAAGAGTCAGGCAATGTTAATTAGAAGTTGGAATATGGATATACTGGGCAATCTGAAGTTACAGTATTATTCCTGTTTATGCTATTCTATTTCAGTGATAGAGTATTTAAATTTTTAAAGAAAAAATAAACAGCCAGTATGTTTTATCTCAGATTATTTTGTAACTAATCAAACAAGTGTATTAAGAATTTGTATGTACATTGCACATATTTGTGGATAAGTATTTTACACAAAGTTTAAAATGCAGAGATTGAAACTTACTCGCTAAAGTGATAAAATTTATATCCAGTGTATACTTGAGCAATAATCTTCATTCAGAATTTGACCAAAAACATATTAGTAATCTTATAAAGGGGCTTTGAGTTATTCTCCTCTCATACAGTATAATTCTCTTGTAGAATCCTAAATTTGGACTAGATTTACCCTATTTAAATCAAGAGTCACTAAAGGCCACACCATCGGCCACTTAATATTTTTCATGGTTCCGGAGGTTTCAATAAGAATGTTCTGTGTCTGATCAAGTAGCAGGAAAGGTTGCATAATGTGACCTGATTTTTTTAAGGGAATTGAGCACTTGTTATTCTTAGGAATCCATGGGAAGTGGCAATGGCTCTTAAGTACGTATATGAGACTCTGTAACAACAAATTTAAAGAGGAAGATTTCACATTTCTTAAATATGGTGTAATTTATATTTCTGCTTCCTGCTAATGTGACCAGATACGCTCAATTAAAAAAATATCTTCTAATCAAAAGCTTCTCTGGTCTCAGTAATAGCTGGAAAATTTCACAGGGTTTTGAACAACACTTTTGCTGTTAAACCTTGCACAGGTGGTCTAACCTATGTAAAAAAACCCCAGCATATCCAGTTAAAAATTCTTTATTCAACTTATTAGGGCAAAGATGTTTGGTGATTTTGAATGATCTATTCCTTGTTATGAACCTTTAATACAAACGGCCACTGTTAGGTTTCCACAATTTAGTGCTGCAGTCATGTTTATGTATAAACATTTCACTTTCCCTGGGACTGTATGTGCAGAATAGACACATACTTTTCCTAAAACAATTATGGCTTCATAATAGAATAGTATAATGATTCTTGAGACAAATAGAATCTGAAAATCATATATTTGATTTTTACCCAAATTCAAAGCTTTCGGGAATCTGGGATGATCCTATATGTTTACAAGCTTTTCTTAGATAACGTACCTTTCATGGCTAGATGAACTGCGAAACAAAGCAGTTCTGCAAGGGGCTTAAAACTAGCTTCTTCAGAATTGTTAAATATCTATCTGCTTAGCATTATGGCATTCAATGACTTAAAGATGGTAATGAATGTCTTGAATAATACCAGAGTTAAACATCAATATTATTAAAATTATGCTTTACATTTTAACTTTACAATTATTGATTAGAAGTTTAATGCAATTTCCAGCTTCAGAAAAGATTCTGCAATTTCCATGCCAAATTTATGAAAATATATTCAACTAATAATATTGGTTTTCAAAAAATTCCAGTCTTGTTCAAATCAAGTATTGTGGACTCTATTTCACTTAGTGTATGTTTCATAAAATAGCTGTTATTTTGAAGCACATAACTCAAACCAGATGGATTTAGAAACAAAGCATATGGGTATACATATGCTAAAATGTTCTTTAGAATGAACCTCTTATGAAGCCTGATATATAGTTGTTGGGAAATACGACATGCTCTGCTGGTGGAGTTATTTTTGTTGACTTTTTACATATCTGTGGAAATATAATAATTTTTTTTTAATTACTTTTAAAACATGAAGTCAGTGAGTGCTATGAACTTACTAGAAAATTTTTCAACAGTACTTTTCAATGAAAGTTTTCAGTGTATGTGTAGAGAACATCACATGAAAATAACTTGTTTTTTCTGCTTTTAAACAGGCTGAAAAGTAGGCAGCAAAATAGGAAATATCTTTAAGCAACAACTAAATAATATAAACATTTGTTTTCATTTGCAAAATGTGCTACTATTCTGTGACTATTTTCAGCTGTTTCCCCTCTTATCTTGCTCTTGGAACACCTAAGTGCCAATGTCTCAATATGCACATATGGCAGCCTGCATAACTCATTTAACAATGAATTGAATAAGTCTTTATGTATGAGGGAAATCTCAGGAACAGACAATTTGGCAATTTTTACAATAAACACATTATTTTCCATAAATAGATACATATTTTCCATTATTTTTTTTTCAAAGGAAGTAAATACTTTCAAATTAGCATATTGCTTCCTTTATAATATGCCGGTGAATGTCTGCAAGTTTCCAGTGGTGGAGTTTCCCTTCTGAACTGTGGCTACTTTAAATAAATGAATATTATTATTCAATTGCAACCATTAAATTCTGGGTGATGAATAATAGCTCCTGGACTTCTCTGTTCCCTTTTTTGTTTTATATTCCATTTCCATTAATTTCTTTCCTCATTAACATCACAGCTTTATCTATCCTTTGCAATTTCAAGCTAGAGAAAACAAATTAAGAAAAAAACCTCTGTTAATTGACTTTATTTGCTTTAATGCTGCTAGTCTATATTATCTGCTCTCTTAAATTGAGTTTGGGATTGCCAGCTTTAAGGGTATTACCCTGCATTTTGGCATGCTGCCAGCATATCCTGAGTAAATATATTTAAATCAAAGCTAAGCTGCTTAAAATATTCAAGTTATGCTCTTAATATGGTTTAGAGAAGTGTGAAACCATTTAAGACTTGCAAACCTGTTTTATGGCCAAAAATGTATTTGAACTGGCAGGCATATAGCCTAAACTGATAGTCACTGTTAACTTTGTTTAACAGGGAATCATTTCATTGTTTTATTAGGAATGATACGTTCAGGGGTTAATTCATTTGAAATCTGCGGCATAATGCAATGATGTTATTTATAGAGGTAAAGAAAAACAATTTAATCTCAAGTTTTGGGAAAAGGAATATTCTGGAGAGATAAAAAGGTGCATGCAGGGAAAATACACTTTTGTTTTGAAGTTAAACACATTTCTTTTATGCATTGCACATTTATGCATTGCAGAGAATGTTGAATATCAAATTCAGTAATACACTAATTCAAAAGTCAGTGTATTTTTAAATAATAAAATAAAAGAGAAATATCTATGAAAATATATGGTATTCTGAAGATAAATGCATCCTCTAAGAGAAGCAATACCAGGAATTTTAAAAGGTTTTCATGGGGGCAGCTTTGAAACAACTTGTTTAAGCCGATTTGTCTTTGTGTCTTTTTTTTTTTTTTCCTTTTTCCTCTAAAAAATAACATGTTTGCTAATATACTGGCCTATGATAACCTAGGTTTTTTTTAGTTTTGGCCTACAGTGACATGAGTAATAATGCTGTTAAGGTCAGTTGAATTTAGTGGAAGATCAGCAATGAATATGCAACATTCTACTATGGCAGGAGTAAACAAAAAGCTAGATATTAAATACAGGGCTATCTTTTTCTTTTATTTTTTATTATGATGTACTATTAACTAATCAATAAGGCAAAAGTATTGGCTAGAAACTATAGGGACTATCCATCCAAAGATGAATAATACATTTTTATATAATCCTAGGTTACTTAAAAAATAACAATCCAGATTTACACTTCCAGTTTCCTTCTAAATCATTTATAATCTAAACTGTATCCCAAATATTTATGTAGTTTAAAGGAATGTTAACTAAATTTTCTTACTGCAGATTATTAATCCCTAAATTTTTCCTTAAGGCTCATCATAAGAAAATTAACTTGAGCAACTGAGTAGGTGGAAGACTCTTTCTGGAGACAGAGTTAGGCAGGGACTGTTAGATTATTAGACTCTGAAATTAGGAGACAAAATACATTGTTTTTCTTCCAACTACTCATCAAAAGCAATTACAGGCCCTATTTCCTTACTGTCTAAAGGAGTAAATTGCTACAGAATCCAACAAAAACCAAATTCATTTTGAGAGTTATAAAACTCTGGATTTATTCTACAGTGTGCCTATGTAGGTGTCTGTCTACCAGTCTGTCTGTCCATCTCGTACAGAAACAGACAGTTGAAAAGCTAATGCAAATAGTAGGAGGCAGGGGTGTGTGGAAGTGGAGAGGGTTACATCCCAGTCCTCATCAATTTCCAGAGTTACCCTGTGGATGTATCTTTGAAATGACAACCACCTCAGGGTAGATTGTCCAGTCTAGGGAAAGGAGAAGGCATGACTTAGACATCTTGAGCATACAGTTGAAATATATATATTTGCAAACAGGAACATGTGTACACACATATAGGCATTACACTTTTTCTTTTTTTAATCTTTTCTTCCTCTTGGTGTTCTCTTATTTGAGATTTTTGATGTACTTTCAGCTCTGTCTGTGTATAGTTGTGCACAGACATACATACGCATATCCAAACATCAATTTCTAGTCAACACCACATGCTAGCTTCCACCACCCAGCTGTGGAGCATTGCAATTTCACTCTCTCCTGCCCTTTGTTTTCAGCAAAATTTCTTTATTACTGCACTCCTTTGAGACTTCCTTAAGACTCTGCTGTGTGGAAAGACTCTTTCCAGTGGCTGGCTTCTTGTGTTCAGAGAGCACTATCTGTTATCTGTATGGTTGGGATTTTTTGGGTTTTTTAGGTTTTTTTTATTCATCATCTGTCCATGCCCATATATTGGTTTTCATGTTTAATTGATTCTGAATCCTTTTGTTATGCTCATACAGCATCTAAGTATTGCATTGTTACTAGTTTTTATATTAGCCTGATGGTTATATGCCAGAAGTCAAAGCTTTGAACCCCTTACTATACAGAAGGCATTGAACCTGTATGTCTGCCTCTCCAGATAAATTATATCTCTGAAAGATTATGAAATAAAAGACATGATCATAAGGGGAACATATGCAAAGAAATCCATGAGATGGATCAAGTTTATGGATTCCAGTTTCTCCTCGGTTTTGAAACTGAGGACTGAGGGAAAGTGTCTGTGTTTCAGGAAGGGGCAGAGTTTCAGGTATATACCAGTTCTGTTAGTTAGACGTGGTCCTTCTTATCCCTTGTCATCCCATCAGCTAACTGATAGGAATTATTAAGTTATGAATCCTGATCAGCTAATGGGGTCCTTTTAAATGCAGATTTTAGATGTGGACTTTAGCCTGAGATTAGGCTCTGAAATCCCTGTGTGGATCTAACCCTTAGTTGTATCTTGCTTCAAAAATGAGTGCACTGCCTCATTGGGTTATATTTCTGTCCTTATTATACCAGTGTAATGTCATTGCAGGCATAACAGCAACATGGCTGTAAATCAGAGTAAAACTTGCCCAGCATCATTAATGCGTGCTTCATTTCATTCACATTATGTTCATCTTTTAAACTGTTTTTCAGATATAATATTTAATTTCCTCTCTGGATAACTACTAAATTCTAAATAGCATGTGGGCCTGGAGTAGCATGCATTGCTGGCATCTAAAAAGTGTTTTAAAAGAGACTTCTTCTAATGGATGTTGTGTGTGCATATATGTGTATACATGCATGTATTTAATGCAAACCCCTATCCTTTCTTTCTTGTTCAGCTCATTTCTAGTAAACACCAGATCCACTGATAGTGTGAAAAGGATCCACTTTTCACACTGTTCACTCTGGTTTTCTGGAATAGGTACACTGTGCAGACATGCACAGCTACTACTTTTATTTGTGAAAGAGAAATATTCTTGGATGATAGGATACATACTGCTTGTGTTAGGTCCTTTGCAGCCATTGTGCTGTTGATATGCTTCTTTATGTATATGTGTTCAGTGCATCATTCTCAGAAATAAATCAGTGGAACACAGGGAGCCAGAAAGTCTTCCTAGAGAATTCTCTTCTTGGAATAAACCCATGTCATTTCCACATTGCACTGGAGCTCTTATTTTTCAGCCAAGAAAAGGAAGAATTCTTCCAAAAAGAAAAAGAGTTTTGCAGCAAACATCAGATAAAAAAAGGAAGTTAATGTCCTTATAAAATTTCTGTTCAATTCAATAGATTTGAAATGAGATATAGCAAAAGTGCATAATAGCTACTATTCAGTTCTCCTTAATTCTGTTTTTGCATAAAGAAGTAAGGCTTCTACTGACTTCGGTGGTTCGGTGGCTGAGACTGCTTTGCACAACACCGAGAGGCCGCTGCTTCCAGAACAAATGCAAAACTGAGATGTAAGCTTCCTGAATCTGATAGGTATAGCAAAGAAGTGTGTGAAAATCTTTTAGTCCAAATTGATTCATAGTTTTCTGCCCATATACTTACAGGGTGTGAATGAAAATATTTCATGTATGTCTGTATTGGTAGTTCATTCTTATTCTTCTTTTGCAACAGCATGCTCAGATTTAAGATGTAGTTTCAGTCATGTTTTTGCACACAGGTCTGGGCCTCTTAAGTTTCTATAATCAGTTTGAGCAGCCAGATAAACATATGACACTTGCAGAAACAAATCAAAATTCACTTGATTGTAAGATGCCTGCTGAGACAATTGGCAAGATTTCCAGTACTGACTCTCAGAAGCAACTTGCCTGGAGATTGTTTGAAACACAAACCTACTACAAAGACAAAAATGCCTCTCAGTTAAATACCTTCCATGAGCTCTGTTTGTATTTAAATAGCCCTGTGAATATTTCTAACAGGATTTAAAAGGTGAGCTTCTTATTTACTTCTAGTTTCCTTCCATTACTTTATTTAAGTTTGTCTAGAATCTTTGTGATTTTTTTCCAGCATAAGTGATGACAAGAAACTGAGCCACGTTCTGTATGGAGAGAGTTTTCTGTCATTTAGTAACTTAAGCAAAGCTTTTTCTGACCAATGCAGTAGATGTGAGATGCAAATGAAACTGGTAAATATTTTCAATTAAAGAGAAAATATAAGGTCCTGAATTTGAATACAAAAAAATCAAAGATCATAAAAATATTTTTATTCCAAACCTTTATGAGAAAATAAGGAAAATACTGACCACTTTTTTCCAGTATGTCCTGATTTCATGACAGGTTATATTAATATGAGATATGTTAATATTCAACTGCTTATTTCAATACCTAAATTTGCAGAACTACATCCTGAAAAGGAGAGTCCACAGCCTGAGTTAGCTACTCAGGATCTATACTAGCTACATGGCAGAGCAACAGGAAGACACAAAAACCAGCATGGGAACAGTAAATTGCCAAAAATAAACAGAAAAATAGGGAATAGCTCATGTCCTGGGATTAGGCATTGTACATAGGTATGAGGAAGTGGCTTCATGTCTCAAGAACCGTTTTTACAGTAGTCTACCAAACTTTCTCAAAAAACCCCAAACCAAATCAAGACACAAACATTTTAATCACATTTTAATTGAAAGACTGATACAGAAGATGTCCAGGTTTTATATAATTGTCTAGTGGTTAATGCATTCATGCAGGATATTGTAGTTCTGAGGTCAACTTTTCACTTGTGTGTGAGGGGGATTTAAACCCACATCTGCTGCTGCGTACTGCTGATGCTCTTAGCTTTTGCACTATGTATAATTAATGATTTATTGAGGCAGAGACTGTAAGAGGGAAATGACTTTCTAGCTTAGCAGTTAACAGACTTGCTTGGAAGAGTCCTGGACATAAAATAACTTTTTATCCCTTGACTATTAAAGGGATAATAATCCTTGAGGCAAAAGACTGAGCCCCATGACTCCTCCTAATCTGTCAAGTTTTATACTGCTTTTTCTTCCTCTGCTGGCCCTTTGAATCTTGTATGCTCTTATGTAAAACAGAAATGCTTGAACAGAAGGGATTAAAGACATTCCCTAGTTCTATTATTTTTGAATTTTCAATAATTCGATGGTTAAGACAATCAGCTTCAGGGTTAAAACACAGATTCAAATCTTTGTAAGACTGAGGGAGTTGAGTACATTAAGCACTGCAAAAAGTTAGTGAAGCCATCTCTTCCTCTGGCTGTTGTGGTATTTTGTGTAAAGCCAAATCCAATAGGCATGCTCTAACACTAACTATCAGAATAACATTGGAGGCAAAATAGATAAAGGAATTGCTCGTCTGTTTATTCACCCCAGTCAGGTCTAAGCCTGACTTGAGTACTGAGCTCTCTAGCTGCTGTGCAGCCTGAAGTTCTTCCAGGCATACACAACAGCAGAACCTTTGACAGATTGGAAAGGCTAGAACAAAATAAAGGCATTATTTGCTTTAGTTGTTAAAGAATTTGATGATAGCATTAGATGGCAAATGAGTCAGGTAGCGACTAGAGTTTAGGCATTTGGACTTGGAGAATGGTAATTACTAGATCTGTATATTAGAAAGAGAAATGAAAGTGAGGGTTTTGTTTTTATTTAACTAAAGAAAGCAACCTTAACTTAATGTCTTGTGCTTTTATAGTAAGACACTTTATAATTTCTTTGCTTTAGTAACAATGGTTTGGCAGTTTTTTCAAGCTGTTTTATGAAGTTGATATATGCACCAACACTGCTACAATCAGCAGAGTCAATGAGAACCACGAAGCCTTACATATGCAATGTTTCAGCAAGGTGTTCAATATCTAAATAGTAACAATTGTACCCACGAATATATATTGAAATACATGAAAATACTGTCTACCAAAAAGTGTGGCTGGTGTATATGTAGCATAGAGTATAGAAAGACTTTGACAAATCCCAGTATGTTAAAGTTTTGTGGCAGTCATTCTTACCTACTTTGTTGTCAGTATTAAGCCTCTTCATTTTGTGCAGATATCTACAGATGCAATTACAATAGAAGGACAATGTTCACATGTTTGCAGACAAGGTAAATCTTGCCAAGACTGCTAAAAGCACCAGAGGCAGTATGCTGTTCCCATACTAGAATTGCTAGCTGTACACCCTTTCTTCCATGAACAGGTTTTCTAATATCAAAGCATAGGTGAAAGCTACTTACAAAAAGAAGACTGATTGTAAGATGCGCATAAATAATTTGCAACTAGATAGGAAAAATGTTATAGATATAGAACTTACACATATATGTCAAAATGATATTGTTAAATGGAAATTGTTCTTGGTCAATAAATTTACTACTCTATAACAGACTGATAATTTGAAAGTGCATGTGGAGTAGTCTTTAGGCAGATTCAGAATATTAGCTAGCTTTCAACATTCAGAGAAAAGGCAAGTTCTGAGATTATTGGCTATTTTGGGATTGATACAGTTTTGTTTTTGTTTTTCTCTATGGAAAACACTGAATAAACTTATTTTTAATATATTTGCTCTTCCTTTCTTCCTCCCTCCCTCCCTCTCCCTTCCCCCTCCCCTCCACTCCCCTCCCCTCCCTTCCCCCTCCCCTCCACTCCCCTCCCCTCCTCTCCCCTCCCCTCCCTCTGAAAACCTCATGGTTTCCAGTCAGTATCTCTGCCCATTCTTTTGCGTGACTGGGAGTTCTGGTTATTTCCTAGCAGGTTTTCAGCTGCTAGGATGAACCTGATTTGCAAGGAAGTATTATTGAAATAAACCGTCTAAGAATTAGCAATGGAAAATCAGAAGGGAAAGAGCTGCAAAATCAAAGTTAGAAGTGACAATTCTAATTACCTTTGATAAGAAGGTATTTCATAAGGAAGCAAATCACTCATAAAAGCATAAAGCAATCAAGGCATGATTATTTTTTATGTTAAGGTCTAAAAAAATTTCTGTGTAATGTAAAAGATCCAATATTGTTATTTAAGGTTTTTGTTGCACTGAATATTGTCAAAATAATAGATCAGTTTCACACAGCCTGAATAAATATTTGAATTGAGATTATAGGAATGAGTGTAATACTTGACAGTTTGTCTGAAATTCTATATTGTATGTCTAGACAGAACCCAAGCTATCATATTGCCTATGTATTTGATATTCTGAAAATTGTTTTGGGAAAGGATGCATTTCATTCCAGGTATGTAGAAAATATGAATACAAAAGAATACTGACAGTAAGTTAAAAAGTACTGACAGTAAGTTTCTCTGGAAAAATAAACAAACAAAAGCCCAGGGTTAGGTCTTCTAGGAAAGGTTCTCATAACTAGTTAAATAATAGACCTATGTGAGACTGAATTATTTCATTGAGGTGACTAGTGCGATAATAGCAAATGTAGTTTATAGCATGCTGCATCTATAAAACACTCAACAAATAGTGGGATATGAATTTCTTTACATTCATAAGTCAGGTATAAATCTGCTATCAGCAAAATTAACTTCCTGTGTGAGGCCAACCAATCCTCTGTTGAGATTTTGCCTTAAAAATCATAGATATTCCAACAAAATCAGATTTGATGTTTATGAGGGACATAGAAAATAGTATTCATTTTTATAGACTATAACCTGTTAGAATGAAAAGATTTAAGCATAACCTTTGCTCTAAAGAGAAGGTGTGCTCTAATGATTAGGACTTCCTGCATTTCTGGCTGGTTATGATGGTTTTTTACACAAACTGAAATACAGATCACTTGTTAAAAATGTACTCACATATTCTTAGGTTATGAGAAGTTTGGTGCTCTAATATTTCATGCATTATAAGGTAGTTGTTGCTAAAACAAACGAAAAAGTATCACTGAATGTGAATATTGACTTTAAAAGAAGTAGCTGCAGGGAGTGGATAGTGCTGCAAACTTTTGCTTGGTTTTGGGTATCAAATGCCCTGGTACTGCCAAATTATCAAAAATGTTTTCTAGCACACTTAAAAATGTTAGTTAGACGCTGTTTATCAAAATAGAACTCAAATTATTTTCACTTAATAATAGCTCTTTTAGCTTGCTATCACTATATTATTTCACTGAGGCTCATTTTCATGTGTCTGTGATTTAGCCTGAACACTGTAAGAGAGAACCAGAGTTAAACACCTATGTTCTGTAGACCATAAGCTTATGAGAAATGTTGCTACGTACATATGTTGCCAAACTTAGCAGACCCTCAGAAATATTGTGGATTCATAATTCATTTTGGTTGAGTTATCTTCTTGGGCCAGGCTAGACTGAAAACATCTAGTTTCAAACAACAGTCTAAACAAAATGAACTCCTCCACTCGCAAACTGTAACACCATATAATGTGCATGAATGACATCACTGATTGAGGTATTTGATTTGGAGTCAGTTTTGAAGATAGGTTATGCAGGAGATATTGCAGTAGTATCATGATTTGGTTTGAGATTCTCCCTATTATATATGGATGTGGTAAGAGACTTGTGTTATAAAATACAGAAAGGACTTGCTAAGAATTTCAGTTATATAAAAATATTATTTTCTCATAGAAGATAACTACTAAAAATTAGTTGAAATATATTACCGATAATGAAAAAGAGGCTGGCAGGTTTCTTTACTAGTCAATGAACAAGCAGACAGGATTTTACTCTAAACTTTCTTTTGGAAGGAGCAGGAACTTCACAGAGGACTGACATTTAAGCTTAAGATCAAACAAGAAAAGTAATGTTCTCAATTTTAAAGGGCAACCTTTTGTAAAGTAAAAAAACTGGCTTGGGGTAGTCAGCTGGAATGAGAACCTTCCTGAAATGAGGAAGCATAAGGATAAAATGAAAGTTGTCCAAAGTCAAGATCAATTAGACCTTGCAAAGAAAATTAATACAAGAAGTTTTCTTCTGGTTATAAATAAATAATAATAATACTACAACATAAAGTTTAAAACACCCAACCAACCAAGCAAAAAAAAGTGATGTGAGCTTTTTTTCAGTGAAGATGAGCTAAACAATATGTAATCTGGGATGACTGAAACCCTAAATGTTTTCTTCAGTGTTCACTAAAGTTAATGGCTGTCACAGTACAAGGTAGAACATGAAGCAAATCCAGAATAATAAATTGTACTGAAAGTTTAAAACTGAAAGTTACCACAAATTGAAAGCAAAATTGAATCAATTTAATAATTTTATAGTTAAGATTTATGAAATCTGTCTTCCCATGTACTGAAAAAAAGGACAAGATTTTAATATATATCAATATTAGTAAATTATAAGACATTACCAAATGTAGCATCTTTGGTGCTCCACACTAAACTGCTAAGATTTTTTTCATATTTTGAAGGAAATAAAAGCTCAATAAATAGATTTTCAAATAAAATGGGAATTATTAAAAGATGTGTTATGAACTGTAGATGTATTTGCTGAATTTATTTGAGAAATTATTATATTTCTTAGAGAATGTAGGTAAAGTATATCTAATCTTTCTAAATCCCAGTAGGTTATTTGACAAGATGCCACATGGGAAATGTCATACTTAGACTAGAAATGGTGACTGTTACCACGGGATGATGTGAAAAAATTGGATGAAGAGAATCCAAAGTGGACTAAGCTGATGGGCGAGAGTGAAGTTAGAGGTAATATTTCTCAAGTTACACTGACACTGACTTTTGACACATTTTAATTGCTAATGTAATGAAGAAAGAGAAAACTGTGAGGGTGAAATCTGCAGACAGTAAGAAGGACTATCCTGATGACAGGATAGTAAAAATGGGATGAAATTTTAAAGGTGCAGTTTGCGCATATGTTAAGATGCACCAGGGAATGAACATATATGAAAAAGAAATAATGAGATAATGAGATACAGGAAGGGAATACCAGAATACAAGAAATGTACTTGGAAAAAGGTAGGCTGTTATGGTCATCCATTTTTAATAAAGAAACTGAGAAAGCATTGCAAAGAAGAGGAAGTTGAATGGTCAGGGAACCAAAACTGGCCTTAAAAGAAGAAACTAGGATAGTCTTAGCCAAGCAAAATAATCCTGAGGAAAGCTATGACTATGATCTCTAAATAACCCACAAAATGAAGTTTCTGGGAGGCTATGTTGCATAACTTAAAGGAGAATGCTAGCATATGAGCACTATTGATCTGAGCATCAGAGGTCTGTCTCAGGTTTTCTTGATTCCCCTTCCATGGGAAAAGCAGAATAAAACATGAAATTGTATGTAAAGCAGAGTCAAATAAGAATAAACAATATTTCTATGACAAGTTTCTTGTGTTTGATAAAAAAGGTTTAAGAGGTCCACTCCAGTCTGCGGTTTTTCTATATTTGAAGGAAATTTACTGTTACCATAGTAACAGATGTGGAGACCGAATTTATTATTCCTAGATGAGGTCTAGCTAGCATGGACAGTAAAAGAACTAATTTCTCTGCCTTAAGTGCCACTTTGAAAGTTAGATGGAAATTCTGTGGATTTGAACAACATAAATGTAAATGGCTGATCAATTATCCGACATATTCAATTGGCAGGCTTTTTGGGTACTTGTGTTTAATCAATAGCTTTGATTTTTGAACCACTTATGTTATTTGTAAATCAAAACAGAAAATATCTTGCTACAAGATCTGTCAATGTATGAATTTTATGGAGATCAATTATTATCAGGTATTGAAACTGAAAAAACCCCACAAGTCCATAGGATTTCATGTGGTATTCTAGCTCTGGAAGGTACCATGTGTAGCAATAGCAACATGTATTTTCAGAGTCAAAATAAATATTGCAAAAAGGTACAATAGCATTAAAAGGGGGATTCTTGCATTCTGCCTTTATTATTGGACTATTGTATTAATACGTTACATAAATGTCTAATGATCATTTTATATTTGATGACATAAAAATTAGTACCTGTATTTTGAATTTGCATTTGATGTGTGAACAGTAGCATGTTATCTCCCTTCAGTGAATCTTCAGTTTTCACTGTTGATTTCTAATTTTTTTCAAGATTGAACTAATAATGGATTCTTTAGCTAGATATAAATATGTTTCTCTTTAAACTCTGGGAAATAAGATGGTGTCTAAATACATGGTGTTCTGGGACTATGTTGACAAAAATTCTATTCCACTGATGACATAAATAGCTTCATAAATCTTTACAGCACTGAAGTATCACTTGTTTTAAGAATAGGGAGAAACTGTTGTCAGAGTGAATATGCAGTCTTAAAAATAAAGAAAATTGAATACATATTGATACCTGCAATAGAACTCTAGTTTATATGTACACATACGTAATAACCCAAAATATAGAACGTATATATTTTTCTCTGTTATTTAATTTTTTGACCAGAATGAAAAGTTTTCTAGGTTAATTTAATTTATATGTTAGAGCAAAATCTGAAAATTGAAAAAGAATATAAAGCACTGTATTTTTCCTCCAGCAGGCAGCTATTATAAACAGTGGTTGCATAGATCCCTTGAAATAATGACCTGGGGACTTGGGTTTGTCTATAGGGACTTTTTTGTTTGATGATTTGGCTTTTTTTTTATTTTCTAATTTTTTTGTCAGAGTTCTTTTAAGTCTTTCTGAGACCATGTTCATAGACTTGTCGTGGTTCAAGCCCAGCCTGTCACTCAGAAACCATGCAGCTCTTCGCTCACTCCCCCCCCTTCCTCCCCCTGCTCCCAGAGGGATGAAGAGGAGAATCAAAAGAATGTAACTCCCACGGGTTGAGATAAGAACAGTCCAGTAACTGAGGTATAACACAAACCACTACTGCTACCACCGATAATGATAATGATAAGGGAAATAACAAGGGAAGAGAATACATTCGCTCACCACCCGCCATCTGATACCCAGCCCGACCAAGTAGTGATCTAACCTGTCTGGTTAACTGCTCCCAGTTTATTAGTTCAACTATATAGTTGGCATGACGTGCTGTGGTATGGAATGCCTCTTTGGTTAGTTTGGGTCAGCTGCCCTGTCTCTGCTTCCTCCCGGCTTCCTCTCTTCCCTGGCAGAGCATGATACTCAGAAAGTTCTTGGTCAGACTAAACATTACTGAGCATCTGGGCAGGAACAACCCCAGGTTCCAATATAGGTTGGGGAACGACCTGTTAGAGAGTAGTGTAGGGGAGAGGGACCTGGGGGTCCTAGTGGACGGCAGGATGACCATGAGCCAACACTGTGCCCTTGTGGCCAAGAAGGCCAATGGCATCCTGGGGTGTATTAGAAGGGGGGTGGTCAGTAGGTTGAGAGAGGTCCTCCTTCCCCTCTACTCTGCCCTGGTGAGACCGCATCTGGAATATTGTGTCCAGTTCTGGGCCCCTCAGTTCAAGAAGGACAGGGACCTGCTGGAGAGAGTCCAGCGCAGGGCAACTAAGATGATTAAGGGAGTGGAGCATCTCCCTTATGAGGAAAGGCTGAGGGAGCTGGGTCTCTATAGTTTGGATAAGAGGAGATTGAGGGGTGACCTTATTAGTGTATATAAATATATAAAGGGGGAGTGTCATGAGGATGGAGACAGGCTCTTCTCAATGGCAAACAATGATAGGACAAGGGGTAATGGGTACAAACTGGAACACAAGAGGTTCCACTTAAACTTGAGAAGAAACTTCTTCTCAGTGAGGGTGACGGAACACTGAAACAGGCTGCCCAGGGGGGTTGTGGAGTCTCCTTCTCTGGAGACATTCAAAACCCGCCTGGACACATTCCCGTGTAACCTTATCTAGGTATTCCTGCTCCGGCAGGGGGATTGGACTAGATGATCTTTTGAGGTCCCTTCCAATCTCTAACATACTGTGATACTGTGATACCAAATAAAAACATAGGTGTTATCAGCGCTGTTCCCAGGCTGAAAGTCAAAACCACAGCACTGCACCAGCTACTAAGAAGGAGAAAAATAACTGCTACTGCTGAACCCAGGACAAGACTTAGCCATAATCATACATTGAAAACCAAACCATGTGTAAATAAAGGTATGTACTGTGTCTCTCTTGAGAAGTCTAGCAGGAAAAGAATAAAATATACTGCACTACTTAGCATGAAGTAGTATTGTAAGCTTATAAAGATGCTGATTTGAAGGATACCACTTGCATGAAACAAATTGACGTTTCTTATTGGCAAATGTATTTGACTGGTATCTGATACATAAGAGGAAAGTTCCTGTTTAAGAGTCCAGTCCCATGCTCTTATTCATACAAAATTCACATTTTCTTTAGTATGGTGCATAGGAACAGGTAAAAGAAGAGCAATTGCAAAACAGAGAATATGGTTAACAATTTGCAGGTGCAAATCAGTGGAGACTCAGGACCTAGGCAAATAATCCCATTTTAAATCACTGGGAGAATTCTTGTTCTCTGAGATTTAAAAGAAAGCCAGAACTACCTTTTTTAAGGATCTAGAATTAACTTTATTGACATAATTATTATGCAATTTGAAGCAACAAGAAGACACAAATTAAAAAAGAAAGCAAAACAAAACAAAAAACACAAGACAGAAAATCTCTTATTTCCTTTTCTTTGCCTGCTCCAATTTTTCACTGAAACTGTATTTTTGAATGTATTTTAACTCTATTTAGATAATATGTTTAGATAATGCAGAACTCCCCCTTTCTATTAACTTGTATGAAAAAGCTGGACTGTGATACAGAAGACTAATATTTCTATTCAAAATAGAAAATTTCTATTAAAAGTAGAAATATAGTTTCTGATTAATTTCTGACTAATTTTCATACAATTTCTGAAAATGTTACCAGTTTTCTAGATGACAGGATATTTTCACCTTGAAGAAAAAATGCAGTTAAGAAATGAGAGGTGTGAATATTGACCACAGCATTTTGACCATCATGTAGTTGCCTATGATTTGGGATGGCCCTTCAAACTATACCACAAGAATGTCAATTTGTTGATGATACATCCTTCCACTCAGGAAGATGGCACAAGAGATAACAGTGTGTCCTGGTTTCAGTTATAAGAGTTGTGTTTGTTTTTTTTTTTTTTTTTTGCCAAGTAGCTTGTACAGTGCTGTGTTTTGGCCTGAGTCTGAGAATAATGCTGATAACGCACTGATGTTTTAGTTGTTGCTAAGTAGCGCTTGCCCTGATCAAGGACTTTCCAGTCAAAAAGTCACCTGGAGAGCAAGGTTTTAAAAATAACTAGTTCAGAGGGAAAAACATTTTCAGTACAAACATTTTCAATGTAAAATTCAAATATTCACAATGCATAATGAACAGAGAACTGGGCATACTGGGATTACCCTTTCTTGCCTGAGGCTTTCAAGGCCACAGGGAAAATCTGCCATACAGCTGCTCTGTGACCTGTGAAGAAACGGGGGTGGTAAAGAAAAAAGGAATAAGGAGAATGATAAGAGTTTACAGACAGTGGATTTTTTATTTTTAATTACCAAAGTTTAATTCATAAATATTTATTTTCAGAAATGTGATAAGTGAAACATATCACATATTCACAGATCAGAAGTCTTCTGTGGCCTGAATATTAATATGTTAAGATATATTTAAATTATACTAATGGTTTTGTCATTATGGATACTATAAGAGTACTTCATACTTCGGTGTCATAGAGCTAAAAAGCTATAGAACTTTAAAATTATCTTTAAAAATCAAACAATAAGTAGACACTTTCTCCATTTTGCACTTTAGAATCTTTTGAGTAATCTCAAAACACTTTTTTTGTTAGAACTGTAAAAAGTCTGTCAGAGTTGTAGTCAATGGCTCAATGTCCTGCTGGAGACCAGTAACGAGCGGTGTCCCTCAGTGACTGGTGTTGGGACTGGTCTTGTTTAACATCTCTGTCGGTGACAGTGGAATTGAGTGCGCCCTCAACAAGTTTGCTGATAAGACCAAGCTGTGTGGTTCAGTTGATATGCTGGAGGGAAGGAATGCCATCCAGAGGGACCTTGACACGCTTGTGAGGTGGGCTGATGCCAGCCTTATGAAGTTTAACCATGACAAGTGCAAGGTCCTACACCTGGGTCAGAGCAATCCCAGGCACAGCTACAGGTTGGGCAGAGAAGAGATTCAGAGCAGCCCTGCAGAGAAGGACTTGGGGGTGTTGTTTGATGGGAAAATGAACATGAGCCGGCTTCAGTGTGCACTCGCAGCCCAGAAAGCCAACCGTATCCTGGGCTGCATCAAAAGGAGCATGACCAGCAGGTTGAGAGAGGTGATCCTGCCCCTCTACTCTGCTCTTGTGAGACCTCACTTGGAGCATTGTGTACAGTTCTGGTGTCCTCAACATAAAAAGGACATAGAACTGTTGGAAGAAGTCCAGAGGAGGGCCACGAGGATGATCAGGGGGCTGGAGCACCTCCCGTTATGAAGACAGGCTGAGAAAGTTGGGGCTGTTCAGCCTGGAGAAGAGAAGGCTGCGTGGAGACCTCATAGCAGCCTTCCAGTATCTGAAGGGGGGTTATAGGGATGCTGGAGAGGGACTCTTCATTAGGGACTGTAGTGACAGGACAAGGGGTAACGGGTTAAAACTTAAACAGGGGAAGTTTAGATTGGATATAAGGAGGAAGTTCTTTACTGTGAGGGTGGTGAGGCACTGGAATGGGTTGCCCAGGGAAGCTGTGAATGCTTCATCCCTGGCAGTGTTCAAGGCCGGGTTGGACAGAGCCTTTGGTGGCATGGTTAAGTGTGAGGTGTCCTTGCCCATGGCAAGGGGTTGGAACTAGATGATCTTAAGGTCCTTTCCAACCCTAGCTATTCTATGATTCTATATCCTGTAGCTATGTAATAAGAAGTATCTGGAAAAAAGAAAAACAGCCAACAAACCCAAAATCAGAATAGAAGGGGAAATTACAATTTTTAGTTCTTCATTATTTTGAGAATTCTATTCTAATTTGTTGCCATTTCTGCTCATAAGTATTGAGGACAAGTAGAAAATCCTGTCTACTTTTTCCTAGAAAGTGTACCTGATTTGTGGTGTTTTGTTGTTTTGGGTTTTTTCCTTCCAAAATATAGACTATCCTTAATTATAAACAAGGAAAGTCAGCTTCCATCTGCTGGTTAGAATTGCTAGGTACCTAAAACAAATGTATAAGAACATAATATTGCTTGGGGCCAGCTAAGTCTTTAAATGGCTTTCTCAATTGATGTCCCTTACTAAAATATAATTATTATGTGGTTGACAGAGATCTCTTCCCAGTTTTCTCTTTTACATTGCTTTTTGAGAATAAAAAGAGTTGAGACAGGGCAGCAAACAAGTGCACAGATATTTAGGAAGTAAAATATTTTTATCCCAGTCAAAATCAGGACAGACCTCCTTTACATTTTCAAGAGAACATTCCAGGAGAAGGATGATTGTCATGGTAATGATAACACAAGGAATGCATATCCAATGTATATAAAGTATTTTTTATATGGTAATGAAACAAAGGTGATCACAAATGCTGTGGAAGTTTACCATAGTCCCTACAAGAAAAGGAAAAAGAGCAGTAAAAGTATTTCTTTAGTAATGTCTTTCCTGCTTGAGGATATTGGACTGGTAAAAGCCACTATCTAAACACTAGTAAGACTTCATTCCTCTTTGGAAGAGATAGAACACAGCCTCCGATTTTTACAGCATTCACAACATTTTACCACATTTGGAACTTCAGACACCGCAATCACATGTCAAGCATTATCTTTGCTGCAGAACAGCGTTAAACAAATAACGCTAAAGAGCAGGCAATATTTCCTGACAAGGTTGTAGCTGTAAGATGTGCTCTGTTTTATTTTTGTATGGTCTTCTGAAGAGCAGATGCGTTAGCCTAGGAGACTAGCAGGCAGAAGGAGGTAGAAGGTAGAGGCAAACAGAAGGCAGCATGTGAAGGTGAAATGTATCTCAAGTTCTTCATAATTGCAATTGAAAACTTGAGGTGAGCTTTGTTATATAAGTACTGGTACAATACAGCAGTTATTGCTTGTCCAGTATTATTCTTCTCCTGTGTGGGGATATCTTTATCATCCTGTTAGAGGAAAATGCTGAGGATTGTTCTACAAACATCTGCCAAATCTGTTACTACTGCACGGAGGGGGAAGCATCTCATCTGTTAGTGTGCTCACAAGGTGATCCATGCTGCATATTCTTGCTAGCAGCTTTTATGTCTTGATTTGAAAACTTTTCTGGAAGGAGAGTGTCGCTTTGTGGCTTCTCGACTGTGTAAGGCTAGAAGGTATTAGCCTCAGGCATGGATAAACCAGCTACTTTTCTAGTAAGACAAAGACATTTCTTTTTGTAGAACTTCCACTTGAGACGCCTGGCAGCTTCAAACTTTTTCTTGACTAGCTTTCCCACAATATGCTGAGTTGGACCCAGAAGGCAGCAGGACAAGGAGCAAAGAGTGCTGAAAAGTCTGGTGAGGAGCAAGGGAGACTGATAGTCTTGGCTTAGTTTATATCCTGGCCTCTCTTTCATGTGCTTGGTATACTATTTTTTTTTCTAGCCGTTATTGTTAATGATAGAAAGAGGTATGCTGGTCTTTTGCAGAGGACAACAAAGTGACTTTATTAGGTGTCCACGATGCAAGATGAACTGAGGGCAGGTCAAATTCTCAAGAGTCTTTGCTGAGTATATTATATGACTGGTAAACCAAGTGAGTCCAAGTGTACCTCAAGCTGGTCACAAATCAGATATATGTGACTTAAATGCTCTTGAAGCCTTGCTGTATTGATTCAATGGAGTGAGTGTTCCAGCCTTGGATCCCCTCAATGAACAGACAGAGTAATTTAATCCACTGGTGTAGATGTAGCTATATTTCCTATTTTTTTTAATGTATCTTTATGTTTCTATATGTCACCATAAGCCAGCAGTGAGCTGTTGAAAGTTTATAAGATTCTGCAGGAATTTCCAGCACTCTGGTCTGCTTCCTGCAGTCATATAGCATCTCTGCAGCAGTGTGGTGGGAAAGAAATGTTCTCAGCGTTTAGTCCTGTAATTTGTAATAATTTTTCAGCCTGCAACTTGTGTTGTCTGCATCCTTAAACATGCCCCCCAACCCCCCCCCCCGAATGTTCAGGGCTGTTCTTAACATGGTATACTCACTTTACAAGCACAGTGTGATGTCAAGATAAAAAAAGAGATGTTTAATTTGGTTGTAGTGAGATATTGGAATAGGAATTTCTCTTGCTTTGAATTAGGCATTCCACAGGGGATTTTTCTTGATTAATTAAGACAGCTACAATACTTTCACATAAATTATTCAGGAATTAAGAGGAAACTGTTACAAGATGCAGTCAACCTGGCCTAACTATTATTCATGTACATTTTTAAACAAAGATACAGTGGCAAGTATACACCATAAGTCTTGGGTGGTATATTTCCTGCTTAATCAGCTGACTCCATTCTGCAAACAAAATGTGTTTTAAGTTCACTTTATTTTTTAAAAAAATATATTACTGCTCCATTAGAAAATCTATTTATTTTAAATTACGTAGACACAAGTTTAGTAAACTGACTTCTCAGTCAATTATATTTCTCAATACTTTAGCCTAATATCCAATGCCTCCTGTACATATCTTAATATGCACCCACTTTCTAAATTCTGTCTAGTCCTGGTGCTGCTTCTTTTTTTGTTGTTTTTCAGAATGTTACTATCACTGCTTCCTGATTCTTCAGTATTTGATGCTGGTACCATTCTATTTATTTCATAAAATTTTTAGTCTAAAGAAAACAAACAATAACTTTATTATTTTTATTACCTTATCATATTTTTATTCCTTTATATTTATTAGTGCAATTCTGCACTGTGTGGTATTCTGGCTAAAATGGTACAAGTTGTAGTAATTGTTATTTATTTATGAATAATATCATGACAGGTATCAATCTGGAGCTGAAATTTCTGCAGATTGAATTCTGATTTGAATACTGGATCTGAAATCCACTGTGGAAAACAACTTCCTAGCAATGTTCATGTCTCTGGTAGTGCTATTTGAGATGTTAGACCTTATTTCAGTTTTTAAAGAGGCTCCTAACCCTTCTAATGAACCAGGAGAAATAACTGATTCTCAGATGTGTCAATCAAAATAGTCATTTATATTATGCTTTTATGAAATCAGTCACTAGAAGTTCACGGTAATATGGGAAATTAAACATGCAAATATAAATTTCAGTGGGCTTAGTGTGGATTTTTTTAATTGCCTTAAATATCTACTCTCTATGCAACCTGACACAAGACAAAACTTGCCTTGCCAAACCTGCCCATTGGCATATTTCATGTAATTCCACTTCTTTTTCAGGGTGTAAGGAAGACTAGAATTTGAGCATTTGCAGTAGATACATTTACATTCTTCCCTTGCACTTGAGTTCTTCTCTCGCTCTCTGCTTTGTATATGAAATTATGATACTTTTAGCCTCAGGTCACACATGTGTATTTTGTTATACCTTCATGAGGGTTCCATTCAAGGCCTGAATCCTCACAGCTTTTTGAATTACCTGTATTAATCTTTCAGTGCACTGCTAAATCCAATCTGTGGGTTCCATGTTGTAACCGATAAAATGTGTTTGCTACAGGCTTGAACTTTGTCTCATAAACTAGTTGAAAGAGCTTGTATCTTCTGTCAAATAATTACAATAAAATGAAATATAATGGATTTCAAAAAAATCACTAAATCAATCCTGAAGATATATAGTATACCTAGACAAAGTGCTGATCAAATTAAGTTTTTATTTCATTGAAATCATGAGAGTTTGTGCATCAGTAATGGAGTAACACAATCAGTTCCCTGGAATTTACTTATTTTCTTTGAGATGCAACATATATTAATTTTTCACCAGTTACACTTTTTTGAAATCTTGTCTTGTCAGAATATGAAGACTTTGGACACCTGTCAGAGATTTCCACATAGCCAGATAAATGGCCATTTGGATGCTTCCAGACCGCTGCATGCATGTTGTAACTATGGTTTATCCATGAACAGTAAATCCATATGACTCAAGACATGCACAGATCTGTGGTTTAGCACATATTAGGGAAATGGGAGCCCTAATTTTAATTTAGAGGGATCAAGGAAAATTTATCACTTGGAACACCTGGGTAAGAATCAGCCCTTACTAAACTAAACAAAATTTAAAAAGCTAAACAGGCAGAGCCGTTTTCAAATACACAATCTAGTCTTGATATTGTGATATGAAAATAAATTTTAGACTGCAATGAATTTCTTGTGTGCAATGAATTGAATTGAGGATAGCTACAACATTACAGTGCTTGGATGTAAAGGGGAGAAAGTGACATAGCTGGTAAACCTGGTCCAAAAAAGCAGTGAGCACCTGAATGCTTTTGATACAGATTCAACAGTGCCTCTGGCCAAGCAGTGCAGTGCTGTAATCATTTAAGTAGCTGTGGATATCTTTTTCTCTTGTCTCTTTTCTTATTAAAACATATATTCCGTTTTATTTTATTAAACACTTGGTCCTAAAAATGCACTCTATACCTTTCCTCCCTCCTCCCCCCTGCCTCTGCTGTGCTTTAAACTTCCTTTTAATATGTAAACTTGATTCTATTATGGAAGAGACTTCTAAAGCAACTGGTGTATAAACTTGGTAGATATTGTTCTTTGTATTGCTTCATTTTGTGTTACTTTGCATCTAGCATGAGAATATAGCCAGAACTTTGAAACTGCCTTTAAGGAGCTGTATTTTCTTCTGATTTTCCTTAACATGAAATGGCTGAAATATATTCCACTTTACCGAAAAATTGCATTCCAGAATTTTTCGCTTGCTTTAAAGTTAGTGATTGCAAAGAGTAAGGATTACTGTTCTAAATGTAGGTATTGATTAAAAGTACTATATGTATATTTAAATTAATGAGAAAATGAATGAAAGCTATTAAGGAAACATCTTCATATTTCTACATCCTTACGTAAGAAATAGGTACAGTAGGCACTGCAAAATATAAAATGAAGAATTGATAGTGTGGTGGTGTACTTCTGTTAACTATTCAACAGAAATCACAATATACCATGTGTGTCACTCAAAGACAAAGGAATCAATATTTCTTGGTAGCGATTTCAGAAGGAATTTACTAAGTGTCTCATTGCCTTTTGAAGTCATATGAACTGTGAGGATTTTACTTAATTCTTTAAAGAGCCTTTTGTTCCACAGAATGACAGTTTTGTCTTCTATATAGAAGTTACTGACATTTTGTAATTGATCTTGCTAAAATATGTGGGTATCTATTTGGCATCCACTTCAATTTCTTCTATACACAAAGTAATCCTATGGAGTTCTCCTATTAGCTATTAACTAAACAATTAGGAAAATTAGTCTTTAGGTTAGAGTGATTGATTTATAAGTATGGGAGACAGTAAATATCATAAAAGCAGGAATCCAATTTAACAAGAAAGCAACGATATTAGTTCCCATTAAGAAAGTTTACCAACAGTTATTAGAATTTTAATTTATATGGGTACACATCCTTTGAAAAATGAGGTGTGATTTTCCACAGCTTTGTACCTTGTGTTGATAGTTTAATGGTTGGAAGTAACATAGATTAAGCAGACCAACTTGGTCTTCAATACGTATAGAATGAGTGCTCATGTATTTTTTCTTAGTTTCTGTAGACTAGCAAACCAAGTTTTATAATACTGTGAAACTTCCTTAATCAGAATGATGTTTTTCATTGCAACTCTAGGAAAAAAAATCCGAGTTCAATAATTGCAGATGGCATCTTGTGAATGTCATGAATTTACTATTTTCTGACAGGTGTCCTGTAGGGATGTTCATAAATAAAAATAATGAATACCAGACTGTATAGATACTATGCTAGTCACACCAGTTTAAAGCCAACATATCACTGGGTGAGCCAAAAACTATTCCTATGGTAAGTGCTAAAATAGCTAGATGAAAGAGGTATGGAGACATAACCTGCAATGGCTGCTGGATGGATAGTGATAAGGTAATAATAGACAGCTAAGGGAAAGGAGAATCAAGATATTTGATTTTATTTCTGGATGTAATTTTTTCCTTTGCTGAAAGGAAACATAACATAGAAAGCCATATAAAGGGTGTAAATATGTCAATAAAATGAAAACTGCAGACTTGGAGTCCTGCAAAATTGAATAACTTTCTTAGTTTGATTTCCTGCATGGTCAGGCAGAAATTGAGAACTGGGGAGGGAAGTCCTACAGGAAAAAAGGATTGACCCATAGAGCCTGGAAGGGCTCTGCTGAGATATGGTTTACTGAAATAAGTAACAAACAAAAGTCTGTGCTAACCTTTCATTTATTGTCATAGATGGCATACACTTATGGACTTGTTCTTGATACTACAGATACTCTTTCAGAACATGTCACTTATATCCCTGAAATTTCTGCTCATTAGTGTATCTTTTTTCCCCTCCTAGCCTCCTGGAAAGTTTGTGGATGTGAAGTCATCCTGATATGAAGCTTGAATTTGAACATCAAGACCTTTGCACATACTTGATCTTAAGTTACTCCTTGTGTTGATACTGCCACAACTAGGGTGACTGTCAGAAAGTGGCAAAGCTGGCAATAAATTTTGATTTCAGTAATATTCATTGAAGTTCATTCTCTTCCATATGCACAGGTGACAAATATCACATAAAGATGCTTTTTTATCTTCTTGGTGCTACACATTATAAGAAGCAAGAACACTTAATAATTTCAAGTCTTGCAAAATATTTTTGAGAAAGTATGAATTACACCTCAGCCAAAAGCTTACATTATCTGCACAGAGTCTGAATATGTTGCTCAGCAAAACTTACTTGACTCAGTGTTAAGGAACTATGCAGAAAGTTTTTTTTTTTTTTTTTTTTGTTTGTTTTTTTGTGTTGAAATTGCTGAAAGTATTGAAAATAAAAATTATAAAGGTCAGCTTAAAGACAATTCCTTTTACCTTGTGATAGTCCTGTAGCTCAGCGGCATATTTTAAAAACTTGTTCCTTTTGCCTTATCTTAATAATCTTCTGATAATTAAAATTGTAAAACCCCAACAGTATTCCATTTGGGGTGTGATACTTTAAAGTAGGTTTAGCTCCTTAGTGTTTAATAAATTGCAATAGACTTTTGGAGGGACAAAAAGGATGAATATTTGTGGATTACTTTTTGTACCTTTCACTTTGTTAAACTGAAGATAACAGTGGTTATTTTTCTCTGACTTTCTTCCCATTGGGAAGATATTTTTCTTTGGAGATTTTAATACTGTTGAGGATTTATCCTCTCAAAGTTGAATTTTTCCTGTATCATATGCAGAAAGAGACCATGGCTTCAACCCAAATATAGTAAGGGCAGTCTGTTTGTTGTGTTAATTTGCAAACCTCCAAAGGTATTTGTTTACACTTAAATATTCACTACCTGAACTTAACAGGTAAATTTTAGCCTTCCTAAACTGAAAGTATGCCCTGAAGAGAACTGAAGGATTATTTGTAGAGAGAATCATGGAAAGCAACCCACATGCACACAATATGTATTGTTAATAGAATATATATTTTATGTCATGTCTTTCTATTTTGCTTTGTATAAGTCAGGTCTTATACATTCAAGATACAAGAAAAGGCAGTACATCCATTCAAAATTCACGAAGATACAGGTTTTTAAAAATTACATACTTTAGAGTATGAATGAGGGCAGATTTCTATTTTGGGTTTCTTTTTAAAAAGCACAATATGTGATTATAACTAGTTGATTGGCAGTCATTCATCATAGTGATTTTAAAATGTTATACAATTTGTTCTACAATCCCTTTTCAGAGTTACAGACCTCTGATTTTAAAGAAAAAGTTTAAAATATGTTGTACTTTAGCACTTGAATAGTTAAAAATCATATTAATTTCCATTTTAAGTTGAAAGTTAGCCTTTCAGTATGATGAATGATGCAGAAAAGTCTGACACAATGTTGAGACTATCTACAAGTCGCCTGGTCTGGACATATTTATGCAGACAATATCCAGGCAATTTTTACTTGTTGGACTGAGAAATAGATTTTCATCCTGAAAACAAACATCTGTGGTCTGTTGAACCTTTCTGTCTGCAGTTAGAGCTTACAGACTTTTACCCATTATATGGGACAGAGGAGATAAGAACTGACATGTAAAAATAGAAATAAATTTAATTCAATTAAAACAAAATTTTGGAATCCTCTTTTAGAAAAGAAGGCTATATAATTAACGGCATGCTTCACATTGTGATATTTGTGTGAACTTCATGTTTCATAAAACTGATTACCTGCCTATTTTTTCCATCCTGTTAAAGATCAGAATTTGTTGTCTAATAAAGGCTTCTCCTATTTATTTCCTGTTGCTGAGAAGCTGTCTTCTGTTATTGATCCTGACTTATTCAATTTTATATTAACACGGTTTCTTCCTTTGTATTTCAGTAGGTCTCTTTTGTTTTTTTTTTTTTTTTTTTTTTTTTAATACTGTATGAAGAGACAAAGCAAAAAAATCTCATGCTAAATTTTGTAGCATTTGAAAACCTAGCTTGTCATCTACAGATGAAGTAACACGGAATGTTTCTGTGGGTTGTTTTTACAGTCCTTCTTGCACTTCTAAACCAGCTCAACCTTTCCTTGCTATTATTAGTTCCAAGTATACACTTTGTTCTAGTGACATTTTTAAAGTACCTTTTGTGCCCTTAGGTATGTTAGACATAATATTTATCAGCTTAGTTCCAGAGAGAAACACTTTGGTCCTTTGGTTTCAAGAAAGCAAGTTTGGTGATCAATCACTAAACTGCAAAGAAATACTCGAGTAATACATTCAACTATTTCACTTTGCCTGACAAAGGCAAAAAACCCCCAACCCTGTAGATGCCAGTCTTTGGACCACTAAATTAATCAATTGCTTTGCCTTTAGCTTCCCTCCCTAACATGCTATTTTGGCTTTTCTTACTGTTACCTGAAGATGTGTCTGTGTAATTGTTGGAGTATTTACATAGCACTGTTTGCTTACAACAGTCTTTAGGTCTCTGACCTATGTAAGGGTTACCCTAAGAAAATATTTCAGACTCCCTAAGATGACATTTTTGCTGTTAACAAACTGTTTTAATTGTACCAAGACTTGCTTGGCTTACTTTCAAAGCCTTCCCAGCATCATTCTGTCTCATTAACTCATTCTTCTTTCATTTTGGAGTTTCTTCATTTTCAGACAAGCTGCTGAAGAGTACCAGTGCCACCATGGCAATGTACATAAAGAAGATACTAGGAATACAGAGGTCATGCCTGTATTTTTACTCAAGTGTGCCAGACAGTGATCTTAAGAAATTTATCATCTCATTCAGGGTCTATAAGAATCCCACCTAAAGGGGAAACTTCCTTAAATCTTTGACTGAATGACTGGTAAAGATTTTTTAAATCATCAAGTTACTGAATTCCAATCAACATATTTTGTGCTGTGTAAGCAAAGCTTCTGAAGTTTTAAATATATGGGGATTTTGTGATTATTGACAATAATGTAAATAAATATTTCTGTTGAAATAGATGGATGACAATGGTAAAAAAAATAAAGGAGGATGAAGTCAAGACATCTGTGAAGGTGCAGGCAGCTGAATTTCAGTTTATGACCTATTTTCTTTCCTTATTCATATTGAGAACTGAGTGAATGATCTTCTGAAAGTAACAGGGTTACATTCCATTTTCCCTTATTGTTTCTCATCAAATTTTGACACTGAAGGACAGCTGGTAGCAGGGAATGTTATGATTTTTATTCGTGTTTTCTCATGCAGAAGGGACACTTGTCAGAATATGCTTTTGTTTATATATTAGGGAATCTGGAATAGAAGAAAGGTGAACTAGAGGAACATATCTGTATGTAACCTCTCTTGCAACTTTTATCAAGACACAAAGTAGTAGTTGTCTTTCTTCTACTTACAGAGGGTCAGTATAGAGGAAAGTAATGCAGTTGGGTAATGCAATAAAAATGTTACAAGATAAGCCACAGTGTAGTAATTTTCTCCAAAAACTAGTTTTGACTTCCTGTCAGTGTAATTCTTTTCTTGCCTTTTAATCTTATATTGAATCCTACCTATTTTTGTTTGATGATCAACAGCTAACTCAGCTTTGTTCTGTAAACTAACAAAACAAGACTGGTGTTTTGAAATTCATGTTCAAACCTGTGGCAAGGTGCTGGCAGCTGGGGGATGTACAGGGGTGTCCTCTGTGAAGTTCTGCAACAGATCCACCACATGACACAGTCAAGCCCATGTGCAAAGTCAGTGGTGTCTACTTAATCCTGATGATACCAGCATCAAAGAAGGAAGAGAGAAGGAGTTCCAGGTGCTGGAGCAGAGATGTCCCTGCACCCCATGGAGAGGATTTCTGTGGAGCAAATATTCCCTGCAGTCTATGGAAAGGACCATGCCAAAAATGGGTGATACTCCCTGAAGGAACTGTGGCCTGTGGAGGCCATATAGGAGCAGGTTTATCCTGATGGACCACAGCTTGCTGAAAGGACCAATGCTCACCGAAGCATGAGATGGAGTGAACTGCAGAGTACAGCTGTTGTGTACTGACCGCAATCCTCCATTGCCCATTCTTGTGCAATGCTTGGGGTGTGGGCTAGAGGAAGGAGAGTTGGAAAAGAAGGAGTGAAGCTGAGCCTGGGAAGGAGGATGTGTATGGAGAAGATGTCATTTTAATTTGTCTTGGTTTCTCACCATGTAACTTTATTTTAATTGGAAATACATTATTTCCCCTATTTGAGCCTGTTTTGTCCATGATGTTAATTGGTAAATTGTCTCCTTACCTTCATCTTGACCCATGAGGTTTTGCATCTTGTATTCTCCCCCTGCCCTGTTGAGGAAGGGGCATGAGAGTGGCTGGGTGGGCACCTGACAGATGGCCATGGTCAATTTACCACAAAGCTATAATGTTAATTCTCTTTAACTCTTGTGTTCTTAATAATAGTTTAACAGCACCATGGTATTACTTGGAATAATACATGCAAACTTCTGCATAAACATGTAAAGGAAGATTTAAGCTTTTTATTTTGTGGTTAATAGTTAAAACTGTACACTGAGATAAAATGGCAACATATCACCAGTGGTCAAAGGTTTCTTTCTCTGGTGATCTCCATTTTTGAGGATTGTGTACCATAATGAGGTAGCAGTAGGATGATTGCTTAAAGAAGATATAAGAAAAGGTACTGGTTTATTAAAAAAACCCCTAAAATTGTAAAACTACGCACTGATTAACATTTACTTACAAAGCCCCTGTTTTTTCAGTTTTTACTAGAAAAACTGAGCAGTTGCCAGGTTATATAAAATTTAGCATGTAGTCCCGCTGATTATGAGCACAGCCTCTTCTATTTCAGCATGCAAAAGCAGTTGACTGATTTGTTATGTGGCCTGTTGGTTGTTTTCAGAC
Organism: Psittacula echo; assembly: GCF_963264785.1. Taxonomy (NCBI): domain Eukaryota; kingdom Metazoa; phylum Chordata; class Aves; order Psittaciformes; family Psittacidae; genus Psittacula; species Psittacula echo. Next base: position 64,027,971 of record NC_137738.1, on the reverse strand, counting down.
AACTAAAAGGAGTGACTCTTACATTGCTCTGTAATGGAAGATTTTCTCTGAGGTGTTAAGAAGGAAAAAGACTTTTGAAAATGAAACTTTATCAGGCTTCAATATTTCTAATGATTAATAACAAAGCATATGAAAGATAACACGTGTTTAAACTAGGAATACTGCAACCAAGAGATACAATACTACCTCTGAAAGACTAAATTACTGCAATCTCCACAGTTAAGCAAACTTGGAAGACTTCTCACAGGGAGTGATTTCCTTTAAAAGCAAAGAAATTCTAAGAAAAAAAATGTTTAAGGATCTCGTTGGAGCTATAAAGAATTCTAGCAGTTAAAATATGAACTATTAATATTTTGGTTGAGAAGTTCATTTAATTAATATTTTGTAATTCAATTCTATTTTTTTTTGTATTGATATTTTTCTTAACTACAAGTAATATTTTTAAAATTGTCTTTTAGGGGTCAAGCCTTTTATTTTGCCTCTTGCAGTTACTCATTTATTTATTTATTTATTTGATTACTGCTAAAAAAAGCCCTTAGATGGATGTCTTTCAGTGTTTTCTTTTCACCTGTGTACTCCTGACACTCTCGTCTTTCATCATGCAAGTTTATCCGCTGAAAAACATCAGTCTGAAGCTTGTTGCACATAAAACCAAACCCAAAATATCAAAACACTAACTAAATAAATAGTATTTTTGCTTATTTTTAAGGTTACCTGCAGTTTCACATTAAGGGAGCACAGGTAATATTCTGATGCTGCTTTATATTAACCCTTCTTCCTTGCACGCACCTGTGTTCTGATGCTTTTGAACAGGAATCTTAAGTTATCATAGGGTGTTGCTTTTATCATTTCCATGAAAATGTATATAAACTTGATTGGCAAAGGAAAGTTTTCTGGGGAAAAAAAAAAGCCCAGATCTACAGGGGGAATATTTTTTTTTTAGTACTTGCTATCTCCCCAAATGCTACTCTTTTTGGACATCATTAAGTTTCTCTGAGATCACTGATGACTAATAAATGCAGTTTTTCACAGAATAAACATGTTCTGTCCTCATGCCAAAGGTGCGAACTCATAGGAGAAGAGTTGACTTTGACTGAAATACCGACTTCTGTAAGCAAGAAAATCCTGTCTCCTTTACTCTCAGTAATGTTCTTTCAGCTGCCCTTTTTAAAATAAAATTACAGCTATTTCAGATGAGATGGAGAAGAAGGATTTGTATTTTTATACAATGAAAAGACATTGCCCAACAGGTATAAGACTGGTAAAAGCTGGCAGAAAAGGTCTGAGATAAGCTGGAGACTGACATTTACACCTTGGAAAAGGAGTCTCAGGAGGATAGAACTAGCTTCAGTATGAACTAGGGAATGAACAGAGAAGGGAAGTAGCTGACTGCTACAAGAAGTCTCTTCCTCTGTAGTGTGGCAAGGTGCTAGAATGACCATAGGAACATTTCCTACTTTTTTTCACTTACCACATATAGCGGGTGTGTCTCTTTTTAAAGCAAAATTTGAAAGTTTTATTTCCCAATATCCAGGAATATTCAGGCAACATTTAACCTTCTGAAACTTCTGAATGAAATGCAAATCACAAATAAATCAAAATATGACAGACTATCATGCAAGCTTTCCCTTGAAAGAAGTGAATGAGACACATTGTACTACGAGGTTTCACTAAACTATTTTTTTTTCATTGAGGCATCTGTAATCAGGTATTTAGGCATGATAGCAATGAGACTGATGTAGGACCACAGTACATTTTTCACTCAAAGAAGAAACATTTCTGTCCCTAAATAACGTGGCTGTTGTGGTATATCAAAATAATAATAACAACTATCATGTAGGGGGAACAGTCCCTTTGGCTCTCTATTTTTCTCTTATGCTGCTTTCTTTGTTTTCTCTGTAGAAATGTTCATTTCATCTTCACTGACATTTTAAAGTCAGGTGGTGACTTTTAGTTTTCTACCCAGCCTGCGAGTTTCTTCAGTGCCCTCAAGAGTGCTCTTGACTCCTTTATCAAACAGTAGATGCCTGGGTCCCAGCTAGAGGTCATTCCCATAATGGAGTTACTACAAAAATAAACATTAGTACATTTATAATATCTTTTTCTCTCACAAACTACTGATGAGCTGAAATTAACTCTGGTAATCTATTTGATTGTAAAGCAGATGGGCAAAAGGGTTCAGGCTTCTAGTCTGACTTTTATTCCTTCTGTTCTCCCTATCATATTAAGAGAGAAATATGTATTAGCTTTCCTTTTTTAAGAAGCTCAAGTTTTTTACAGTCAGTGGATGGGAAACACCGATTTGCTTGCACCATTTGCTTTACAATGATAGTTTTAAATTTTGGAAATTTAGATATTTAAGTAAAGAAAATGGTTTTTTTGCTTTTTTTTAAGAGACTCAATTAATTACTGTTAAGATGTCTAATTTTTAGATATCCTATTTACTTTTCCATCATATATTCAAAGACATTAAACAAGTCCTGGACAGTATCATTAAAAAAGCTTTCAGAAGACCTTTGCAACATTAATGATTGCCATTCTTCCTTAGGATTGGTTAATTGGTGTTCCAATTTGATTCAGTCAGAAACCCTAGAGTGAAATTTGTTATTTCATGGAAGTCAAGCTGCTTCTAGAATTGCTTCTAGACTAATGACATTTGAAAGACACTGTCTGCCCTTAGAGATGCACAGAACAAATTCAGATTGGAAGGGATCTCTGAAAGTAATTTCGACCAACCTCCATCCCAATGCAAGGCCAACTTTGAGCAGGTGGACTGGGGCCTTGTCCATTTGAGTTTTGAATATCTCCAGGTATTTCAGATCCTCTCTGGGAAATATGTTCCAGGGCTTGTGAATCTTACTGGGAACATCTTTTTTTTTCTTTTTAAATCAGGATCTACTCAGAATTTCATTTGTTAAATCTTCATAGAATCATAGAATGATTCTATGAAGGATATATATTCTAGAGAATCACAGAATGGTTTGGGTTGGAAGGGACCATAAAGATCATCTAGTTCCAACCCCCCTGCTATGGGCAGGACACCTTCCAGGTTGCTCAAAGTCCCATTAAACCTAGTCTTGAAACACTGCCAGCGATGGGGTGTCCACAACTTCTCTCAACAACCTGTTCCAGTGTCTCACCATCATCACAGTGAATAATTTCTACATAATGTTTAATCTAATTCTACCCTCTTTCAGCTTAAAGCCATTCACCTTCTCCTACCACTAAATTGCCTTGTAAAAAGTCCGTCTCCATTTTTTTCTAGGCCTTTTCTGATACTTATGTCTATTACTTCTTGTCCTGTCACTATACACCTCCAAGAAACCTCTGTACTTCTTTCTTGGATAGTTAGAGACAGCAATAAGATCCTTATCCATAATATCAAATTTACTAGTAACTTTCCAGTGTAAATATCACAGCTACACTTTCAAGACAATGTCTGCACTTTTGCATAGTCTTTATTGAGAGTAATGTGTTCCTAACTAGCAAAAGATTCAGTCTTTGTGACTTGATGGAAAACGGCAGTTGTTCTCTTAATCTGATAATTTTTAACTACAATGCATGCAGTCTTTCCAGTGTCTTCTATTACTATGTGTTTAGCTTTTAGGATATAAAGTAACTGCAAACAGCCCTCAGCAGCTCCTAAAAATCTTAAAATACATATGCTCTTCATGACTATTTATAAAATGGAAAGTCAGATATAATTTTTAAGGGCCTGCCATGTTAAAATCTACTGTGTTGGCATAATGCACATTTTTCCATATGGTGAGGCAGGACTCTTCAAATCATTATATGCTCTCATTCAAATCCTGCCTGCTGCAGGAAATTAGCACTGTTCACACTTGTTTAGGCTTAATAAAAATCATTTTTGCTAAAGCACAGGGATAAGGTCACCATCTGCCACATGAAAATGCCAATTTCAAATGAGCAGCAATCAAAAGAGAGTGTCTTTCCTTTTTAAACACTTTCAGAAGGAACTTAATAGGAGAACTCTTAATTGATTCTGACACTTATCAGACCACAAGATAATGTTAAGATATCAGAGTTTCAGATTTGCAGATTTGTACTTTTCTCTTATAGTGTTATGAGTGTTTCATGGAATACTCCTCTATTTTCAGCTTTGTTCACATTTGGGAATATCTGACTATATATAGTATGCATTTGTGAACATGTCCCTAAGCATGAAGGCAATAGATCACATTCAGATCAAGTTCGTACCTAAGTTCAGTGATTCAGCACTCATACCAGATTTGATTTTGTCAGTTATTTTAAACTATCTCATGGCACAAATATGTACTGAAATATTTGGATAGAAAGGTCTTTTATAAATTTGGAGTCTCTATCAAAATCTTTTAATTATAGCAAAATAAAGTGTATCTATATATCTACACATCATGACAATTTTCTCTCAGAATAGATTACAAAGAAACCTACAACTTCCACGAGTGACAAAGAACATTCACACTTATTTATTCAGAGTGTATGTACTAACTAAACAAAACACATAATTAATGTAATTAATGACTGTAGAATGAATCACTGAATATGGCCTTTTCGTGACCAGAGTGTTCGTACTTTAATAAAGGAGATTGAAAAATGCAAGTGTGTCTGAGGAGTTGAAGAGCTCTCTCACGTCTGCTTTCCAAAATTATACTCAAAGTTCTGTAGTCTTTTAGAACAAGAAAACAAAATTTACAATTTATTATATTTTTAAACCTCCTTAGTTTACAAATTCTCTGGTCATGATAAGGTTATTTGAATTGAATATATCACATAAGTATATTTAAGCACTTGTTCCGTAATAATTTGTTAAATTTTGATTTTTTAAAATATCATCTTCTCATTCTTGGGAAAATCATGTAATCCAGGAATTAAAAATATTTTTTACTTTCTCAAAGCACAAAAATCACAAACCTGAGGACAGTCAGGCTGATGATTAGCAGCCTGGAGATAACAGAAAGGATAAAAGTTATAATAATAACAGAAATATATTATGGACAGACAAAAGTTGTGACAGGTTGTTTCCACACCACTTGTTACAAAATTCTAGATTTGTGTTTGGTGATATCATGTATCCTAACATGAACTCAAAAATACAGGATGATTTAGTATTTGGCCAATGAGAATTGACACCATTCTTAAATTACTTCCCTAAGTCACTAGTGGTTTTAGCTGTACTCAGAATTTCAGTGCTGATCTCTAATCATTTCCAAAAAATTATACAGCTAGGTTTATGAGCTGGATGTTTTCTTAGCTCTCACAGCGGTTTTTGGATAGGGTGGTTGTAAGCATAAGTTGCCCTTTATCTCAAATGTGAGTAGCTAATTATTGATGGCTTTAGTGTTGCAGCTGCTGTAAAGCCAACTTCATTTGCTCCAGCTCTATATTCAGCAAAATGTTCCAGATGACCTCATGCTTTAGTTTTAGGTGGTTGTGGGTTTTTTAGCTGTTTGTTTTTTTGTTTTTTTTTTTTTTTTTTTTTTTTTTTAAGTAAAGATTTTACTGCTTTAGAATCAATTCTGCCAAATGAAAACAAATTAATAAAAACATAACTGCCTTATACCAGCCTGTGTTAAAAGTGATCAGTTTCTAAGCAAGTGTGTTTCAGTCATTCTTTTTAATCTTTTCATTACTAGCTAGTCCCTTTTGCCACCTGTGGTCTTGACTTTTAAACAGTGCTTCTTAACCTTGTAACATTTTTTTCCATGTCTGTCTTTCTTTTTTTCTGAAATGCTTTTATAGGTGTTGAGGTTCTATTCTCATACCGTTCACTTCCTCCTGTAATTGTAGGGGGAATAAAAATCCCAGCAGAGACAATAAAGTGAAGAGCATGTATTCATTTTCCGTTGTCATATTTTTAAAGCCATTTCCAGATTTCTTAATTTTTAGGAGAGGACCTTTAACTTTGTGGATGACTTGGTTAAAAAAGTTTAGCATGGATCTATACTGTTCCTTCCTTAATTCTGACTCTGCATTCTCCACCTAGCATATAGCTGTGTCAGGTATGAAATTAATCACACACTGCAGTCTGTTCCTGTGGCAATATCATGTACCTGGTAACAGGTTACATGCAAAAAGGGCAGATGGAATTTTTAGATATCGTGTACTTTGGCTTTTTTCATAGCAGTATAAGTATGCTGCAGCACCATAAAATGTAGATAAACTGAGCTGCGTCAAGCAATACACCATGTATAGGGAGACTCCTGATCCTTGCTCTGAAGACAGAAAGGAATGGTATGGTATGAAACTACCACAGAAAGTTATTTCTTAATAAGAGACACCTAAATAAAAGCAATTTTATTATGGCATATCAGTGTAATAAAACAGTGAAAAACAAGCCTTGGGAATTAAAAAGTTAAACACACTAATATGTGTGTTTATATTATGTCCAATTTTTTCATTTCCCACTTAGAAGAATTTTGTGACACTAGAAGCTATTAGACTGACATTTCAGTCACTCATGGAAACTAAACTGAGTCTTCTGCAGTAACAGCAGCAGTTAATGAGGGCTACATTTTTATGAGTATCTAGATATCAGCCTACCAAATTTTGTCCACAGAATGGACTAATAGTGAAGCCCAGCATCATGCCCTAAGAAAGCAAGGTAAATCAAACTTACTACCTGTCTTGTGCATATGATATAGTCAGCAACAACCACTAGCTTGGAGGCATACAATCCTGCTGCTCACAGAAACAACAAAGCACCCTCCTACAATGCAATGAAATCCTTCCCCAGTTTAGCATGAATTCACTAGCAGACTGCAGATTCAATTTAGTCTCTGCTCCTATTCACATTTCTTCCAACTGTGCCAAGGGTGGCCATAGCCATATCTGAATGACAGTGTTATGTGCTAGCAGATGAACTAGTATATTGTTTAATTTTGTTCAGCTGTGGCTGAAGTCATTCCAGTTTAGCTCTGGTTCAAGTTCAGCAACACTTCAAAATAGCAACTTCTCTCATAAATGAATAAAAAAAAAATTACAGCTTGAACCAATTTCCATTTAGGGAAGAAATGGGCTTGCTTCAGCTGCCTGGTTGTGCGTTTAAGAGGGAGTTACAATGTGTTACTCAAGAGTATGGATAAAGCTATTAAATGTAAGCCCTTTTCAGCCCATCTTCCCTAGAGCCCCACACGCATACCCCGCAAAGTAAACTAGAGCAAAGTTTCATCCCCCCCAAAAAGCAATATTAACATTTGCACAGCACTGCTTGTGCTTCTGCTCTATAGGAAAAAAAAAAATTAAAATAGCATGGTTCTATATTTAGTGCCTTTCACTTCTGTAACAAAACCCCATTCATTTTGTAAATAAATATATTAACTGCTAATCCTACCTGTCCAATTTAAGGTCTGAGAAGCTGTGTTTTTCCATTATGCTGTTATCAGTGAAAAAAGTTGTGAATGTCAAATTAAGCTTTCAGTTGTATCCTTGGTGACCTCAGTAACACAGCTCTACTGTCTGCAATACATTTATGTAAGTGTAGCTGCTGAGTATCATCTTGAATGTTTTCATTTTTAGGTCTGTGTGAGGCTAGCAGATTTTTTTTTTTCCCTCCAGTTAAATGAGAAGAGAAAACAAGAAAGGGACTGATTTAGAAAATAAGAAAGAATCAATTTCATACGATTAATTTTTAGAAGTACAACTGTCCTCTAATTCGCAAAAAGAGGTAACATTATAGTAGCTTTTCTAATTAAAACAAAAGCTATGTCTGTTTCTCAGTTTCTTAAAAGGGATACAGTAAAACCCAAGAGAAATAAAAGGGATAGTAATCTATTACAGAGAAAATGTATCCATGTAATGGGAGAATATGCAGTTATGGTGACCATATTTACACATTTCTGGTTACAGCTCAGCTTTGCCCTACAGTTTTCCAGCCATACAGTCTGTTAAAATTACTTTAACAATATATTTTCTTCACAGTGATTTTGCTTCTGAAGTCCATTTAAAACAGGAATTCTTTCCATAGCTAAGATCCTTCTCCCTACACTTAGTCATTAAATACACTAAGAGACAGACTTCCCCTAAGCAAACACCTCTCCTATGGGTTCTTTGTCCTGGTACTTTCTTCCTTCTCAGCTCATAAAATGAGTTGAGAATCCTTCACCCTTCAAGCAAAAACCAAAGGAATATATTTTTTGTCTTGTAATAGGAGTATGTCTTCCATGAGACTTACTGTAAATCAATGTAGGTTTTTATTTGATGGAAAAGTACTCAATGATTTATTACTTTAATGTTAGTACATCCATTTATGGATCTGGTATTTGGACATGCCTATATGAGCCATGTTTATGAATTTCTGACAGGGATCTAGAAAGCAGTAATAGTTTAAAGAGATCAAGCCTCAGCCACTTCTGAACAATATTTTTACTATCAGAGATCTGCTTTCATAGCCACTAGGCTTAAATGGGACATGTATCTATTTTTTCTTTCTTATAACTTTGAAATTCGTGACCTCACTTGACAGGAAGATGTACTACTCTCTGCTTGTCTCTAACATCCACATATTTACCTGTTCCTGTCAAAATGATGTTATTTAAACGTGCCACATATGTAGTCAGAGTATTTTTCTTTCTCTCCAATTTTGCGTGAAATAACATAGTAGAAAATTCTAGTATAAATTTAACACCATATTCTAAGGAAATATGGTGAACTCCTGAAGGCAGTTCTTAATCTGTGTAATTCGTCTAAACAGGTCTAATCGCAATAATGATCAGCTCTTCAACACCACTGTACTGGAAGTAAAACAGACTTTAAACTTGAATGCCACAATTTAAGAATCAGGAATGGGTTTAGCTAAAGAGATGATGCTAAAGAAAACAGTCATAAATGTAAACACATTATCTTGAAAGATGTTCAATTTTTTTTTTTTTTAAAGCACTCTATGACTTAGAAAGGCAGAGAATTCTTCTGAAACTGATAAAATGGAAGTTTAAGAATGCACTTTCTTCAAGTGTGGCATTACTCTTTGTGACCTCAATTTCTGTCCTTGATGTAAAATACTTAAAAAGAAATATTAATATTAGTAAATATTTTACTAGTAAGTGGAATGATTTTCTGAAATATAATAGATATATGTTTACAAAGATTTGAAATTAACACAAAATAGGGTTAGAACATAGCATATAATAAGATATTAAATAAGATTGTTCCTTGAAAGAAAACCTTATTTCAGGTAGGCCAAGGCATTCGCCTTAAGAAATGGAATATGACTATACTTTCTGATCCTTCCTCTTTGGCAGATAAGTGAAAATTTTAAAGGAATCTTATTTACACTAAATTCTCTATGTTGTTGTTGCTCTGCAAAGGACCTTAAAACAAATAAAACTGCACTTTTCTCAACTTTAATAGTTTCTTCATATTTCCAGAGTGGTTGAATAAGGCTTTATCATAAATGAAAAAAGGTTCCTAAAAATATAAGAATATGACAGAGTGTCCAATGAAGCCCAGCCACAGCTGTAGTTCATAAAAAAAATCCAAAACAAAACCCTACAGCTTTGATCTAAAAATAAATCACTTGCAATTATTTGTGATCTGTAGTAGAGGTCCATCTCAGTTGACTTCTTAGTTTCACTCCAGGGAAATCACCAGTGCTGGCTTTTAGGCCCTCTGTTTCAGTAGGGCAGTTTTATATCTTTGCTTGCTGCTAACTTGCTCTCATTTCTTTCAGATTTACTGCAGCAATTGAAATGAGGAAGAGGAATAACCACCATCTCCATTTTAGCAATATAGTTAATTCTAAAATATCATAATGTCCATGACAGATAAATTATTCAGTGCACTGTTTAATAGCGAGAGCTTTATAGATTGTTTATATTTTGGTTATAGGCAACCTAAATTTAAAATCCATCTCTAAAACCCGAGAATGGTATTCTGAGTTTCCATTACTTTAGTGCATGATAGTCAATTAATTGTACACTTCAGAATATAGACCTGTAGGAGTACTTTAAGGAGGAAGTTTAAAGACTTTATTTCAAAATGCCAGTTTATTGCATCCTATTTAACTTTGGATTGCGTAGAAGAGTTCGGTTTCATATTAATTCTATTCTTTCTTTCCTTCCCCCCCCCCCCCCCCCCACTTTTGGTAGTTCATACAGAAAAAAACCCTGATTTGGCAATGTTAAGATATGAGACTGACAGATGTAACAGAGAAAGAGCAAAAGGACTGAGTGTTTTTGTTGCTCTAGGAGACTGTGCTGTTAACTCTAGGTGCCAAAATAGGCTTTCATGAGACTTGTCCAAAGCAGAAGGATGAGGATTCTGGGAACAGAGAAATCTTATTCTGATTTTTAAAAGAATTTATATTCTTTACATCTGCCTAAAATGAAAATAAAGACAACCTTTGGGGAAAAGGGTAATAAAGCAGAATTCTTTTAACTCTTAAAGGATAAGATTCAGAAATTTCAAATTCAAAATGTCTTCACCTTACTTATACTATTCTGATTACTGATAACCCTAATTACTTTCACATGATACCAACTGACACAGAACCATTAAAATCAGCTAAATCCAGCTCATCTGCTAAGATTTAGATCAACCATACTTTTCAAGCCTAATGTGTAAATCTACTTCTTTTAATGTGTAAGGATGTGTCTTCTCTGCTGCTGTGCCAATTCCCCCCCACCACCCGCAAATTTCTTTGACAGTACAGATCCATCTGTCAGTGGACTTCAACAAAGGTTTTGCAAGAATAGAAGATGAGCAGTTTCTTCTGGTAGTCATAGACAGGTTTTGATAAAGTTTCAATATGAAAATTTTTGATGAAAATGTGAATCTACGTTAATTGGTATAAAGCAGTTTGCCAAGTAACGAATTGAATGGTCAGTCAAATAAGAAAATGGAATGCTATAAATCTAGCTGTCTTTCATTTTAGGAAAAGTAAAATAGACTGCTTTGAATGGTAAATTAATCAGTAGACTATGCTTGCTGATTTTGGAATTGATGAAGGACTTGACTTTGAAACAAAAGTAACTTTGAAATAGCAGTGTTAATCTCAAAGGTCAGGCACACGAAAAAGAATGTATGCCCTCAGTTTAGCTAAGGAAAGGAGCTTTGTGCTGGTTTTGGCTGGGATAGGATTAATTTTCTTCACAGCAGCTAGGGTGGAGCTATGTTTTGGGTTTGTGCTGGAAACAGTATTGATAACACAGGGATGTTTTAGTTATTGCTGAACAATGCTTACACAGAGTCAAGGTCTTTTCTGCTTCTCTCCCTACCAGTGGGTAGGCTGGGAGGGGACAAAGCCAGGAGAACTGAACACAATTGACTGAAGGGCTATCCCAGGCCATATGGTGTTCAACATATAAAATTGAGAAAAGAAGGAAGTGGGGGAGGGGGGAAGAGAGGGACGGGGGCAGGGGCAGGGGCGGAGTGTTCAGGGTGATGGTTTGTCTTCCCAAGTAACTAGTACACATGACTGAGTCCTGCTTTCCTGGAGATGGCTGAACATCTGCCTGCTGACAGGAAGTAGTGAATGAATTCCTTGCTTTGCTTTGGTTATGCATATGGCTTTTACTTTACTTATTAAACTGTCTTTATCACAACCCACAAAGTTTTCTCACTCCTGTCTTTCTAACTCTCTCTTTCCAATTCCACAGTGGGGCAGGGAGTGTGTGAGCAGCTGTATGGTGTTTAGTTGATAGGGTTAAACCACAACAGGCTTGTAGTATATACTCTCCGGCTACTAATACTTGATCCTTTTACTCTCAAAGTTTTACATATATATATATATAATTAATACTAATATATGTGTTGATTGGATTATATAGTATTAAGGTAACTTTTTGTCTGTTTAGGTTATCAGCAGTTCTTTAGGAATGTCTTACAACCTCCTGGTTTGTAGTACAACAATGGTATGCTTGGATGATAGAATCATTGCATGGTTTGGGTTGGAAGGGACTTCTGGAGATCACCTAGTCCAACCGCCCTGCCATAGACAGGGATGTCTTTCACTACATCATGTTGCTGAAAGCTCTGTCCAAACTGGCCTCGAGCACTTCAAAGGGGCATCCAGAACTTCCCTGGGCCATCTATTCCAGTGTCTCACCACCTTCATCATAAATAAATTTCTTCTTTGTATCCAGTCTAAACCTGCCTTCTTTCAGTTTAAACCCATTGCTTGTTGTTCTGTCCCTATAAGCCTGCAACAAGGTCTCCCTGTAGCCTTCTCCTCTCTGTGTGGAACAACACCAACTCTCAGCCTTTCCTCACTGGAAAGGTGTTCCAGCCTTTTGACCATTTTTTGTGGACCTCCTTTAGACCTGCTTTAACAGATTCATGGTTTTCTTGTACTGGGGACTCAAGAGATGGATGTAGTACTCCAGGTGAGGTCTCACCAGAGCTGAGTAGAGGGGAAAAATCATCTCCCTTGACATGGTTACTTTTATGGAGCCCAGGATATTGTTGGCTTTCTGGGCTCCAAGCATACGCTGCCAGCTCCAGTCTAATTTATATATTTTTTTTTGACCAGCAGGATCACCAAGTCATTCTCTGGCAGGCTGCTGTCCCTCTATTCATCCGACCTGTCTGTACTGATGCTGGGGATAGGCTCAGCCCAGCTTAGAGGACCCTTAGTTTTGTTGAACTTCATGAGATTTGCACAGGCCCACTTGTCAAGCCTGTCAATGTCCTGAATGGCATCCCTTTCCTCTACTGAACCAGCTGCACCACTCAGCTTGATATTTGCAAATTTGCTGAGGGTGCACTCAGTCCCACTGTCTGTTGCTGATGAAGATATTAAATAATATTAATTATTATATTAATATATTCAATATTAGATTAACAGCTCTAAGGTAATTTTTTTTAATTGGGAAAAGTAAAAACACAACAAAAAAATACTGGATACTTTCTTCTTAGAACTTCTATGCCTTGTACCTAAGTGACTGTTTTACAGAAAACATGCTGTTATCATTGTTCCTGTTGCTGCTTTCACCTGCATTTTGGTTACATCTCAAAAGATTATTCTTTTCTGCATTTTTGTCAGCTGGTGTTCTGTATTAGGAAAGGCAATCACTTAATGCTTATTTGCCACAACTGTGTTATGTGTGACTCCTTTTTAGTAGCTTAGTAGTGTGGTGGTGTTGATTAACTTGTGCCTCCTGCTCCCAGCTTTGTGAACCTGTTCTCTCCCTTGTGCTTCTCCTGGCCCTTGTCTGTCTCCACACCCAGGGAGTCAGTGTAGCTTGCCAAGCCATCAGTTTTAGGTGTTTTTTTATGTGGTTGGATTTCTGCTAATTGGTGAATTAAATGAACTCACTGAAGAATCAAACAAGTGCCAGAAACAATATTTTGGAAGCAACGGGAGCCTGAATGAAAAGACTGGTTTAGACGTATATGGAGGAGCAGGACTACGCTGTCTTTGGTGGCAGGCAGTCATTAAGTTTTAGCCAACTTCATGCATTGGTATCCCCTAGCTTCTAAACCATTTATAGCATGGTTCGGTGACAAAGGTTTCAGATTACAGTCCAGTGGCTAAGTGACTGGTCCAAGTGACCAAGTGACTGGTCCACTAAGTGGCAGTGTCCAAGTATAATTTAGATTACAGTCTGGATTACATTGCCAGTATTCAGAGGGGAGTATTTTAGGTTGCAATTACATAAGAAAAAGATCCTACCATGTGTACAATCTGTTCCATGGGATCATGTTGGCTAGCATAGATGAAAAATCTTTCTTACACTTGTTTCTTGTGTAGAATGATCCCAATGTATACGCTTTCCATGACTCTTCAGTGTTATACATTTTATAAAGTTTATTTGGATTACTGGTTTTCTTTTATACTACAAGGACAGCACATAATCTTAGGTGTTGTAATTGTTTCTTTGCTAAATTTTAAAAATGTGTGTTAACTCTTCAATTCATAGCTTTTCAGACTTACCTAATAAAAACCCAATGCACTAATACTCAGGGAAATGGATTCTAATATTTTGATGAACACAATAAAATTGTTTGCAATAAAAATATTTCACAAACACGTGGTCTATAGTGTACTGTAGGCAACAGCCTAATCTTATTTGTAAGCTCTGTAACGAGGAAACACACACCAATGTTTTGTGTATAGAAACAGGGAGAAGCAGTTTTCTGTACAGATCTGTGAACTGATAGTTCAGGAGAACGTGGTAACTTGACTTAAGCCTAATAAGGCACAATATAAATAATAAAATACATAAATTATATCAAGTCTCTGAAGTTAGATGTTAATATCTGATGCATACCACAAGACTATCCCATTTATTTATTTATTTAGTCTAAATGCAGTTGGACCTACAGACTCAGCTAAGACCTTTGCAATATTATGCTATACAGTCATGCAATTAGAAGCTTTGTCTGCTTTATAGTATGCAGGATAATGAAGCTTAGGATAAGAACGAAAGCAAAGACAAAATGATGCAATTCAAACAGGGCATTGACAGAGACTGACATGGAACCTGAGATAGCTGGCATCCAATTGTTTGCTTTGCTAGTTTGCCAAAATTATTATTGGAATAACTTTGAGGAGGAATAAATACGTTTTAAAAAAGCGATTCACTATAGAGTTTCTGTCTTGGAAAAGTAATTTGGCTAAAATTATTTCTGATAAAATGAGAGTAAAAAATACAAACACTATGGATAAAAATGTCAAACAGATAAAAGTAGGGATTATGTCAATGTGACATTTTTTTCTAATTTATTTTCCACCAATATGTTTTCTTTATCTTATTTTTCACCAGCAGAAATGCTTTATTCTGGAGTAGATATATAAAGCTAACAGCAGTATGGACTTCTAAGGAAATACGAAACATACAGATTTTCCCCTTGGATGTTATAGCCTCAGAGATTCTCTATGTCTAATTAATATTTATGTTTCTAACAGAAAGGTGTTAAATCTCAGCTGCTTGTTTGCAGAGGGTCCTTAATAATCTTGGATACCTTGAATTCCATACCTCATAATTTTGATTTTTAATAATTGTAATATTAAATAGTTGTATTTACTCCAAACAGCCATATTTATATATTTTAAATGTAGTTATTTAAATTACACTCTTGAATCATGATGAGCAAAGAGGCTTTTTATTTGTTCACATGTACTGAACAAATAAAACTGCCACTGACTTCATGGAGAACTGTCTTTCTGAAGATTAGATCCTTATGAATTAGTTTACTCAAAATTAATTTAGAGAATAATGGATTTTTCACACTTCAAAAAGATTTTCTTACTGCTTGTAATTAAGTTTTCTATTTTTTTTTTTTTTTACATTAGTAAACAATTCATTTATTGGTATGCATATGTATTGCAAAAGGTAGTGACTTTAAGGAAAGATGTCTCTTCACCTACACTTGTAAATGTTCATAGATATTATACTTTTCTAATAGAGTGAATTGGTGCTGAAGAAGAGCACCATCAATCCAAAGGTTTGAGACTTTGCAGTATACCAGAAAATACTGATATCCCTGACTTCTACTGGGCCAGAAAAATTTTATATTCTAGTTGCTGTGGCATTACATTTGTGCAAAAATGAATCTTTTTCAATTAGTTTCTGTCGTGGTTTAAACCCTGTTCTCAAGTTAGCCACACAGTCTCTCTCTCACTTCCCCCTTCTTTCCCTCCCTCTACTCCTGGAGGGGCGGGAAGGAGAATTGAAAAGAATGTAATTCCCACAGGTTGAGATAAGAACAGTTTAGTAACTAAGGTATAACACAAACTACTACTGCTATCACCAATAATAATAATGATAAAGGAAATAACAAGGGAAGAGAATACAACACCTCACCACCTGCCAAATGACAACTCACCCTCACCCCGCAGTGATCTAGCCCTTCCGGGTAACTCCCAGTTACTTCCCGGGCATGACATGTTGTGGTATGGTGTCGTGGTTTAAGCCCCGGCTGTAAATTAGAACCACGCAGTCTACTTCCCCCCCCACCCCCGCAGAGGGATTGGGAGGAGAATCGAAAGAATGTAACTCCCACGGGTTGAGATAAAAACAATCCGGTAACTAAGGTATAACACAAATCACTACTGCTACCACCAATAATAATAATGATGAGAGAAATAACAAGGGAAGAGAATACGATACCGTCCGCCGGAAAAAGAGCCCGACAGAAAAGAGGACGTGCCCTTCCGGGTAGCTCCCAGTTACATCCCCCGGCATGACGTGCTGTGGTATGGAATACCTCTTTGGCTAGTTTGGGTCAGGTGTCCTGTCCCTGCTTCCTCCCAGCTTCTCCTCCTCCCTGGCAGAGCATGAGACTCACAAAGTCCTTGGTCAGTCTACACATCGGTGTTATCAGCTCTGTTCCCAGGCTGAAAGTCAAAAACACAGTGTTGCAACAGCTACTAAGAAGGAGAAAAACTGACTGCTACTGCTGAACCCAGGACATATGGAATACCTCTTTGGCTAGTTTGGGTCAGGTATCCTGTCTCTGCTGACTCCTGGCTTTCCCTCCTTCCTGGCAGAGCATGAGACTCACAAAGTCCTTAGTCAGAGTAAACATCAGTGTTATCAGCTCTGTTCCCAGGCTGAAAGTCAAAAACACAGTGCTGCAACAGCTACTAAGAAGGAGAAAAACTGACTGCTACTGCTGAACCCAGGACATATGGAATACCTCTTTGGCTAGTTTGGGTCAGGTGTCCTGTCTCTGCTGACCCCTGGCTTTCCCTCCTCCCTGGCAGAGCATGAGACTCACAAAGTCCTTGGTCAGAGTAAACATCAGTGTTATCAGCTCTGTTCCCAGGCTGAAAGTCAAAAACACAGCGCTGCACCAGCTACTAAGAAGGAGAAAAAAATGACTGCTACTGCTGAACCCAGGACAGTTTCATAAGTCCATTTGAATCACAAATCTGTAAGATATTCTATCTAAGCAGACCTGTGAGCTCATATGACATCTTTGAGTAACTGATATAAAAAAAAGATTTTTTTCTTGCTTAGAAAAAAACAGGTGCTACAAAAGGTATAAGGGGTTTTAAGCATATTTTGCATCTTTATGTTTGGTGTTGTAACGTGGAAAGTTCCATACTGTTAGGCTACATAATAAAAAAAGTTGTTCTCTGCACCCATACAAAGGATCATAGGACAATGGGGAACCTCAGTAGTACTCTGATCTGGCTACTCTCTGGGCTACCACAGGAGTGTGATCAGCCCATGAAAGGTTCATGCGCCTCCAAGCACAAGGATGAGGCTGTTTGTGCCGCTTGTGTTCATGTGAATGCTGTTTCTGTGCTATTCTATATGGCCAGCTGTGTGTGTGCATTGTCTACCTGTGCTTGTGAGCCTACTGTGCAGACATGCTTAGCCTCCCTGGGGCACTGGCAGATTTTTCAGTCCTACCATTGCAGGCAAGAGAAGAACTTAAATCTTTCTGTCCACATTAGTTCAAAATGTAATGACTGTCAGACATGAGAAACACATTTATCTTGCGTCTGCCTGCCTGTGTGCAGGATTTTCAGGTGACTACTTCTCCCAAAACCATTCAAACTGATGATGTGTTTATTTGGGTATAGCTTGGCCTGGCAGCTTGTATAGAATCATAGAATAGTTAGGGTTGGAAAGGACCTTAAAATCATCTAGTTCCAACCCCCTGCCATGGGTAGGGACACCCCACACTAAACCATGTCACCCAAGGCCTCATCCAACCTGGCCTTGAACACCACCAAGGATTGAGCATTCACAACCTCCGTGGGCAACCCATTCCAGTGCCTCACCACCCTCTCAGTAAAGAATTTCTTCCTTATATCCAATTTAAACTTCCCCTGTTTAAGTTTGAACCCGTAAGTATGACCAGAAGCAACATGCCATGTAATTTTCTTAGCTGCACTGACCCTGCAGTTCTATAGAATTACATTATTGTCCTTGCCTTATGCTGGGCCGTATGACTTTAAAATTAACATCTATAGGTACGTAGCGAGTAAAAGACAGACTAGGGACAACGTAGGCCCCATTTGGAAGATATCGGGAGAACTGGCTACCCAGGATTTGGAGAAGGCTGAGGTTCTTAATGACTTCTTTGCCTCAGTCTTCACTGGCAAAGTCTCTGACCACACCACCCAAGCCTTGGAAGGCGAACTCAGGGACTGATGACAGCTGGTTTTATAAGGCTCCAGTCCGGATGATGGCACGTGGGAAAGGTTTATCTCACAGAGGCAAAAGGATGCTGGGGCATGAATTAGCAGGGCTCATTTGGAGAGCTTTAAACTAGATTCGAAGGGGGATGGGGTTGTAACTGGGCTTGCCCCAGTGGGGCAGCACTCTAGAATTGATGAAGACTGGGAGGCCTCCTATAATCCTAGGGTGAAATCGGTGAGCTCAGCTCGCTCCTTGAAATGCCTGTACAATAATGCGTGCAGCATGGGAAATAAGCAGCAGGAGTTATAGACCTGTGTTAAGTCAGGAGATTATAATCTGGTGGCAATTACAGAGATGTGGTGGGACAGCTCACATGACTGGAATATACTCATGGAGGGCTATGTCTTTTTCAGGAAAGACAGGCCAGCCAGGCGAGGTGGTGGGGTTGCTCTTTATGTGCGAGAGCAGCTGCAATGTACTGAGTTCTGTCCAGGGGCAGAGGACGAGCGAGTTGAGAGTCTGTGGGTGAGAATTAAGGGGCAGGCTGGCAGGGGCGATACTGTTGTGGATGTCTGTTACAGGCCACCAGATCAGGGTGAGGAAGTTGACAAGGCCTTCTACAGGCAGCTGAGAGCGGCCTCACAGTCACAGGCCATGGTCGTCGTGGGGGATTTTAACTTCCCTGATGTTTGCTGGAAGGACTACTCAGCAACCCAGCCACAGTCCAGGAGGTTCCTCCAGTGTATGGGTGATAAATTCCTCATGCAAATGGTGGATGAGCCAATCAGGAGAGGAGCACTGCTGGATCTCATCCTCACTAACAAGGAGGGTCTGGTCGAAGCAGTAAAGGTTGAGGGCTGCC
The DNA here is from genome assembly GCF_963264785.1 of Psittacula echo. Lineage (NCBI taxonomy): Eukaryota > Metazoa > Chordata > Aves > Psittaciformes > Psittacidae > Psittacula > Psittacula echo. The sequence goes on along the minus strand of NC_137738.1, from coordinate 64,009,074 downwards.
TTGGTTGCAGTGACCACGAGATGGTGGAATTCAGGATCTTGTGTGGTAGGACCAGTACAATAGCAAGTAGAATTGCAACCCTGGACTTTAGCAGGGCAAACTTTGGCCTTTTCAAGCAATTGCTAGGGGAAATCCCATGGGCAAGTCTGCTTGAAGGTAAAGGGGCCCAGGATAGTTGGTTGACATTCAAGAATTGCTTATTCCAAACTCAAGAGCAGAGCATCCTGACACGTAGGAAGTCAAGGAAGAGGGCCAGGACACCTGAGTGGCTAGATAAGGAACTGCTGGGTATGCTCAAGTGGAAGAGGAGAGTTTACAGGTCATGGAAGGAGGGGCTGGCCACTTGGGAGGAATATAAGGCTGCTGCTAGAGGATGTAGGAAGGCAGCTAGGATGGCTAAGGCCTCCTTAGAATTAAATCTGGCGAGAGGGGTCAAGGACAGCAGAAAGAGCTTTTTCAAATACATAGCTGATAAAACTAACACCAGAGGCAAGGCAGGCCCACTGGTGAACGGGATGGGTGCCCTGCTGACAGAAGATACTGAGATGGCAGAGTTATTGAATGCCTTCTTTGTCTCTCTACTCTGCCAGAGGCAGTTCTGAAGAGCCCTGTACTCCTGAGACCTCAGATGAAGTCAGGTCAATGGAGCAGTTTGCCTTAGTCGATGAGGAATGGGTTAGAGACCAGTTGAGCAATCTGGACATCCATAAATCCATGGGTCCAGATGGGATGCACCCGCGGGTGCTGAGGGAACTGGCGGAAGTCATTGCTAGACCACTCTCCATCATCTTTACCAAGTCTTGGGAAACGGGAGAGGTGCCTGAGGACTGGAGGAAAGCAAATGTCACTCCAGTCTTCAAAAAGGGCAAGAAGGAGGACCCGGGTAACTATAGACCGGTCAGCCTCACCTCCATCCCTGGGAAAGTGATGGAACACCTTATCCTTGGTGCCATCTTAAGGCATGTCAAGGATAAGAGGGTTATGAGGGGCAGTCAACATGGCTTTACCAAAGGGAAGTCATGCTTGACCAACCTCCTAGCCTTTTATGAGGAAATAACACAGTGGATGGATGATGGCAGAGCGGTGGATGTGGTCTACCTTGACTTCAGCAAAGCATTTGAGACAGTCTCCCACAGCATCCTCATAGCTAAATTGAGGAAGTGCGGCCTGGATGATCAGGTAGTGAGGTGGACTGCAAACTGGCTGAAGGAGAGAAGCCAGAGAGTTGTAGTCTATGGGGCGGAGTCTAGTTGGAGGCCTGTATCTAGTGGAGTGCCTCAAGGGTCAGTATTGGGACCAGTATTATTTAATATATTCATCAATGATTTAGATGAGGGAATTGAGTGTACTATCAGCAAGTTTGCTGATGACACTAAGCTGAGAGGAGTGACTGACACACCAGAAGACTGTGCTGCCATCCAGCGGGACCTGGACAGGCTGGAGAGTTGGGCAGGGAGAAACTTGATGAAATATAACAAGGGAAAGTGTAGAGTCCTGCATCTGGGCAGGAACAACCCCAGGATCCAATATAGGTTGGGGAACGACCTGTTAGAGAGTAGTGTAGGGGAGAGGGACCTGGGGGTCCTAGTGGACGGCAGGATGACCATGAGCCAACACTGTGCCCTTGTGGCCAAGAAGGCCAATGGCATCCTAGGGTGTATTAGAAGGGGGGTGGTCAGTAGGTCGAGAGAGGTCCTCCTTCCCCTCTACTCTGCCCTGGTGAGACCGCATCTGGAATATTGTGTCCAGTTCTGGGCCCCTCAGTTCAAGAAGGACAGGGACCTGCTGGAGAGAGTCCAGCACAGGGCAACTAAGATGATTAAGGGAGTGGAGCATCTCCTTTATGAGGAAAGGCTGAGGAGCTGGGTCTCTATAGTTTGGATAAGAGGAGATTGAGGGGTGACCTTATTAGTGTATATAAATATATAAAGGGGGAGCGTCACGAGGATGGAGCCAGGCTCTTCTCAGTGGCAAACAATGATAGGACAAGGGGTAATGGGTACAAACTGGAACACAAGAGGTTCCACTTAAACTTGAGAAGAAACTTCTTCTCAGTGAGGGTGACAGAACACTGGAACAGGCTGCCCAGGGGAGTTGTGGAGTCTCCTTCTCTGGAGACATTCAAAACCCGCCTGGACACATTCCCGTGTAACCTTATCTAGGTATTCCTGCTCCGGCAGGGGGATTGGACTAGATGATCTTTTGAGGTCCCTTCCAATCTCTAACATACTGTGATACTGTGACTGTGAGAATGAGGACCCTAGGCCCACTGTAGGAGAGGATCTGGTTCGAGACCATCTTAAAAACTTAAACGTACACAAGTCCATGGGACCTGATGACATCCATCCGCGGGTCCTGAAGGAGCTGGCGAATGAAGTTGCTAAGCCACTGTCCATCATATTTGAAAAATCATGGCAGTCAGGTGAAGTTCCCAATGACTGGAAAAAGGGAAATATAACCCCCATTTTCAAGAAGGGGAAAATGGATGACTCGGGGAATTAGAAACCAGTCAGTCTGACCTCTGTGCCTGGCAGAATCTTGCAGCAGATTCTCCTGGAAGGCATGCTAAGGCACATGAAAAACAAGGAGGTGCTTGGTGACAGCCAGCATGGCTTCACTAAGGGGAAATCCTGCCTGACCAATTTGGTGGCCTTCTATGATGGGGCTATGAAACTGATGGACAGGGGCAGAGCAGTTGACGTCACCTACCTGGACTTGTGCAAAGCCTTTGACACTGTCCCACACAACATCCTTGTCTCTAAATTGGAGAGACATCAATTTGATGGGTGGACCACTCGGTGGATAAAGAACTGGCTGGATGGCCGCATGCAAAGAGTTGTGGTCAATGGCTCGATGTCCGGCTGGAGACCGGTAAAGAGTGGTGTCCCTCAGGGATCGGTGTTGGGACCGATCTTGTTCAACATCTTTGTCGGTGACATGGACAGTGGGATTGAGTGCGCCCTCAGCAAGTTTGCCGATGACACCAAGCTGTGTGGTTAGGTTGATACTCTGGAGGGAAGGGATGCCATCCAGAGGGACCTCGACACGCTTGCGAGGTGGGCTGATGCCAACCTCATGAAGTTTAACCATGCCAAGTGCAAGGTCCTACACCTGGGTCGAAGCAATCCGAGGCACAGCTACAGGTTGGGCAGAGAAGAGATTCAGAGCAGTCCTGCAGAGAAGGACTTGGGGGTGTTGGTCGATGAAAAAATGAACATGAGCCAGCAGTGTGTGCTCAGAGCCCAGAAAGCCAACTGTATCCTGGGCTGCATCAAAAGGAGCGTGACCAGCAGGCGAAGGAGGTGATCCTGCCCCTCTACTCTGTTCTCGTGAGACCTCACTTGGAGTATTGTGTGCAGTTCTGGTGTCCTCAACATAAAAAGGACACGGAACTGTTGGAACAAGTAAAGAGGAGGGCCACAAGGATGATAAGGGGACTGGAGCACCTCCCCTATGGAGACAGGCTGAGAAAGTTGGGGCTGTTAGCCTGGAGAAGAGAAGGCTGCTAGGAGATCTCCTAGCAGCCTTCCAGTATCTGAAGGAGGCCTACAAGGATGCTGGGGAGGGACTCTTCCTTAGGGACTGTAGTGACAGGACAAGGGGTAACGGATTAAAACTTAAACAGGGGAAGTTTAGATTGGATATAAGGAAGAAATTCTTTACTGTGAGGGTGGTGAGGCACTGGAATGGGTTGCCCAGGAAGGTTGTGAATACTCCATCCCTGGCAATGTTCAAGGCCAGGTTGGATGAGGCCTTGGGTGACATAGTTTAGTGTGAGGTGTCCCTGCCCATGGCAGGGGGTTTGGAACTATATGATCTCAAGGTCCTTTCCAACCCTAACTATTCTATGATTCTATGATCCTTCATGCTAAAGACATTACATAAACACAAGACGATAATATAAATAACTTTAAGCAAAATGGTTTGCTTTCATTCTCTACCATTAAATCTGCGTTCCCTGCTCCAAGCGTTCCCCTCCCACCTTCATGCCATGTAACAGCTGTTATTTCAAATAGCTTTCAGGAACTGCTGCAGACAATTGTTATGATGCACCATATGCTCTGGATGTAAAATTATTTTTTTTGAAAGACTTTCTCTACTAAGTGGCAGGGTCTGAGCACAGGACATAAGCCAGTTCATTTTTAATGTGTCTGGCAAGGATGTTTCCAATGACCTTGGCCATGTCAGTGATCTTCCTTGGTCTGTTTCTACTCTCTGTAAGAGTGTCCTCAGAGAATGTGTAGGAGAGCTAATTAGCCAATTAGTATATCAAGTATTCAGTAGATAAACTTGCCTATATGGTGTATTTGAGGTTAAGTGACATTTTATTCATAAGAACAATTGTTGCGTAAGTAATATATTAGGGAAGATATATGGGTTAAATATCTAATGTTTGCACCCACTGTGCAATCCTGAAATCTTCAGATGATAGTAAAAGAAAATGTAATGGGAGGCTTTTACACATAGGAGGTTTCTATCTTCACAAGGTGGGAGAGAGAGGTGAGATGCTGCAACTGTTATTATTAAGCAACCTCCATATGATCAGCATTTCACTACTTAAATGCAAAGTATGCAAATACCACATGAAAATAAAAATCACTAAGAACTACTTGTATGACTACAAGTGACAAGTATGTTTTAAAGAATCTCTAAGGTTTATAGTACAAGCTTAATTTGACTTGTAACTAAAGATCATCTCTGTTAGTCTAGTGACATTTGCCAGTCCCTTAGGTTATGGTTTAAAATGGGTATCAGGGTACTCATTTAGCTCACAAAATAGACACAGTTATGTGTAACCTACTGAGTTGCACTAAGCAAGTGAAACTTGCTCTGCATTATTAAAAGTTAATCACAGTATGTAATTCACCAATTCATTACTTGTTAGCATCACATTTCCTTTGAAATTGCTGCCTTTCTTCTTCTATAAAAATTGTAGTGATATTTCCTTTTGAGACGTTTACCTGTTGACTCCCTTTTCCTTCTTGCTGAAGGAGTTGCATTAAAAGTTTCTTTAAATGCATCAGAACCATTCTGTGTGTCAGCAGTATAGAACCACAGTATAGAAATGTGGATGGCCTTTATTTCAGGGACAACACTAATTTTTCTGTATCTTTTTCTCTACCTGCCAAATGAAAGTAGCTTGGTTTCCAATTCACATGCTAAATAGGAAGCAGCCACTGATTTTGCTGCTTTGTCTAAATTGTTTTTATACATGAAAACATTTCCAGTCTCAAGCTTTACTTTATACTTTTTAACTTTATCTCTTGATAGAAAATCACCAGTAATTTTAGCACAACTTTCATAATGAGCCGGTGATCTTGGCTTTTAATATGCTGCTTTCTAATCCTGCCCAAATTGGTTATGAAGAAGGATGACAAAATGATTACCATAGAACTTTTAATTGTCACTGTCTGTGACATTCTGAGCTATGCTTATTCAGGATGGGTGCATGTAAGAAGGAATACAATGGATAGATAAGTACAGTAGCTATGTTTCTAAGACAGAAACATAGGATGAGATTATTTTAATTAGCTCTTTTTGCATGAACATCTGTGAGAGATGTTGTCCTATTGTCAAAAAGTAGGTTCAGCTTTATTTAAGATAAGTTGAAATACTAGAAGTATCTTAAACGCATACAATATCTTTAGGGGATAAAAAAAAGAATACTGAATTAGGAATTTTTTCTTCAGGAAGATAAAATTAATTTTTATTGGTTTTGGAGGGGTTTTTTCTCTGTAGACCAATTTGGCATTTAATAAGCGGGCAAATACAAGAATTGAAGGGAGCAAGTGGTTATAATTTCTGAGCTATGACTATATGAAAATTGCAATTTTGTCAACAATTTCTGAGCTAACGTAGCAAATAAACTAATATGGGTATATTCTGCTTTTTTTTTTTTTTTTTTTTTTTTTTTTAGGGGTAAAACATTAAAAATGTGGGCTTTCCTATGATTTGATATTCTTCCTCAAAAAAGTTTGTTTGAAAAGTGATTATCAAATTAGTATAGAATTTCAAAAGGCTAATCCTCCCCTCCCCGACCAAAATTTTAATTTTGCATCTACTTTTAGGGTGACTGCATGACATTACCACTGGAATGCATGTTTTTACCTTAAAGCAGACTACATTATGTTTAAGGTCCCTCTAAACCCAAACCATTCTGATTGTTCTATGATCATTATTTCTTCTTATGGGAATTCAGGATCCTTTCATTAGATTATGGAATTTCAGTTAGAGCTAATATTTTGTCAAGGTAGAGTATATCTAAGAACACTGACGGTTTGTAGTGTATCTGAGTGCTTCGTTATAGCATGCTGAATTTTGATTTTGAATGAGTTGAGTTTTATTAGTGTGTAGCAACAAAAGTTGCTAAGACAAGATGGAATAAGCAACTTACAGCTTACTATGGAAAAAGTCTGGAAAAGTAATAATTAGCTATTTAAAAAAATATGTTGTTGCAATAATCTTTTTCTGATACTGAAAGTAGGTTAAAACTAGGAAATTCTAACAGTCTTTACTTAGTGGGTATACTGTTACACACCTGAGCCAGTTTTGAATCAAAATCTCATCATGCAGGGAAAAGTTTAAATTAATGGGCATGAATGGAACCCAACAACATGAGAGAAGGTTACTTATCCAGTCTAACTTCCTGCAAGGTTAGAATTATTCTCTTCATACATTTCATAAAACGTCAAGTCTCTTTTTGTGTATTCTATATATCCTGAACTCTACCTTTTTTTTTCATATGAGGTTGTGCAGGCAAGTTTTAATTTGTATAGGTAATGTCTAGATTAGCCATTCCTTGCACAAATGTGATTCTTCACTCTTTCTTCCTGCTTTTTCTGCTCTCTTAAGATTTTTTTCTTTTGTATCTTTTCATATTCTTCCTGCCCTTTTAGAATTATTTGACACCATAATTTAGGATCTCATCTTGACACCATTACTGATGCTGTTTTATAGTATTGTGAGAAGGGTGGAATCTACCATTAGGCATTAACAGCTTTTGCTAATGTGTTTTCTCTCCATAATGTAAATCAATGTGGCGCTTCAGAAACTTCTAGTCAATACAGTGGCATTTATTAACTTCATTTACAGCCATTCATTTTCATGAGTGTGTTGGTAACCATATCACTTCAAGAATAATTTTTAAAGAAGATTTTGTGAGGATATAAAATATTAACAAAATTCTAGATGACATGCAGAGATTTCTTTTGCCTTCTCATACTGAAAGTTGAGCAGCAATAAGCAACAGTGAAGTACTGACTTCTTACAGTGATGTTGTGTTAATAGTCTAATGACCAAATTGCATCACCAGGGTGCACAAATGTTAATGTGGTACAGAAATACATTTTGAAGTACATTTACAAATACTGATCTTGCCTTTTTCTATGTTCTGAAACTCATTTTACTTAATGGGAGTCTTATCCATCTGAATACTGTTCTAGACACAGTGTCAACAATCAAAGATAACAAAAGTATATGGTTAACTATAGATTTTTGAACCTTTTGTTGCACAGCCAGTTAAATTATAAATGAGATACTCTTATCTTTGCATTTCCCTTAATGCTTCATTCCCTTCTGCTTAGACTAGAAACTAAATATTACTCCTTATTAAAACACTTTCTATAGGTAGGAAGAAAAGACAAAGTTAAGAAGGTGGAGATGAGGGGATAAGAAAACCACTGCATATGAATCTGTGTCGTGGTTTAAGCCCAGCTGGTAACTCAGAACCACACAGCCAATCAGTCACTTCCCCCTTTTTCCTCCCCCCCCTCCTGGAGGGATGGGGAGGAGAATCGAAAGAATGTAACTCCTGCAGGTTGAGATAAGAACAGTCCAGTAAGTAAGGTATAACACAAACCACTGCTGCTGCCACCAGTAATAATGATAAGAGGAATTACAAGGGGAGAGAATACAACTGCTCACCACCTGCTGACCGATACCCAGCCTGACCTGAACAAGGACCTGGGCCTTCCGGGTAACTGCCCCCAGTTTATATAGTGGACATGATATGTTGTGGTATGAAATACCCCTTTGGCTAGTTTGAGTCAGGTGTCCTGTCTGATTCCTCTCGACTTCCCCTCCTCCCTGACAGAGCATGAGACCAAGAAAGTCCTTGATCAGGGTAAACATTACTTAGCAATAACTAAAAACATCGGTGTTATCAGCGTTGTTCCCTAGCTGAAAGTCAAAAACACAGCACTGCACCAGTCACTAAGAAGGAGAAAAATGACTGCTACTGCTGAACCCAGGACAGTCTGTTGGGGAGGAAATTTTTTCTTTAGTATTTAAGATTTTGTGTCAGGTATAAATAATGAATTTAAATTGCCTAGAAAGAAATATATCCAGATGTCTAGACTGATAATTTTTCCTACTTGTATATGCTGCCACATATAAATTACTATGTTTACTTAACCTTGACTGTTTCTCAGGCCAGACTTTTTCCTCCTCCCTCCCCCCTAAGTCTAATGTAAAAGATGATGAGCAACTAATTTCAGCTGTAGCAGAATGCGTATACAATTTAGTATAATTTTGTTCTTCCTTTTCGCTTATCAACATCCATGCAAGACAAATTTCAGAAAGTCAGAGTGTCAGGTAAATACTAAAATGGGAAAGAGCTAGGAAATGCAAACACTAAAATTCAAAGCTGAAAATGAAAATTGATTCACAAGTCTTTAAATAGTTGGCTCACATTACAACAGTACTGATTTAAAGCATATATTTTGTTTTGTTAGGCCTTTAGTTGCAGATCATCACTTTAGTACAAACTATTTCCATCCATGTTATTGTCTTATGTGTAAAATTCTCCTAAAAACTGTTGCAGTTGAAAAACTGGTTTGGAAGGCTTCAGGGTATAGTACTGAAAAAAGAATAATTCTACTTGCACAGAGTCTTTGCTGTAATAGATCATAAACAATGCTTCTCTCTACTACTGTATGTAGTCACGAATCTCTTCAGAATTTTATTAAGTATAAAAGAATATTATTTAGAAATAATTTTTAAGAAGAAATCTCTCTACTTGTGATTTCATTTCTGTATTTCTTAAAAAAGCCCATAAGCTTCTGAAGTTACATCATCAGTTCCAAAGGGAAAAATGAAAGTTGAGCAGAAACCACACTTTGCATGCAATATTGAAGTATTACTGTCTAAGCAAATTGTCTTTCATGTCAATGTGTGCATTTTCAGCTACAGACCATTTGGAAAACATTTCATTAGTCTGACAGGAAGTATTAGTTAATATTAAACAACATTTGTCCGTCAAATACAATGTGAAAAAATAGTTATTGCTCTTCACTGGAAAAAGGAAGCAGATTTCAGTCTTCATAAAAGTAACCTTGGGATGCTTAAATGGACCACTGTGTGGATAAAGAATGGGCTGGATGGCTGCATGCAGGGAGATGCAGTCAATGGTTCAATGTCCAGTTGAAGTTGGGTAACGAGTGGTGTTTGTCAGGGGTCAGTGTTGGGTCTGATCCTATTCAACATTTTTCTCAGCGACATGGGCAGCTGGATTGAGTGCACCATCAGCAAGTTTGCTGGTGACACTAAGTTATTTGGTTTGGTTGATATGCTGGAGGGAAGTAATGCCATCCAGAGGGACCTTGACATGCTTGAGAGGTGGGCCAATGCCAACCTTATGAAGTTCAACAATGCAAAGTGCAAGGTCTTACACCTGGGTTTGGATAATCCCAGGCACAACTACAGGCTGGGCAGAGAAAAGATCAAAAGCAGCCCTGCAGAGAAGGACTTGGGGGTGCTGGTCGATGAGAAAATGAGCATGAGACGCCAGTGTGCACTCACAGCCCAGAAAGCCAACTGTATCCTGGGCTGCATCAAAAGAATTGTGACCAGCAGGTTGCAGAAGGTGATCCTACTCCTTTACTCTGCTCTCGTGAGACCTCACTTAGAGTATTGTGCACAGTTCTGGTGTTGTCAACATAAAAAGGATATGGAACTGCTGGAACAAGTCCAGAGGAAGGCCACGAGGGTGATCAGGGGGCTGGAGCACCTCCCGTATGAAGATAGGCTGAGAAAGTTGGGGCAGTTCAGCCTGGAGAAGAGAAGGCTGCGTGGAGACCTCGTAGCAGCCTTCCAGTATCTGAAGGGGGCCCATAAGGATGCTGGGGAGGGACTCTCCATCAGGGACTGTAGTGATAGGACAAGGGGTAATGCGCTCATATGAAAACTGAAGAAATTCAGGTTAGATATGAGGAAGAAGTTCTTTACTGTGAGGATGGTGAGGCACAGGAACAGGTTGCCCAAAGAAGTGGTAAATGCTCCATCCCTGGCCGTGCTCAAGGCCAGGTTGGACAGGTCCTTGGACGACATGGTCTAGGGTAAGGTGTCCCTGTCCATGGCAGGGGGTTTGGAAGTAGATGACCTTAAGGTACTTTCCAATCCTAACTATTCTATGATTCTATGAAGATGGTATGGAACAAGAATAGCAGACACTAAGTGTCCTCCCCTCGTCCAATAAGCTCTGGCATCCTGCTTAAAGCTTTAGCAAAGTTAAGGGTAAGTGGTAAGTGTTCAAGGCGGTTGTGCTAAACTGATTGAAATAAAAGGTGTTTGGGTTTAGCCTCAATGAAATACATATCCCCTTTATTCTCTCACCTTTTCTTTTAGTATGTGTTAATAAATTTATTGCTATATTTTAGACTATTTATTATAAGGTCTATCTCATATTTCTTACAAATCAGCACACAAATCTATGCCATTCAGCACATCCTTAAATCCCAAGCACATGCAAAAGTCTGAATTTGCTCTTTTCTGGTCACTTGAGCAGAGATACGGATATTTTTAAAAGGAGTTAGAATTTTTATAATTAGTTTGGGTTTGGAATTACATTAATTACATGTCAGATTTTATTTATTTATTTTTTTAGGCAGGGTTTGTATATGAATTATCTAGCTAATATTGTCATGCACTGTCTAGGAAAAATGTCAGGATTTTGTGTCCAGATACTATTAAATAACACAACTACCTTTTTTCTGCTGTAGTCCATGAAGATCTACATATTTAATATTTTCTGCTATTTATTTCTACAGTAAACCATCACTTCAAAATTGTATATTACTCCAGATATAAGTATTGGCACTTAAGATCCAGTCACTTTAATCTGATTTTAAGTTTATATTTTATTAAGAAACATTCTGAAAGGAATACTCTAGTATTGCTAGATTATTTGCCTGAGTAATGTTCTAGTCCCTCCTGCCAGTCACAAGCAATGACAATGGTAACATCAGAAAAATTGTATTAATTAATTCATGGCTCCATGACTAATGTCAGTGCCAGAATTTTGACCATGGGTTAATTTATACAGCACCAGGTCTGGTGGCAGCAGATGGAGTACACCTATCCCAAAGGGGATAAAGGATTCTAGCCCAGGAGCTAGCAGAGCTTATAGAGATGGCTTTATACTAAGTTTGATGGTGGAAAGGGATAACACCAGACTTGCTAGACATGAACCATGGGGTAGCATGCTGCTGTTGGAGTCCAGATCCACAGGGCAGCTTAAATGCATCTATGCCAGTGCCCACAGTATGGGCAACAAACAGGAAGAGCTGGGAGCCATTGTGCAGCAGGGAAATAATGACATAATTGCTATCACAGAAACTTGGTCGAATTATTCGCAGGAGTGCTGCAGTGGATGGCTACAGGCTCTTTAGAAGGAATAGGCAAGGAAAAAGAGGTGGTGAGCAGTCCCCATGTATTGAAAATCAAACTGGTGGGGAAGAAAACCAGCCTGGCTGAACAGGGAGATATCATTAGAACTCAGGGTAAAAAAAGAGAGTTTATCATCTGTGGAAGGAGGGACTGTCACCTCATGAAAAGTAAAAGGATGTTGTTAGGTTATGTAGTGAGAAAGTTAGAAAGACAAAGGCACAGATGGAACTAAATCCAGCCACTGCCATAGAAGATAATAAAAAGTGCTTTTTCAGATATATTAGGAATAAAAGGAGGGCCAAGGAGAACTTTCATCCTCTGTTGGATTCTAGGGTAACCTAGTGATTGAGGATGAGGAAAAGGCTGAGGTACTGCTGCTTTTGCCCCAGTCTTTAATAGACACACCAGCCATCCTTAGGGTACTTGGTTCCCTGAGTTGGATGGCAGAGATGGGGAGCTGATTGAAGGAAGTAATCAAGGAAGAAATGGTTAGAAACCTCCTGCTCCACTTAGATGTGCACAAGTTGATGGGTGAATGGTTTACACCCAAGAGTGCTGAAGGAGCTGCCACAGGATCTTGCTAAGCCATTCTCTATCACCTATCAACTGTTCTGGTCTAATGTGCAGGTCCCAGGGGACTGGATATTGGCCAGTGTGACACCCCTGTATAATAAGGGAGAGATGGAAGATCTTGGGAACTACAGGCCTGTCAGCCTGACCTCAGTGCCAGGGAAGGTCATGAAGCAGACGATCCTAAGACAGATCATAAATCACACGTGGGAAAATGGATGGACCAGGCCCAGTCAACATGGGTTCATGAAAGGAAGGTCCTTTTTGACCTACGTGATCTCCTTCTATGATAAGGTGATCCGCCTGGTTGATGAGGGAAAGGTTGTGGACATTGTGTATTTGGATTTAAGTAAAGCATTTGACTCTGTCTCCCACAGCGTTCTTCTGGAAAAATTTGCTGCTTGTGGCACAGATAGGAGGATTCTTAGCTGGGCTGGAAATTGGCTGGACAGCTGAGCCCAAAAAGTGGTGGTAAATGGCATCACACCTAGCTGGCTACCAGTAACAAGTGGTGTCCCTCAGGGCTCGCTGTCAGGGCCAGTGTGGTTTAATATCTTCATTGATGATCAGGATGAGGGGATTGAGTGCACCCTTAGTAAATTTTCATATGACACCAAGTTGGGTGGGAGTGTTGATATGCTGGAGGGTAAGAAGGCTCTGCAGAGGGGACAGGATGGATCAATGGGCTGGGGCCAATGGCATGAGGTTGAACAAGGCAAAGTGTGGGGTCCTGCACTGGGGTCACAACAACCCCATGCAACACTACAGGTTTGGGGAAGAGTGGCTGGAAAGCTGCTTAACAGAAAGGGACCTGGGGGTGCTGATTGATGACTGCTGAACATGAGCCAGCTTGCATCCAGGCAGCCAAGAAGGTCAGCAGCCTCCTGGCCTGTATCAGAAATAGCATAGTCAGCGGGGCCAGGGAAGTGGTCATCCCCCTGTATTGACACTGGTGAGGCTGCACCTTGAGTACTGTGTTCAGTTCTGGGCCCCTCACTACAAGAAGGACATTGAAGTGCTGGAGCAGGTCTAGAAAAGGGCAAAGAAGCTGGTGAGGGGTCTGGAGAATGTCTTACAAGGGATGGCTGAGGGAACTGAGATTGTTTAGTTTGGAGTTTGGAGAAGAGAAGGCTCAGGGGGAACCTTATCGCTGTCTACAACTACCTGAAAGGAGATTGTACTGAGGTGGGGGTTGGTCTCTTCTCCCAAGTAACAAGCAATAGGACAAGAGGTAACGGCCTCAAGCTGTACCAGGGGAGGTTTGGACTGGATATTAGGAAAAATTTCTTCACAGAGAGGGTGATCAGGCATTGGAACAGGCTTCCCAGGGGAGTGGTGGAATCACTGTCCCTGGAAGTGTTCAAAAACTGTGTAGCTGAAGCCCTCAGTGACATGGTTTAGTGGTGGTCTTGGCAGTCCTGGGGTGATGGTTGGACTTGATACTCTTAAAGGTCTTTTCCAACCTAGCTGATTCTATGATTCCATAATATAAGAGTTCTGGAATACCACAACCTTAATATTGAATGATAGTGTAGATCACAGTGCCTTGTTGTAAAGACAAATGTGTTGACAATACGATTTCAAAATGCTACTGCAAGTACTTGTTTAATCGTATTTGGTGAGAAAACTGTCACTGTTAACATACTGGAGCATTTAATAACAGCTCTATGTGTTATAAGGGCAGAAGGTACCTTCATCAGAGATGGAAATTGGCTTGGATCTGTTGCTTTTGTGCTCATTAGATCTCTTTGGCACTTCTATATTGTTTAAAGTTTTCATAAATGTAATTTTCCCCCTTCACATACCCATCTAACTCTTCATTCATGAACTGTGAAAAAACTGACATTCTACTCCTCTACCTGAGGGCAAAAACGTGTTGACATGCAGATGATTAAGCATGTGCCCACAAACAGTTGGCTCCAACACTAACTTGTGTCAAACAGTTGGCATGGTTCCTGATTAGTAATTAATTAAATCAATGCCAGCAGACACTAATTGTACTTTCCCATAGAATGGCATGCTAGATCCACTAAGAATAAACTATTTGGTACTGATTCCTGTCTTATGCTTTGTCAGTTCAGCTGGATATCTAGTTAGTCAGTCAATACACTGTGTGAAAGATTAATTTAGAAAAAATTCTATGTAAAACATAACATTAAAATTAAGCTCAGAGCATATTTTTTTCTGAGTTGTAGTACTTCTTGCTTACTGCATAGAGAAGCTGCAAGTCAATATAGGATCCAACTGCTAAAACCAAAATATTAAAAAACCCCAAACCATGCCATGAACCCGCAGCTCAAGTGTGGTTTATATGATAAAATATTAGGTTTGATTCAGCAAAGTACAAGAGTATTGCTTGAGATTTAAACTGTAGATCTGGTTCCAAATTTATTTTAGTACAATCAATGACTTTGAAATTATATTGTAAAGTGCCTCATGGACTTCAATTCCATTTTGAAAACTGTTTTTTTACTGAATACCTTTTGCCTGGCAGGCAACATCCGCTCCTGACAGCTGATGGACACCTGCTACTCCTACTCATTTCCATGGAAAGCAGTTCTCAGGGTTTGTCATGTTTATTGACCCTTTTTATATAAAAAGATATGCTTTAAAGCTCTCTATCTGAAAGAAATAGCTAGTAGCCACAGCTGTTCCTTAGTCATGGTTCACTGATTCAGAAGTTTAGAAGTTGAACATTTGAGGGGGCTGAATGCTTTACTTACTTTTGTAAGTAAAGCATTATTAAATGCTGCTGAACACTGTCTATTCAAAATTAACAGTAGCAGTGCAGGAATTACAATAACTGCCTCTCTCTTTTTTGTGGTGAGTTCTAATTGCTCATTCAAGGACAGTGAAGTGGAAGGTCTTCTGAATAAATTTATATTCTGTGAGTATATTTATACAGGCCGAGACATTGTTACCCTGATTGAGATAAGACTTTGGAATATTAGTGTAGTTGGCATGTATATTTGTTGGGTTGTTGGGTTTTTTTTTTGTTTTTAAAGTAACATATTAAGGATTTTACTAAACATTTTCTGAATATGATACAATATCAATGGCTATAAAGACCAAACCTATGCTGTCCTCCGGGCAGATGCGATAATCTTTCACTTTGGTGTATTTATCTGGAACATTGGAATGTGCTGGGACCAGTGCTGTTTAATATTTTCATCAACGACCTGGATGAGGGAACTGAATGTACCCTCAGCAAGTTCACTGATGACACTAAACTGGGAGGAGTGGCTGACACACCAAAAGGCTGTGTTGCCATTCAGTGAGACCTGGATAGGCTGGAGAGTTGGGCGGGGAGAAACTTGATGAAATTCAACAAGGGCAAGTGTAGAGTCTTGCATCTGGGGAGGAACAACCCCATGTACCAGTACAGGTTGGGGGTTGGCCTGCTGGAAAGTAGTGAAGGGGAAAGGGACCTGGGGGTCCTGGTGGATGGGAGGATGACCATGAGCCAGCAATGTGCCCTTGTGGCCAAGAAGGCCAGTGGCATCCTAGGGTGCATTAGAAAGGGTGTGGTTAGTAGGTCAAGAGAGGTTCTCCTCACCCTCTACTCTGCCTTGGTAAGGCCGCGTATGGAATATTGTGTCCAGTTCTGGGCCCCTCAGTTCAAGAAGGACAGGGAATTGCTTGAAAGAGTCCAGCGCAGAGCCATGTCCTGGGTTCAGCAGCAGCAGTCAGTTTTTCTCCTTCTTAGTAGCTGGTGCAGCGCTGTGTTTTTGACTTTCGGCCTGGGAATAATACTGATAAAGCCGATGTTTTCAGTTGCTGGTCAGAATGTTTTCCCTGACCGAGGACTTTGTGAGTCTCATTCTCTGCCAGGGAGGAGGAGAAGCTGGGAGGAAGCAGAGACAGGACACCTGACCCAAACTAGCCAAAGAGGTATTCCATACCATGGCATGTTATGCCCAGGATGTAGAATTGAGAGTTCCTGGAAGGGCTGGAACTCTGCTGGATGGGGAGCGAAGTATTGGTATCGGTCAGTGGGTAGTGAGGGGTTGTATTCTCTTCCCTTGTTATTTCCTTTATCATTATTATTATTGGTAGCAGTAGTGATTTGTGTTATACCTTAGTTATTAAACTGTTCTTATCTCAACACGTGGGAGTTGCATTCTTTCTATTCTCCTCCTTGTCCCTCCAGGAGGGGGAAGAAAGAATGGGGGGGAAAGTAGACTGCGTGGTTGTAATTTACGGCCTGGGCTTAAACCACGACAAGCCACAAAGATGATTAAGGGAGTGGAACATCTCCCTTATGAGGAGAGGCTGAGGGAGCTGGGTCTCTTTAGCTTGAAGAAGAGGAGACTGAGGGTTGACCTCATCAATGTTTACAAATATGTAAAGGGTGAGTGTCAGGATGATGTAGCTGGGTTTTTCTCAGTGATGTCCAGTGATAGGACAAGGGGTAATGGGTGTAAACTGGAGCATAAGAGGTTCCATGTGAACATCAGGAAAAACTTCTTTGCTGTGAGAGTGACAGAGCACTGGAACAGGTTGCCCAGGGGGGTTGTGGAGTCTCCTACATTGAAGATATTCAAGGCCCGGCTGGACAAGTTCCTGTGTGATGTACTCTAGGTTACCCTGCTCTTGCAGGGGGGTTGGACTAGATGATCTTTTGAGGTCCCTTCCAACCCTCGGGATTCTGTGATTCTGTGTTAACTTACATTGCATAAGTCAATGCAGCACAGTTCACATTGCCCTATCCTAAGTCACCTAATTGTGACTACTTCTGGACAGGGTTCATCTTTAGGTAGTTTTAAGTACAGGTCAGAAAGCTCGGCCTGCTTTTCCTGGGCTGAGCTCACTGCCATGCTAGTAAAATATAGCCATTGCACTACAGAAAATATTATGCAAGGCTGATAGCATAGGAAGTTTTTGCACATGGCCATGTCTACAGTTTGTGCCTGTCTCCTCCTGCACAGCGAGGGCAAGCATGCAAACAGACATGTATCAAGAACAGTCAAAATAGTTGTTGAGCTCTGTGGAGGCAGGTGCTTTGAACCTAAGAAATGCAACTGCATTGGATGCAGTGTAGTTTAGGGGAGGTTTCTATTGCATGCTGCATAAATGTGTTGAAGAAACGGCCTTTCTGAAACAAGCCCAGAAGAAACGCAGTCTTTAAGGTTGAAGAGCTGAAGTGTTGAGAAGCAACTGTTTTGGATAAGTTGTGTTTTGTGGTTATTTTATTAAGTAGATCTTTTGTTGCTTGGGACAAATAAGCTGCCTGAACACCAGGCAGACATAAGTCTTTATTTGGAGGTTAGACTGAAAGTACAGGGTGTTGACATGCTTGAGGTTCAGGGAGTAGGCTACTGGTACAGGGACAAAGTTAATTCAACTGAAAGTCCATGTTGTTACTGTCAAAACTGAAGGGCAAGGACAGCTGCCTATGTTGTCACATAATTTCCTGACCTGTGCCTGATTTCAGAGAATTGTAATACAAATCTTTACTCACCTTTGGAAGATAAAAGACATGCTTTACTACATACCATGGAGGAATTTCTCCCCTCTGCTTTCCTTTGATCCATGCTGTCTCTTTGGATACTAGTGAGCACTGTTGATGTTAAGTCCCCTCTGTAATCTGTCTCCAAGGAGAAAATAGCACTTGCCATGGGCATGTTTTATATGAGTCCACATGTCTCAAGAACTTCTAAGCTCTGAGATAAATAAAGGGGTGTCCGGCTGCATGAAGGCATTTTGGACAGCCAAACATAAGCACATACAAGCGTAGCTGACTACTGTAAGCCATGGTGAAGGATACCTAGCCCAGATGCCAAGCTTCTTGCTTGTACTTCTTCACTCCCATTTGCCTTTCATAAGGAAGTTATGTAAAAGGGAATGCCTTCTGCATAGCTGACAGAGCAACAAGTGCTAGGCTTTTCATGGTGGGAGTACTGCACGCTCCTGTGGGACAAAAAGTGGTGAAAGATACCTTGTTTGTTATGAAATGTAGATGCATCAAGTCTTTGGTGGTGTAGAAGGGCAGGGGAGCATTTTCATACTCTAATTAGGTTACTGTGGGCTTCATCTCCAAAGTGAGTGCAGTCTGTTACATTCTTTACCTTGGAAAAACCAAGCTGGCCATAGCTGGAATGCACAGTTTGCCAGCATCTACAGACATGGCACATGCACATATACTGATAAGTGGATGAGATACACCTGTGATCTAACCTATAAAATTCAAAGATGGTTTATAAACTAAGACCCATGTTATCCTAAGTATCGAGCTCTGAAAAGCATAGTTCTTAGTCAGAGGTGAAAGATGAACTCATCACAGCTACGCTTTTATACCATTTCTTACAAATAAAAAGTTATTTTAAATGTTAGCCTTTAAAAGTATATATCCTCATATTAAATACAGAGTTCTTATTATAATACTTGACAGGACTACAGGATGACTATTTGAAGGAGTAATTATGTATTTATTGAATTTCTGTGGCTGTTTTATTTTTAGAGGTTTCCTTGGAGGGTTCTTTTTCCAACTCTTATCCAGTAGTTTTGAAAACATAAATAGTCTGGTTAGTGTCAAAGGTTCCACCTGAAGAATACTTCTTAAAATGTCTTCTGGATTACTTATTCCAGCAGCAGCGCGCTATTGAAAAGTGCTCTAAATCCTTAGAGATGAAGGGTGACAGGTGCTATGTGAATGCCAAGTGTTATCTGTGGCAGATCTAGGTCAGAATCTTAGTTGAGGCAGTAAAATTCACCTTTGCTCAACACGTGACTTTTGCAAAAGTCAGTTTTGAAGTCATCTTGATTGTTTTCAGCAGCTGTCAATCTTTTAAATGAGTGCCATGTTGATGGGAGCAATTGTTGCTTGATACTGTTCCTCTGGAAATGCTTTTGGTTATGTTGCCTGAGAAATATTTGCTTTCACATAGATGTGGCTATAGATAGCTATTCTTTACAAACTGCATGGCGGTATGTAGGGTTAATAAGGAAGGGGCAAGGTTGTTGATTAGAACATATATGACTGTGGAAGATTTTAAGACATGAATTTCATGATTTTGGGGTTCCTAGATAAGTAATAGAAAATGTTTGTAATGGAACTAAAATCTTGACAGTTTCAAGATTCTGGTGAATCCACCGAAATAGATTGTGCATGATTTGATTTGAGCTGAACAGTAGTTCTGGGTTAGTAAACATAGTTTCTTGCCACTTCTTATGAGTACTCTTTCTCTCTTTTTCATGAAATCGGGGTGGAAACAAAACCATGTAGTGTACTGAGGGTTAGTTTGTTTTTCTGAGGCTTTGCATTAATAAAATTTATAGTGATTAACATGATTATGAATGTCACAAACTGTTAAGTTTGTAGCTCTTAAGTGGTCTGGTTTATGGCAACGTTTGGAAAGACCTTATATTTTAGTATTGTTTTAGAAATGAATGTATTACCTTCTCAAATAGCACAGGTGCTCAAAAAATCAAAATGAAAGAAAAAAGTCCCTTACTTGTGATTGTTTTCTAAAATATATATATAAACACACATTTCATATATATATGATTTTGGGGTTCCTATATAGGTAACAGAGAATATTTGTAATGGAACTAAAATTTGACAAAACCAGTTTCAAGATTCTGGTGAATCTACTAAGATAGATTGTGCAGCTGGAGACCGGGAATGAGTGGTGTCCCTCACGAATCGGTGTTAGGACCGGTCTTGTTCAACATCTTTGTCGGTGGCATGGACAGTGGGATTGAGTGCACCATCAGCAAGCTTGATGATGACACCAAGCTATGTGGTTCAGTTGATACACTGGAGGGAAGGGATGTCATCCAGAGGGACCTTGACATGCTTGTGAGGTGGGCTGATGCCAACCTCATGAAGTTTAACCATGCCAAGTGCAAGGTCCTACACCTGGGTCGGAGCAATCCGAGGCACAGCTGCAGGCTGGGCAGAGAAGAGATCAAGAGCAGTCCTGCAGAGAAGGACTTGGGGGTGCTGGTCGATGAGAAAATGAACATGAGCTGGCAGCAGGAGCTTGCAGCCCAGAAAGCCAACTGTATCCTGGGCTGCATCAAAAGAATTGCGACCAGCAGGTTGCAGAAGGTGATCCTACTCCTTTACTCTGTTCTCGTGAGACCTCACTTGGAATATTGTGTGCAGTTCTGGTGTCCTCAACATAAAAAGGACATGGAACTGTTGGAACAAGTCCAGAGGAGGGCCACGAGGATGATCAGGGGGCTGGAGCACCTCCCATATGAAGATAGGCTGAGAAAGTTGGGGCAGTTCAGCCTGGAGAAGAGAAGGCTGCATGGAGACCTCCTAGCAGCCTTCCAGTATCTGAAGGGGGCCTACAAGGATGCTGGGGAGGGACTATTCATTAGGGACTGTAGTGATAGGACAAGGGGTAATGGGTTAAAACTTAAACAGGGGAAGTTTAGATTGGATATAAGGAGGAAGTTCTTTACTGTGAGGGAGGTGAGGCACTGGAATGGGTTGCCCAGGGAGGTTGTGAATGCTCCATCCCTGGCAGTGTTCAAGGCCAGGCTGGACAGAGCCTTGGGTGGCATGGTTTAGGGTGAGGCATCCCTGTCCATGGCAGGGGGTTTGGAAGTAGATGACCTTAAGGCACTTTCCAACCCTAACTATTCTATGATTCTATAATTTTTAAAAATTTGTCAGTGAGAAAAAGTGTGGCAATATGTTTCACTCTTAACTGAGCAAATTCAGGCACATATACAAATCTTTGTTGCTATTATGTATTAACTTTTGCATTTTTATTGTTTTGCTTAAGTAATCATTTGAATCTTTTATTTCAAATAGTGCTACTATTTTCAAAGACCTACATAACTTTTAATGGGATATCTGTATAGACAATTTTAAAGGTACATTTAATTTTCCCAAGTGTAGAAATAAAATTTTCTTTTTTGAATGGACATAGCTTGACATTTTTATTGGAGTAGTTGCGTTTCTGTATTGATTTTTTTTTAACAGAATTATGTTGCCATTTTTAAATTATTTTTTTTACATTTTACAACAGGAACAACGTTCAGTAACGGTATTCTTGAGGAAAAAAAATACTGTTAATTTCTATACAGCTTTAAAATACCACATATTTAACTTGGGAGGAGAGCATTTCAGATCCTTGTCAATGTATAGTGTAAATGACAGCTTCCTTCACTTGCAAGTTGAACATACTGGTAACTTGGTTGTGAGCAGGTGCGAGTTGAACTACAGGAAAGGAATAGATTGCGTTTTCCAAAAGCTCTTTGATCACAATGGGAAAGTTGGAGCAAAAATCACACACACACAAAAAATCCCTCCTGAAATTGTTTTACGTTTCTTGTCTTGCTGCTTTGTTAGTCAAAGGCCCAGAATAACAATTATTTTTTAGTGGAAATCAATTTAATTTATAATTAAGTTCAAATATGGTGAAAAGAGAGCTCCATATGTAATAGATGCCATCACATTTTGCCTGGTTTTCTTCTGAATACACTGCTGTCATTCCATGTGTAAGCATAATCAAAGGAGTGACAACAACTTTAAGCTCATAAACTTGGATAGAAATATCAGTGCAGACTAATCATCTTCACTCAGACTTCTAGTTTGTTATCTGAGCTTCATGAGTTGGTGCTAAAGGAATCCAAATTATTTTAAAACTAGCTTATGTACCTCTGCAAGAGCTTGCAGTAATACCTGTCTCTTCAATTTTGGTTAATAATTATAATTTCATGATCTTTTGCAAAACTGTATATTTTTTTGAGAACAGCTATTATTTTGGCTCCATATTGTCACTGCTAGAAACATCTCTAATCAGCCAACCCCTACCACTGATTTGTAAGCATTTTGATGCATTTGTAGTTCCTAAATACTTGTTACTTTGTGATAATTTTGTATATGACATAATATTTGTTACTGTTTGAATCAAAATTATCATAGGTATCAAATGACACTTTACCATATTAACTTAGGTGCAGCTGTAATGCCTACTGCTCTAGACTTTGCTTTCTCAGTCTGTTGACTTCATTCTTTGCGATATCTTCTCTTTTCCCTCAACCTATACTTGAAAATGCTTGAATATATGTCTTTCATTTTGCCATGCCTTGTATCCCCTAACCAAAATTCATTGTGCCACTTCTCAAGGCTTCCCTTACTTCCAAGTAACCAGTAGAATGTAAGTACTGATAGCTGGTTCATAGTTAAATTTAAGGTTGTGAAAATGTGTTCAGCTGAATGTGAAAATTGTGCTTGGAGATTATTTCATCTTGTAAAGATCACTCTGTGTTGGATTTCCATAAAAGCAGTTTGGTGATAGTTCAAAGTGATACATTTACTAATTCAAACATAACAACTGCTGATCAGACTTTCCATTATTTCTTATGCATTGAAATGATGAAAAAGTGTATTTTAGTTCCACATTATAGTACCTCATATATACTTTTTAAGTGAAAGTACTCAAAATCATATTGTATTAAAGCTTGGTTATGAATGGAATCTGGAAATTTGGGTGTACCTGAAAAGGAAAACAGAGACCACTTAAAACAAACAAACCTTCCTCCCAAAACGCAACAAAAAATCTTCACCTAAAACCTTCCACAACATGTGCCCTCCACCTGCCAAGTGTGTTAGTTTTTAGGCCAACTTACTCTGGTTGGGTGCAAAATTTACCTACTAGTATCTCCTCTATGCCTACTAGAAGGACTAAAATTTGTTGCACATTTATTCTTGTACCTACACCTGACAGCAATAATGCACAACTTATGTACCTCATAAAATTACTCTAGAAAGCTGATTTGCTGCAGATAGTAGAAAAGCAATGAAAGCATGGTCTGGGCTGTCGCAGAAACACGCTCAGCTTTCTTGTGTCCAATCATTCTATTTTTGCTTGCAACAAAAAATACATCTGTAAACTATATAACATGCTGTTTGATATGAAGAACTAAGTTTATATTTAAATCTTGAAGCCTAGAAGCAGCCATGTATATTTTGTCTATAGGGTGGCTTGAACCCTAATAGCAAGCCCATGCAGGACAAAAATTTTGGTAATTCATCACAGAAATGTCATGAGTAACTGATAGTAAAATATATCAATTTTAAGAATGTTGGTAGAAATGTTTTTCAGATTGTATAGTATAATCTCTTTAGGGACACGACAATTCTCTTCCAGGATGACAAATAAAAAGTGAAAGAATATTTATCACTGTTACAAAAAGGGCAAACATGGACTTCTTTGCTTTCATCTTGGTGTGGAAGTGGTCTTTGCTTTGAGCAAGGCAAGTAAAAATGGAAATAAAATTTATCAGCACTGAGTTTATGCAAATCTTATTGTTAGTATGATAAAGCATAAAATAAAAGGTAAAATTAATATTTAGATTGTGGTACAGTAGTAGACAGAGACCCCAAGAACACTAAGCCCCATTAAGCATTTGCTACTTAAAAGGTAACAGTTTTGAAGTAGTTACAGGCAATAAGGGCACGCAGTTGGCTTCTGAGAACTATGTAGAACTTGCATATGTTAAAATTGTTATATCTGATTTTGTGTGCATTGTGAAACATGATACTAAATGTAATGATCGTAATCTAGAGTAGTTTTTACAAAATAATTATATCAACATGGAATTTGATATGCACTTGTGGGATATCAGTTCTATGGTATTATAATTTGTTAAATTACACTCTTGACTCTCTTGTTCTGACAGCTTCCTCACCATTGCTAAGTTTCTGCCTATTAATGTTCTCACATAATCACAGTGAAGGAATTGTCGCCAAGCAAATAATTGTTGCACAAAACGAAAGAAAAAATTACTGATATGTTTTCTTTTACTAGGATTTGAACAGGCTTACACCATGCTTTTAACTGTTTTATGCATAGCGGACAGTCAGTATTTAATAATTGTAACAGACTTTCTTTGAGGTATAATCATATTTTATATGTGGTAGTCTTATGTCTGTGCAGGTAGCTGATCTGAATTAAAGCCTACTTGTAGTTTTATTAGCATTTGTTTAAGTGGGTAGTTTTTCAAAACTATGAGTTTTCCTTTATATTAATTTTAAAAGTAAAGGTTTGACAAAAAGAATGTGTATCAGAAGCAACGAAGGAAAATAAAAATAAAAAAATGAGTGTAGCTCCTCACACAGACATTTACAATTAAACTGAGAGATAGGTAGAAACAACCAAAGGTAGAACTCTAATTATAGTTATAATCATATTTCCTAGTATTTTATACTTGCCGAAATTGATGTTTAGGCTAAACTCGCTATGTGCGTTTGGTGGGGTTTTTTCATTTGTTTATTTGTTTTCTTCCTTTTTTTAAAAAAAATTTTTTCTTTCATAGTCCACCAAAGGAGCAAAGGATAGGTTTCTCCTTCGGGCCGAAGAATCCTGTTCTGAATAACCCATTAGAGACCTTTTCTTTGTTGTCTGTGGAGGAACACTGTGTGTTTAAACTCCTGATATGAATGTTAGGCTCTGAAATATCCCCTAACCATGTGGTGCTACACAGTATACTTACTACAAGGTTAAAAATAATACTTGCTGAAAATTAGACACTTTTTCCCTGTCGACTTCAAGTAGATATTAAGCCAGCCTTATTTTTAATTTCCAACTGAAGAGAAAAACTACCATATAGCTGAAACATAGTTTTAAGAATCATCTATTAAAATATATCCATCTTCACAATAAACAGAATTTAGAAATAAGTCCTTAAAGTTCATGGCTCAATGTGGTCTGCTTTCAGCAGTTTAGTAAAATGGGGCTTAAGTGATCATTCAAATAAAGCATAAATTACATGACTCCTGATTGGAAATCACTTTCCAACCACAACAAAAATGACATAGATCACTGAAGTGATAATATTTTGGCCTAGGAATTCAAGTACTTGACTGATGATTTTAGTTTGTCACTTACTGGGGTTTGCTTTACATTATTCAAATTGGCAAAAATACACACAACCTTCTTAAAGTAGTGTCCTGGTTTTAGCTCTAAGTAGAAAAATAAAATAATCCTATGTGACCACACTGTGTATATCTCTATAGTGAATCATACAAAACCATGGATAAATTGTGTCCTTTCTTGCATCTGAGTCTTCAGCATGTTTATAATTTTCTGAGTAAAGCTTCATAACTAATTGCCAAAGTAATTAAAACTCTCATATGCCACATTATCCATCAGTGAAGCAGCAAAGCTGAAGCAGCAGTGCCAGGTTTTCATGTGGCTTTGCTTTCTGCTTACTCACTGGATTCTCTGTTGAAATGATGTCATGTACTTCTTTAAAAAGATAACTGAAAAAAAGTTGCCTGGGTCTTTATTACTCAAGTAACCACTGTAATAGCAGTAAACACTTCTGCAAAATATTTTCCTTGCCTATTAGATTTTCTCTACTGAGGGGAAAGGTGTGGAGATCATGGCAAAAAAATACAGGAATTTACAGGGCTAATATGTGTATACATTTTAAAATGACAACTAAAGTGTTGGAAAGTAACTAGTAATCTTATATATCTTAATTTTCAAAGTCTGACCTGATTACAGAATAAAAATAACAAGGTCATAGAAAGACAGAGCCAAGTGCTGTCCGAACTTCTTTTGGAAAATATCAGTTGTTGTTCCCACCTTACAAATACTTTGAAGTTTCTCTGAAAGAAAATATTGTACCTTATGGAAAGCAGAACCAAATATCAGCCATAACTGGAATTTTTCAGAGGATCAAAAGTCTATGTTTTCTTCTTAAATTAAAACTTTTGTTGAGATTTTCTTACGCTCTGCATATCAAAATCTGCTCTCTCTACTTACAACTCTTTTTTGTTTTATCATAGAATCATAGAATAGTTAAGGGTTGGAAAAAACCTTAAGATCATCTAGCTCCAATCCCCTGCCATGGGCAGGGACACCTCACACTAAACCATGACACCCAAGGCTTTGTCCAGGGATGGAACATTCACAACCTTCCTGGGCAACCCATTCCAGTTTTCCTACTTTTCGAGTAGAAAAACTTACTAATCATCTTGTTAAAGCAGCAAAAATAATTATATAAAACAGAAAAAGGATATTGATCAAAAGTTTAATATCTATGAAAGTAATGGCAACAAAGGTGTAATTTAGGTAGTCTACTTTCCATTTTATTTAGAAAAGCATGTAGTTTCATGGGAAAAAGTCATAAAAATGAAGTAGTTTATAATTCCTTTAAAAATTTGGTTGTAAATTGCCTATGCAATATTGAAATATGGCTAAAAGAATACATAAAAAAATAAATATCACCAAATAACATTAACACAAAGAATAATTTTGGTTTAAATAGCTGTAGCTACAGGTTTATAAGGCAGTTGTGTTTATTGTAAGAGTACACCAGTACTGTCAAAACACATACTTTTTTTCACTTGTTACAAGAATTGTTAACAAACCTCTATAAATATTCCTGTTTCATACATAATTATAAAGTTGAAGTAGTTGACAATAATGCAGTAATTCCATTCAATTAATAGAAGACTAACTTCAACAATCCTTGACATGCCTTACAGTTGAGGTACAGTCACAAAAAACAATTTTGCTTGGTTTTTCGATGGCATTTTGAGACATGTTAAAAAAAAAAAAAAAGTCTCTTTCATGCACACCACAAAATCAATTATTTTGTTCTCTAAGATCTAACATTCATTAATTGTTTCTCTAATTGCTTTATGGGGATTTGTTGCCTGATAGACTTATCTTTCATTTTTTGGAACATCTGA
Source organism: Psittacula echo (assembly GCF_963264785.1). Lineage (NCBI taxonomy): Eukaryota > Metazoa > Chordata > Aves > Psittaciformes > Psittacidae > Psittacula > Psittacula echo. The sequence continues at coordinate 63,982,172 of NC_137738.1, read as the reverse complement.
CAGTCACTAAATATTCTGATAGAATAATTTAGCAAAGTAAAAGCTGTTCAAATAATGGTGCAAATAGCAAATGTGTTTAATTACTATTAAATGATTCCTATCTAGTTTTATACCATGACAAAACATACAGTGGAGATGTAATGGAACTATTATTCTAAGGTAAGTCAGATGGTTGTGAATACAAACTGTGTAATGCTAGATTTTTCCTTTACCTGTGATCTAATTTTGCATCCTTGGAAGTCAGTGATTGATGGTTTAAGGATTCCTTGACTTAGAGTAACTTAGAATTGAGCTTGAATTTTCTGATGTATATAAATAAGATCATAATTTTCCTACTTTACTTGACATATCAAAACCTTTTCCTTACTGAATAAACCTTAAGGACGTAAAAGAGAGAATTTAGGATGATTCAACTTCATTTAAGACATAAATTAATTTTAGATACAGAGATATTTGATTTAGCCAATTATAAAACAATCCAGACACGTTTTGTTGTGGTGCTTGACCTATTTAGGGCTGAAAAAAATATAGCAGTGTAACTGTGGTGTTCTGCTGAAAAATCTGGATTGTTTTCTGATGTGACATAGCATCCGTATATGTGCTGTATAATGCTGGAGTAAGTATAAGTTTCTATCTTCAGTCAGGGATTTTCTATTTTATTGTTATGCTGGACTTTCTCTAAGTGCTGCTAAATGGTGAATTACAGATTAGGTAATTTAATTTCTGGCAGTACAGCTACATTCTGTATAGGCTCAAGATGAGTTTACTTCTTGTGCTGAACGCTGGTTGGGAGTCAAGGTCCTCTGTTCCCAGTACAATATGAAAAGCATAAGAATGGTCATCACACCAAATGTACTGATTTAAGAAAAGAGTTTTTGTCGTAGTACAATTTCTATTTAGAATTTTGTACTAAATTATTTTGTAGTTTGGTAATTGACTGCATGTTTGTGAGCCTCTTTTCTCAGAAGCCAAATTCTCAGAAATCCCAGACAGTGTCCAGAGAATTGTAGACATGTAATTATTTGAGTCTTTTAAGTGGAAGCACACAGGAGCATTTTCAATCTTCTAATTTTCTTAAGTAATTGCATTGTCGAATGACATTATTTTAAACAATTGAGATATATCACATTAGATAAAGCATCCATTTGAATTCCAGTTCTTCTTAAAAGACAGGTTTAGTATTGAATACCAAGCAGACATTGGATAGACTACGGAATCTGATGTGGTAGTAAGAGTCCTCTAGGAGCTATCTTTGCACATATTAGTGCCTTTGGAACATGACTTTTTATGCAGATGATTTTTACTTACTTGGGTCTTTGTGTACACAAGCTGTGATATAGGCTACTTACCTAATATGAATTTAAATTTTGAATGAATCTCTGAATTCAGAGGGTAAGCTTATTCATGTGACCAATTTTTATTTTTACAAAGTTCTAGATGGCTTCAACTAGTAGATATACAATCAGTATTTATCAAATAATTTCAATCTATTGTATTTTAGGTATTGTTTAACCTCCACATAAGTTTCAGAAGTACAGTGAAAACTTTTTAATGCTTTATTTATTTTACAAATATTTTATTCTAGTTCCCTTTGTATGCTGCTTTCTCTCTAGGAACTTTATTAATTAAGAAAACTTGCTTGGTTTCTCTGTCTAGTTGTAAAAGGCAATATTTGTTTGTCTCCATTTCGTATGTGTAATTCTGGCAGCTGTGCAGTTCTGTTTTGTCCATATACTAGTACTGCATATGCTCCTGAATTGAAATGCACACTAAGATCATGGATTTTGTATTTTCTTAGGGCTGGTGACTACAGAACACTTTAAAATGGAATGTCAAAGGAATTGGTTTATACCTCTAATTAAAAATTCTTGAGAACATACACAGAAATACATTTGTTCTATGTTTTCCAGATTTACTTTTAATTAATTTTCCTGTGTAGTTAATCATGCTTATTTGCACTTTTGATCTGCATTGACCCAAATTGGACTTGGGGTTCCTTTGTAAAATTCTTTAGAATTGTGAAAGATATCTCTTGCATTAAAAATCTCAGAATATGAATCAAAAGAGAGAATTAGCGTTTTACTGATGAGGAATGAAACAGATTTTTTTTTCCTTCATTTCTTTCATTTTTTGCAAGTGGGACTTATAAACACAGTTCATGTTACTCCATGTCCACATGCAAGTCTAACAAACTACAGTCACTGAACTTCTACACATTGTTTGGCTACAGATTCATAATTTAAAAGAATCCAAGGAGAAGCTAATGCTGTTTTTAAAATTATTGCCTGCAAGGGAAAACCAAAAAAGGAATGATAAGAGCAAGCTGATATATAAGTAGATGCACGTAGACCACCTTTTAAAAATATTTACACTTTTCTACTTCTTATTAAATAATGTCTATGAAAACACTAACAGAAAGTGGCTTTTGAGGATATTTTCTATCTGGAAAATTTTTTTAGCTGTTACTGTATAAAATTTCTGCTTGCAGATGAGGTGTGGAGTGATACATACTAGTTGCAATAGTAGTCACAGAAGGAAATAGGTTTAGGTTTTAGGAGAGAATGTACAGTGTGCTTCTGAGAGCAGCTTCCTCCTGCCCTTTTAGTATCGGTCTAGTAAACTAAGGGGAAGATTCTGTCAGGCATGTCTATTTTTATTAAATATCTAATCTCAGTTGAATGATGTGGTCTTACAGCTCAACATCTGCTGCTATTTACTCAAGGACTGTGAAGATCTGGATGATGATCTTGGGAAACACACTAGCACTAAACAGAACCCCTGCTCACTTTAAAATAGATGATTAATCGTTGCTGTATGGATAGCCAGTTAGTGTAGTACTTATCTTCTAACTTTCAAAAGCAATTCAGTCTCTTTGCATCTGTTGTGATTTTTCTGTTACTTACTTCCCCAATGAATATTTTGTGATTCTTGGTAAAATGGGAGATTTTGGTAAGGTTTTGCCTTTCCTAAGCTTTAACCTTGTGTCATGTTTTAAACCTAGCTGGTAACTCAGTACCGTGCTTATCCCCTCACACCCTTCTGCCATCTCAGGTGGGAGGGGAAGGAGAATCAAAGGAATGTAAAAACCGTGGGTTGAGATAAGAACAGTTTAAGAACTAAAGTACAATATACTACTACTAATAATGATGATGGAAATAACAAGGGAAGAAAATATAAAATCAAAAGAGGAAAAGGGGAAAAAACCCAATAAATGCAAGTGATGCACAAGAAAATTGCTCACCATCCACTGACTGATACGCAGCCCTACCCAAGCAGCAGTCTGGCCCTTATGGGTAACTCCACCTAGTTTTCATACCAAGCATCAAGTGCTGTGGTATGGAATATCGCTTTGTCTAGTTTGGATCAGGTGTCCTGTCTCTGCTTCCTCCCAGATTCTTTTGCCCCTCCCCACTGGCAGAGCACAAGAGACTTAAAAGTCCTTGATCAGAGTAAGCAATAACTTAACTAAGTAACAACTTAACTTGTTACTTAGCAACAAAGAAAACATTGATGTGTTATCAACATTGTTCTCAGACTAAAGCCAAAACACAGCAGTGCACCAGCTACTAGGAAGAAAATTAACTCTATCCCAGCCAAAACCAGGACACCTTGTGAATTCAGAGCTCTGTGCAATGGTTTCAAACTTTTATTAAGACAGTCGTGCTCTTGTTTAAGGATTCCCTCCTCTGTTCCCATATTGTATTTTAAAGAAATCTTTAACTCATTTTTATAAATGCTATATTTTGAGCTTAATTTAGTTCTAAAGAAGACTCTTCTGACTGAGACCTTATTTCAGCTGCTGAATAGGGACATTTTTTCCACCTTGAAACAGAAAAATGTGTGAGCCATCCAACAGCACTGTGAAAACATCACAGAGACAAGTAACTTCAGTTTTCCTAAGAGGTATACTGACAAGGTCATAACATGTAAAGTTTGTGCTTACTCATTCTCTCAGGATACAATAACACTAAAAACAGTCTAAAATAACAGACTTCCAGCACTATGAGCTGGGTTTGTTTGCATCAAGTAAGAGACTTGGCTGAATAAGGAAAATGCTGTTGAGTGTTTTCGGAAAACCTTTTCTGTCAGTTCCACAAAATGGCTCAATTTATATATTAAAAAATTAAAAAATAAAAATATGTACACTTCATTAATTGTGTCATTATTAGGAGAGACTTTCAGAGCTGCATCATTCATAGAATGAACGTAGTGCAATGAAAAATAGTTCTGCTGCCTACTGGAATTTATAGCCTGAGTTGAGTTAGCCAGTTGAGCTAACCAATATGTATTACTTCAAATCATTATTAAGAATGTTATCTAATGACATCTAATCTTTTTTTTGTGGAATGATTGATCTTTTCTGCCTTTAGCTAAATTGTCAAAAGAGGCTCAGTGACCTAGCTTGAAATATTTAATCTTATGGCTTTAGGGATTTCAAAGGAAATTGTTCACACTTCCTAGTAATAGCTGCAACTAACATGCCTGATGCTGCAGTACATGGTGAGAGTCATTATACCAGATGGTAGTCTACATAATTTCCAGGTCAATATCTGTTAGAGAGAATTCATTTGTAGGTGTAAATTCTGCTTTCTATCCAAACAACCCAGTCATATTTACTATAGTGCTATAGGAGGCAAATCCTATGCAACTCCTACACTAATTAGATTAGATGAGACACAAACCCATTCAGCTTCTACTTCCTGTTGCTATTAAATATAAAAGATGGATTTTATGGAAAAGGCTCATGACCTTAAAAATGCTTGAAGGGCTTATTTTGCATGTAAATAGTTTGCATTTATGCAAGGAGTAAACAGCTTAGAATAATTTTCTCTAAACGTGAAAACTGTATTGATTTTTCTACCTTTATCCATTAGGTTGATCAAATTTACTGCTGAAAAAAGAGCACCTACAAAATCCTAAATATATATCATAGAGGAGTGTTAAAGTAGTAGGTCTATTGATTTTTTGTTTTCTTCAGCTTCCCAAGTCTCCAATTTCCTATTTTATGTCATCTTGTCTGAACTAACAGATTTATAAACCACCCCCTTGAACAGTAAAACCATTTGCCATTTGGTGAAACTGGCTGACATTTCATTTTTGCTGTGCAGATTGCAGATAATGTTGACATTATTTCGCTGAGCTCTGTAGTACATCATTAATATACTGCTCATGACTGAATCTGAAATTCTTTCACTCTTGTAGTTTAATAACCTGCATTTTAGCTGTTAAAGAAATGATGTAGATTTTGCTGAGAGAAAATAATATTGCAGCATAATAAAATAGAAGTTGCACTGAAGTAACAAAATACAATACTTAAGTATATGTTCAAAGTGAAGGAAGAAAATCCCATAGATGATGTGTTTACTCTTGATATCTACAAATCTTGCATAGAAATGAGCAACATTCATGAAATAGGCTTAAGCCCAGACTATATCAGCACTGTAGCAATGCAGGACTTGTAAATTAGAGGCATACAGATTCCTGCTTGCATCACATAAATATTAAAATTAATATAAAGTTGTAGATATAATCCCATTCTTGCCCATACATAATTATTTTTGCAGAAAAAGAAACCAGCTAGCAGGATCACAAAGTAGTCTTGAATGACCAATAGCACTTAAAATCTAGGCATGTTTTCATCAAGTTGACAGACAATTATAAATGAATTTATTTTTGTAATGTTTTAAGATCTACATCTATAGATTTCTTTTTAAATCAAGCATTGACTTTAAAAGTTGTACTTTACCTGCTGTAGAGAGACAGAATATGTGTGGGGAAACTAGGGAACTGATTTTAAATTGTCTGTCACCCTGAAACAACACCTCCAGCATTCATCATTAGCATTACCAATGATCTTAAGCAAATTGCTTATACTTATGCATTTATCTCTGCCTTCTTGATGGTTATTCTTCATAGCTTTGATTAGGTATGTTTTGCCAGACAGTGAGTTTTTTGTTTCTGTAACACATTATGGATCGTATGATGTCATCCTTCTCCATGTTATATTGTAACTTCAGCTACATTGGGAATAATTGTCAACAATTAAGATTACATTTAACAGTTAAGAGGTTTCTTATTGTGATTAGAGGTGACAGTATGTCATCTTGCTTGATTAATAGCTTTCCAACCACATGTTCCACATACATAAATTCTTCCACTGACCAACCACGTATACAGTTTTAATAATACAGGATCCAAACAACCATCTACATGTGAGAGTCTTTCCAAGGCAGACTAATAATTCAGTTCCTTTTAGTTAAATAGATAAACTTTTCTTTAAATATATGAACATAGAAGATGGATTCTTCATCAAAAGGAAATCTTTCTTCTGTGTTGAACCCTGATCTGAGAAAAATCAATGGGAAGAAATTAAACTCCACTGGGGGATGGAGAACAAAGGTTGTGATCATTTCACAGCAGTTTCTCTCTGCTGTTCCTTCCTCTTCCCACTTTCCCTTGCTCCAGTGTGGGAGCACAAACTGCTTCTGTGTGGGTCCTCCACAGGCCACAGCTGTTTTGGGAATATACACCTGCTTTTGAAATGTGGGCTGCAGCAGGCTGCAACAGTGTGGGTATCTGCTCCACCATGGTCCTCCATGGGCTGCAGGGCAATCTCTGCTCTGGCACCTGGAGAATCTTCTCCCTTCCTTTTCCTTTCACCTTGGTGTAAACAGGGTGGTTTCTCTCAAGTTTTACCTGTTTGGTTGTGCCCTCCCCAGCTTTTCTCCCTCTTCCCGTCCTTCCCCCACCCCTGCCCCCCCCCCCCAGCATCTAAGCACAGATCCGTAATACAATTGTAGTGTAAATACATTGATAAAATACTGATTACTCTATCAGTTTCATGTAGAGTAAAATTTTCACACATCTCAATGACTTCAGCAGCAGCTATTTATTTCCTGCTGTATATGTAGATGTATTACTTGTTGCCAGGGAGACAAAAAGGTTTTTCACTATTTACGAAGTATATGCTGTGCAGAATAAGAAACAAACATTGCCTTTGTTGACGTGCTTTGCCATTAAGAACAAGTGGTATCTAAACCAAAATTATTTTATTTCAGCTCTGCAATGAAAGTATGAAATAATTAGACTTTATTTTTCAATAAATTTGTACTTTTTCCATAGAGTTGGTATTTCTGTTCTTTATTAAGATTTATTAATCTTAACTGGAAAAACTAGATTGAGAAGTATTTATTCCCCTTCCCCCAGTAGTTTCTCACTTTTGAAAATATATTTTTGAGGATATTTTCAAGATAGAAAAAATCTTAGGATTTTTTAAATATTAATTTTGTACAGGTAAAACTATTACTGACTATGAACCAAAGCGGTAGGTCTGAGCTGCTTGAATTTTTCTTTTCAGCCTTCTAGCCAAATAATAACTTTTTTCCCAAACGTTTTCTGGATTCTGTTTTTAAGAAGCTTCAGCATCTGTAAAACATATTGCCTGTCTCTCATGAGACCCCACTTGGAGTACTGCGTGCACTTCTGCTGTCCTCAACATAAGAAGGACATGGAGCTGTTGGAGCAAGTCCAGAGGAGGGCCACGAGGACAATAATGAAGCTCAAGCACCTCCCATACGAAGACAGCCTGAGAATGATGGAAATGTTCAGCCTAGAGAAGAGAAGGCTGAATGGAGACCTCAGAGCAGCCTTCCAGTATCTGAAGGGGGGCTATAAGGATGCTGGAGAGGGACTCTTCATCAGAAATTGTAGCAATAGGACAAGAGGTAATAGGTTTAAACTTAAACAGGGGACATTCAGGTTATAGATATAAGGAAGAAGTTCTTTACTGTGAGGGTGGTGAGGCACTGGAATGGGTTGCCCATGAAAGTTGTGAATACTCCATCCCTGGCAGTGTTCAAGGCCAGGTTGTGAAGAGCCTTGGGTGACATGGTTTAGTGTGCGGTGTCCCTGCCCATGGCAGGGAGGTTGGAACTAGATGATCTCAAGGTCCTTTCCAACCTTAACCATTCTACGAGTTTATGTCTATGTCGTTTAATGTCTTTGGAGTTTACAAGTTGTCAGCTTGGTACTACGTTTGACACCTGCAAGTGTATAACTATATATGCTAACAGGCAAAGGTTGGTTGACCTTTTCTTAGAGTATACATAATCCATAGTCTTTAAAGTGATTTACTTAACTGGCAGATTTGCATTTTGGGGCTGCTGCAGGGAAACATAAGAGTATGTTTTCAGGAAAAGTGGGTTATAGTAGGATAGAGTAGCAGCAGAGATTTACAGCAGCCCCATTAGAAACATAAAATTCTTGTATTGTCTTGAAACCTCCTATTTTCATGGATGATGAAGCAAACAGAAATCATGTGATTACTTAATGAGTAATTACTGTGAGAAACTGGCTTTGTGAAAAGTACACTCTAGTCCATTGTCTGCAGGGGCTTTGGCATGATGTGCAGTCTCCTTGCTGCTTCATCACAGCACTGATGAAATCACGGGGCAGTGACTAATGGCAGTGCTTTCCAGGTTCAGTTTTCCACTTTGCCATAGATTTTGTGTGCTCCTGAACATTGCCTTAAGTTGGTAAGCTAACCAGGCAGCTGAAATGGGCTCCTGCTGGTTTGCACTGCAAAATCAAATAGAAAGCTGGATTACCCTTAAATCTACAATACATAAGATGAATTTAAGTATCCTCTTTGTCTTTTTGCTATGTTTTCTGCAAAGTCAGGTGGTTGTTTTGTGTTTTAACTCTTGTCTGAAATTGAGTTTCAGCTAAGCCATCAAACACATGTAGATGGCTTAGCCCAGGGCTTTCCATGTGTACAGGCGATTAGAACCAAGCATTATTACACAGTTTACCTGTGTGGTTTCATACTTGTTTAAAAAAAAAAAATTGTATTTTTCCTTCCTATCTTTACTAAATTGAATATAACTTTTAGTATTTTGTCTCTGGAGTAAAGTATATCTGTGGACTTGAACAGATTCAGCTTCGCTAAAAATACTGAGTGTGGCAAAATTTGTTACATACAACATTTTGACCTGGGGTTTGAAGGGGTGTAGAATACTCTGTTGCAACCAAGCTGACTTAGACTTGGTACTGCAGTATCAATCACCATGATGTATGGGAAGGATGTAAGAGAAAATACATGGGCTCACAGCACTTCTGAATTCTAGTTTACTTAACTCATTCTGTAGTATGTGACTGAGGCTCCAGTCGCACTGGGGTACAAGACAAATAAAAAAGCAGCATCCTTTATTTACCAAATTCACTGCTTTAAGAAGTGGTATTGATATAGTGAAGAATCTTCAGGAGGAAAAGAGAATGCTGTGGCAATCCCAGATAATTTTTTTCTTTTTTCCTTGTTAATATTGGAACTGTTTTAATATTTTAATTTATTCCTTTTGTATATTTATGTTAAAAAGATATTTTCCATATATTGGATATGTATTCTTTGTCATCTTAAACTCTAAAATCAGTTTTACCAACACTCACAGCTGTGCTCCTCAGTGTCTGGGAGCTAACCATGTGTGGTTTCTGTTTATACCTTTGTAAGATGCTTGTATCGTCTGGTGCTTATTCTTCTAGGACCTCTGCAAGAATCCTCACATGCTCAAACTCTTTTTTTCAAAGCTACCCAAAGGCTTTATTGTATACTAAAAACTGAAATCACAAGGGTTTGGTCATGGGTCATGCAGAGAGCCCTTGTGCAATAATGCACAACACCTGGCAACTCCCCTAAGCTAATTCTCACTCAATATTTTGCTTACACAGCTTACCAGGTTTAATTGATGAACCACAGTTCGATTGCTGCTGTGATTACAGGCTTGACTCTCATCAGCACAGTGGCAGTTAAGAGCCACTAAAAAAAAAAAAAAGTATTTTCAGATTTGTGAATGTGCTTCTTCATGCTCTTCTAGACAGATATTTGGGTTATGCAGGATAAAGGTGAGGTGAGGAAAAGGAAAGAGAAGGGAGACCTGACACAAACATAGGTTTAGACATCCAACTCCTAGGCCGATATCAAGGATTATGCAATTTTTCCTTATGTGGTGAGCAACAATCAGAAGCGTTAAGTACTAGAGTTCATATTAACAAAAGGTGTCATGTTAAGCAACAGCCATGACAGAACTGTGAAAATCAGCTTTCACAGAGGTGTGTTTTGAATCTGGCCTCCTCTAACAGATGGGCTTGAGGAGCTTATATGAGATCAAATTGAAAATTCTGAAACTCTCCTAAGATTCAGTACCATGCAGCCATTCCTTTAGAAAGTGAGGCAAGTTTGCATGAGCTTTTCTGGGAACAGGGACCAGCAGTCAGATTGTCTTCATTACTCTCAGCTGAATGAGCTAATGAATAGGTTAAGAAATTTGTGCTTTCTTCTACTCCTCTTCGGCCATGTTTATTCCATTCTTCTGTAGAAGCAGTATTACAGAGAGGAAAGGGACACTGCCCATGTGCATATTCATAGCCTAGATCATCTTCCAGAATGTAATGTTCTCTTGCAAGGCAAGAAACATAGACCTGAACCCTCTTGCACAAAACAGGACTTGGAACCTGCATCCGAGGTAATTTGACTTTCTGTGGTCAGACCAAAAAACCACCCAATTTATTTTCACATAAAATGGCTTTTTGTCCAGAGAACAATAGTGCTGATGGCAATTTTGACTATTTGATAAATCAAAATCTAGCATTATTCCATTTTGTGACTTTGACAGACAACTAGTCATAGTCTTAACTGACAGTGACAATTCAAGTTTGGTTCTGAAGGAAAATTGAAACAGATAAGAAAATATGTTAAGGATTTTAATCTTGGTATCGTGCCTAAATCTAGGTAGGGGCACATCTTATTTGTCTCTATTTGTGTTGGTTGTAGCTGTTATATGTTTGCATAAGGAATGCCATTTTCTGGATAGCCGGGCATTCTTCTGTCTCATGCAAAACACTTTCTCTGTCCAGAGCAGAAAAAGGAAAAGGTATTAAAATCTTCATGCAGATCATTGTAAGCCAGCTCTTAAAGTCTGCAAACCAACTTGTGAATTCATAATAAAGACTTCAGTCACTTTATGCAGGAAATCCTAAAGATATGAAGAGTACTTGAGCAATGAAATGAAATTTAAGATACAATTAACTGATCTAGAGTACGTGTAATCTTTGGGATAATTATAATTTCACTGTTTGTTTTTTTTTTTTTTTGTTTGTTTGTTTTTTTGGTTTTTTTTTTTTTTCAGCTGTATAAATAAATAAATAATAGTGTTCCCTAAAGTTTAAGTCTACATTCAAAAACTGTAATTTGAATGTTAACCGATATTTGTAATTTCTGTTACTCTGTTCGTGGATCTTAATATTATTACAAGAACTTAAATGTTTGAAGATAGTCTGTAAGTTAGAAAAAAACCTATAGACAGTATTCCATGTCTTTTCAAATTTTTTAAATTTGTCTAAAGATCGAGATAACTGACACAGCACTTTTTTTTATTTTTTAAAATATTATTCAAATATTTGAGACTATGGAAGAAAACTATTTAATTTAAATTTCCTGAGTGACTTCTTGAGCAGTGTAAGCTGTGTATATTCAACAATTACTGCACCGTATCTTTAAAACTGGAAATCCATTTTCACTCTTGCACTAATGAGTTACAGTCTGAAAGCATCCTTGTTATAAGTAAACTGTTAGGTGATGTTAATGTTTAATTATGTATTTCTTTAATAATTCTACCGTTAGTAGGTTTTAGAAAAGTAAGTCCATAATATTCTGGGCTAAAATTTAAGGGATGATAACATTTAAGGAATTTTATAGAGGCTTTTCAAGATATGTGTTAAGAAATAGTGTTAGTGATTCAGTAAGATACTGAACAATCTGCTTAACTTTAAGCATGTGAGTAATTTTTGAGTACACATAATTTAATATTACAGTATCAGTATGGTTTCAAAATATGATTCAATTTTTCTAGTAATGTTTTCCTGGGTTTATAACATTTTTTGATGTTAACACTAAAAATAAGTTGGTTTTTTTTTTTTTTTTTTTTTAAATCTTTATGCAAAAATTACGCTTAATCCAATGTACCAACACCATGTATAGATGCCTTGGGCCTTGCATATACAGAATAGTGATCTTCCTGTGTTTTGTATATTGAAATGTCTTTTTTTTTTAATATACCATATTTTCTTTTTCTATGTTTAGTATTCTCTTAGGAATGGAGGTTATCTTACTCATGTAGGATACTGTTTTCGTTGTAAAGAACATGTTTGCATCAACAAAAAATGAGAGATGGTGATTGACAGCTGTATCTCTCACAGATGCTTTTTTTAATTTTAAGCCACATTTGACCATCTACATCTTAACTTTATGGGGATGTCCAGCCTTTCTTACTCAAAGGTCAATGAAACAAAGTTGGAGCACACATTGTGGTTCTATCTCAACATATACTGAGGAGATTGTACACTGTTCTAGGCTGTTTGGGAGCTATGGTCCTCTGAAAGAGGAGAAGGAAAAAACACAAGCAGATTTCCCTCCTCTCATCCTGAGAGGTGGGAATAATGCAAATATAATTAAAAATAAAGCTTTTGGGACATTTTTTTCTTGCAATTAGTTTTGTGTATTTTCTTCACTGCTGTATTTTTTATTAGGAGTTAAATACTGCTCAAGATCACTAATATCAGAACTTCAAAAAGCAGAGACTCTTTCTAATTAAAGATGTAGAGCAAGAGCCTGAGAGTCAGTCTTCAACTCTTATATAAAGAATAAGGCTACAAGTCTTATAATTTAATGTCTTTCTCAATGCACACTGCTGAGTCTGAGGCCACTGGATAAACTGCATAGGAAAATGACCTATATAAATACTTCCGTATCAAAAAAAAGCAACCCTACATGAATGGCTGACATAGCAAAAGGGTTGTTTCTACAGAGGTTTTTATAAGTAGCGATTTAATTTCTTGAACTATGGTTTCTGCTTGCATGTATAAACACTTCCCTCCCTTACCTCTCTCTCCACCTGCCCTAGTGACAGAGAAACATGATAAAAACTGTTCAAAAGTACAGTGCCTGAAGTCTTCGGTGCTGGGGATTCTAAAAGGAATTTAAGTAGAGGAAAATACTAAAGAAGGAAATGTTTAATTGCTAATAAAACAGTATATTATGGCTGATGATCACAACTGCACAAAGGTCCAGTGAGATGTCTTGTACCACATATTTTTCTCTTTTTCTTGGAAAGAGGATTCTGTATGTTGTAAGTGATAAAACAGGTTTGCTTTATTCCTGGGAAAGGAATCATCTGCTGTGACTGAAGGGAGAAAAAGAAATCTGATAATGGGAGTTGTGTTTTGAGTTTAGCAGTCAATCAGGGGAATTAACTAATAGATGATCACAGTTTGCAGCAGGCCCTAAAACTACACAGCCATGTAACTGGTGTCTGTGGTATCTGGGATTCTCTGACCTCAGAGCGGGAGGTAACTAGTGAACAATCACCTTAGTAACCTGGTTACGGGTCAGTATAAAAACATGTGGAATTTTTATGTATCCTGTACAGCTAGCAAATCTATTTTTGTTGTTAACATCTGCTTACTAATTTCCAGTACTTGTTTTCTGAGAACAAGTACTGGAAAATTTAATAAGAAGATTACTGAGTTGCTGGAGTATGTCCAAAGAAGGGCAGCAAAGCTGGTGAAGGGTCTATAATGCAAGTCTTACAAGGAGCAGCTGAAGGAACTGGAGTTGTTTAACCTGGAGAAAAGGAGGCTGAGGGTGAGACCTTATTGAGCTCTAGAACTACATGAAAGGAGGCTGTAGAGAGGTGGGTGCCTGTTATCTTCCCAGGTAAAAAGTGGCAAGATAAGAGGAAATGGCCTCAAGTTGCATGGGGAGTTTTAGACTGGATATTAGGAAAAATTTCTTCACCAAAAGGGCTGTCAAACATTGGAACAGACTGCTTAGGGCAGTGGTTGATTTGAAATTCCTCGAGGTATTTAAAAGACATATAGATGTGGCACTTAGGGACATGGTTTAGAGGTGGATTTGGCAATGCTAGTTTGGCAGTTGGACTTGATGATCTTAAAGGTCTTTTCCAACATAAACCATTCTATGATTCTATATTATAAGGAGCCAGATATGGCCTTCTGATGCACTGAGACTGGTAGCAGGCAGAAAAATATTTCTATTCATTACAGGAGAAATGAAAAGTTGGAAGGAGTTAAATTGACAAAGAAAGTTGATGGCACTGTAAATGCACATTTAAGGTGATATATGGAACATATACAGGCAGAGTAAGAAACAGGTAGACATAACTCCATGGGTAGCTGTGTGTTTATCTTTTTGCCTTTGCACAAGCTCAATGTGTGACTATTTTTTTTCTTTTGAATACATTTCACAAAAAGACTGATTGAACTGTCTTTATAGTTCTATAGTTGAAAGATATAGTTTTGATAGTTTTAATATCTAGTTGAAGTATATTAGTTCTGAAAAGCTTCAGAAAAAAAAGATCAAAGATACTCAATGGAGTCCACGTAAGAAATAATTCAGTAGGACACTTCTCTTAACCTAAAAAAGAGGAGAGTTTGAATGAGCTTATAACAGAGGACTGTAAAATAATGAGTAGTGTGGAGAAGGTGAATATAAAAGTGAATATGGAATGGCTGTTCACCCTTTCTTCCAAGAACCATGGAATCATTTGATGTCTGTCCTGGGTTCAGCTGTAACAGTCATTTTTCTCCTTAGTAGCTGGTGTAGTGCTGTGTTTTCAACTTTAGCCTGAGAACAATGCTGATAACACACTGATTGTGTTTAGTTCTAACAGGCAGCAGGTTCAGCGGAAATTTCTGCCACAAAACATTGTAGCTACTAGAACTTCATGTGTATTCAGGGACTGCATCTTAACAGATCTTTGTTCCATGAATTTGCCCAAAGATACCTCTTATTCAGCAAACTGAACTTCTGGTTCATGCCAAGGACTTACTAAACCCTGTAAAAATGATAAAATTATCCTTATATGCATCTCCTTGCATACTTTCTTCCTAAATGATCATGACTGGCCATTCATGGGGACAATATGTTGGACTAGACAGATCTTTAATCTGTCACAGGATAACTTTTTCATATGATTGTTATCTGAATCCCTAGCTGAGTAATGTTTTTGCAATTATTGTCTGTCAGCTTATGTACTCTAGCAGTTAGAATTTTTTAGGGAGTTAGTGTCCTCAGATATATATATAAATATATACATAATTTTTTTATTTCCTAGAACCTGTAACATACAACTGAGTGACACTGATCTTTTGTATTTTAGGATCATCCCAGCTGTAACAAAAGCATTAGTGGAGAGACTTGCTGTACCATTATTTTTTTTAAAGAATGGTGAGCTTGCCTTTCATGATTGAAATATTAACCATGTTATTCATTTAAACATTAAAAGCCAGGTAAAAACCATTCATATTTATCAAGTTATTTTTATATTTATTTATAAGGAGCATTTTGATTCAGGAACACCTTTTAACTCTTCAGAAATAGGGCCTATGGTGTGATGTTCTGTTCCACATGTGGAGACAGAAGGCATTAGGACACTCTGCACCATCACAAATGCTTTCAGGCCTCTGGGGAAGAGCAGTGCTTGGCAAATATAACACACTAAAAAAGAAACCAATCTGAAATCTGGGATGTCATGAGAGTTGTGGATCTTGGTAGAAAACTCTTTTGATTAAGGGGCTCCTGCCTTCTTTTTAGCAGTGTTGAACAGTGAACACAAGCTTTTAGAGCTTGTGATTAGTCTGAGGCTGTGTATTTTCCTGTAGCACTTGAAAAGTACTATATTTAATGACTATGTAAGATTTAACAAAAAAAAAAATCTCCTGTCTGGGTAGAGATTCACCTCTGTAGTTCATAACTTACATTTGTATTGCATTGACTCAGTGGCACTTCAGTTTTCCCAAGTGAATAAAAAAGAGGGGGGAAACCCCCCATAAATCACATATTAAGTAATAAGTTCTCTTGATTTTGGGGGTCTAACAATGACAATATTTGCATGGCAATGTGTTTACACCTAACTTCGAACTGCTGTAGCTGAAAAACCCTCAGGGTGGTGAAACACTGGAATAGGTTGCCCAGAAAGGTGGTAGATGCCCCACCCCTGGAAACATTCAAGGTTGGATGGGGCTCTGAGCAACCTGATCAAGTTGATGACGTCTCTGCTTATTGCAGATGGGTTGGACTAGAAGACCTTTAAAGTCCCCTTCCAACCCAAACTATTCTATGATTCTTTGCTGTATGAGTCTAGAATGTCAAGCTGCTGTTATGAGTAATTATATAATATTATATATTGAACACTGTTATAGTCAGAGAAATATGCTTACCATTTATTAAAAAGCCTCATCATACACCTGCCTTAGGATGCTTTTAGTATCATTGCTACTACTAATCAATAAGAATAATGCTAAAGATACATTATTAATAAAGTGGCAATGGGTAAAAGCAGTAAGCAGTAAGAGATCATCAGAATCACCTTGCATAAACAGCTTGCTTTGTACTGTAAATTTTCCCTCACCAAACCACATTCTCATTCCTAAATGCTATTTAAGTGAATGTAAAAAAGAAATTATAAACAATACCCATTGTATAAAAAATGTCCAGAATATACAGGAAGTAATGAACTATTGAGGGAGTCTCTTGTTGGGTTATGAAACCAGAATACACTTTTTTAATGGCACACAGTTGTTATTTAAAAGTCATTAACCAATTTATCTTCCTAGAGGAGGAAGATATGCTGCACTTTGTGATAAACTGATAGTGTTAAGAAGAAAATAATTCTTTTTTTCCCTTGGTAATTTTTCCCTTGATCTAAGAAAGATTCATAAAACAAATATTATAATATCTGTGTATAGAAGAAATATTTTGGCACTTTAGTTGAACTTAATATCTGCTTGAACATTCATGTCTTATAGATACTGAAAATCTAGAATAAAGCATAATGAGAATAACATTGGAATAGTTGAAGACTGGAAAGATGTGGAATATGCAAGCTATTCATCATTTTTTTTAACACAACTGAGGAAAACATAACACCTTAATCACTTATTTAAGCAACTAGAGAACTAAACATCAGTGATTCTGTACACAATAAAACTTAAATTCATAGAGTATGTGCCCTCTCATATAACCTCTTTTGGCATTTATCTACCCTCAACTTTGGCAACATATCATTCAAACTACTTTTACCACAGTCATTTTTACTATGCTATCAACTGCTGTCTTTGTAAAAAACAAATATCAGTGCTGGTTTTTATTTATTTTTATAACATGAGATATGAACTTGTAGTGTTTCCAAAAGCTAGTTTACTAATATCTGAAACAAGTAATTGTCTCCTTTTCTGGAAAATATGTGCAAATCTTGAAGAGGGAGTAAATCTCTGCTTTTTGGACTGCAGTCTGCTGTCACAATATCTTATTCTTCCCAGTAGTAACTCATTCTTCAGCGCTTGATGCATGTCTCAGGAGCTTAGAATAATGAAGTAAATATACGAAAGAGGTTTCACAGAAAGTCACTTAGAATGCCTAGCTGTATCTATGCTTGTGTAGATGTTATTGTCTCAGGTTGTTCTGGTGAGTAGGAGTTGTAAAGCTGTCTACTTAGTCTCTTTTGAATTATCTATTTTAGTTTTTCTGCCTTTATCTTATTAGTGGCTGTCTTTGCCTGAGTTGGGCTCCCAAAACCTGAGAAACCTTGCTTGCCAACTTAATATTAATTTTCTTTTCTGCTTATGATAAATTATTCCTAAATTACATGGTATTGTCAATGATATTGTTGAATAGCCAGCACGATGTAACGGCTATGGACAGTCTTGCTGTACTGTTCTCACCTTGGTACAAGATGGGCAGGTTGCCAGAAATGTTCATGACCTGGAGACGTGGTTATTCCCAGCCATCCTCTGATGTGCATTAGCTCTGCAGTTGTGTGACAGCTTGCAGTTATCATCTCTAGCTCTAGAAAATGCATTGCTGGATTCTGTGAATGTAGATTAGTGGGTGAGAATTCTTGGGATGCAGTGGAAATGGAGTGGATGTTTTGGGGTGGGAGTTTTGAGTCAGAGGGGCTGAAATTTAATGCAGTGAGGGATCTGAGCAGAAACCAACAGGAGCAAGTAGCTAGCAGAGATGGAGATGACAAATATTTAACTGTCTTTCAGAGGTAAGCATTCAGCTGGACTTAATAAAAGGCTGCAAGCATCTAAATTTCAATGACATGAGAAATAAGGGTTATAATTTGGAAGTACAAGAGATGAATGAGGCTTAAAAGAATGAAGCTGTATGAATGTGTGTGAAGGAAATCTCTTCTGTTTGTGATTCTGAGCTTAGGTACTTGGCCTTTTCACACCATTCTATTGGCTATTATGAGAGGTTTTTTTAGACAAGCAAACCAGCCCTCAAAGTAGTTTCCTCATCCATGTTTGACAGGCAAATTCCATGCACTTGGGTGAAAAGAGCGTGCTTAGAGAGCTGCTGAAAATACCACACTATGTTAGCAGAATCATGAATTTTGCAGATGATCTTGACTTTCCTAGATCTGTTGTTTGCTATTTTGATGCTCTTCATCAAGTCTTCTTGAGCTTATTTTTTTTCATCCTTACCGTCCCCTTTCCTCTTAAGTATTTATTTTTGCATGCTGCTTCAGGTAGATTCTTTTTACAGCCATAACACCTGTGGGCTTTGATGCTTCGACTCTGACATATAGCATTGTAGATTTGTGAAATCTAACACCTAAGTTATAGCATATTTTCTTTACTGTTTTTTTAGTGACTTAAATATTTTTGATAGTAATGTTTTGCCTTACTTTCACTCTAGCTAAAACTTCTATTTAATGGAATGTTTTATTGATTGCATTTTATTTCTGCTTTCGGTAGTAGTTGCCAAAACTTCCAGTTCAAGTGCTGTGTTAATGTAATCAATGTGCTTTTACCCTTACCATCAAGTAATTAATAGTTGAACCTGACAGTGATTCTCAGGGCAGGTATTATGTTTGCCTTTTACTGCCCTTTGTTAATGGCCCTTCTGCTAGCAAGACTGATCATGTCCCAGAGAAACTAAATTTTCAAATGCATATTTGTGCAATGTTTTGTCAAATCAAATATTTAGCAGTAAACACATGGTGGGTGTTAATTAATTCTACTCTAGCTTGTGTTTGGAATAACTCCTAATAACAAGCTGTATCTATAGCTTGATGCTGTGAGCAAACAGTTTCTAGAATGGAATACAGTGTTCCTACAACCTTAAAGTAAAAGTGGAAATGTAAAATTCATATAATTTAAAAACAAATCAACTCTTCAAAATAAAAGATTTACCATAATTTGCTGAAATTAGCAAATCTAACTGATGTCAAATCTGTATTTTGCAAAAATAAGTACAGATAAACCATCACTTGATATCTAAATCACTCCTTGGATTTTTTTGTGTATGCAATTGGATAGCTGAGCAAGCCTGTAACATTTTTTTTGAAGGACTCTCTAATTCTAGCAGCAGTGATTACCTACAACAAAGGATAAAGGATACATAAAAGATAGCACATGTGAAACTCCTGCTGATTAGAGTCCTTGCTGATTACAGTTGCCTGTCATTCACTAAAGCTACACAAGGCACAATCAACAAGTCATTTCTAGCCTGGAGCATAAGATCTTTGAGCTGAACCATTCAGAATGGAGAACTGAGTTCAAATATGTTTAGAATGCATTTATTTAAATCTTTTGTTGCCTTTGAAGATCCATAAATTTAAAACTATGCAGTTATGTTGTTTCTGAAGGATCCAGAAACTGCTTGCTTGAGTGACCAGCTGATATATCCATATTTCTTGTTTGTTTTGGATCAGCAATTTCGTTATGCATTTGTGAATTATATTTGCAGTACACTGCCTGCATATCTGTTCTCTAGCATGAGCAATACTGCATTCCACATACGGTCTTAAATTATTGCACTTCGTTAGCCTGCTAGTTCAAAAAAACAGACCTACAGGCATACTGGATAGAGCAGAAATATACATATATTGCCCCATGTCTAATGAAAAGTTTTATTATGAAGCTGAGGGAAGAAAGACTTTGACTTTAAACATTTGTAAGTTTTGAAAATAGCCTATTAATCTAAAGTGTAAAAATTCAGAATGCTAGATTACAGCCAATACTTAGTTACCCCTTATTAATCAGATATCTGAACTTTCATAGCTCTACATTTGTCCTTCGTTCAGCAGCAGCAGTCAGTTTTTCTCCTTCTTAGTAACTGGTGCAGTGCTGTGGTTTTGACTCTCAGCCTGGGAATAATACTGATAAAGCCGATGTTTTCAGTTGCTGATCAGAATGTTTACCCTGACCAAGGACTTTGTGAGTCTCATGCTCTGCCAGGGAGGAGGAGAAGCTGGGAGGAAGCAGGGACAGGACACCTGACCCAAACTAGCCAAAGAGGTATTCCATACCACAGCACGTCATGCCGGGGGATGTAACTGGGAGTTCCCCGGAAGGGCATGTCCTCTTCTCTGTCTGGCTCATTTCCGGCGGGCGGTATCGTATTCTCTTCCCTTGTTATTTCTCTTATCATTATTATTATTGGTGGTAGCAGTAGTGATTTGTGTTGTACCTTGGTTACTGGACTGTTCTTATCTCAACCCGAGGGAGTTACATTCTTTTGGTTCTCCTCCCCATCCCTCTGGGTGGGGGGGTGGGGGGGGCAGGGGAGTATAAACTGCGTGGCTGACTTGCCGACTGGCTTAAACCACGACAACATTATTTTGTACAAAACAGCACCAAATTGAAAAATAAATAAATAGGCTTGGGGAAATTTGAGTCAGAGATTAAAATCTTTCTGGAAAGTGGATGCATAAATTGTTGGTCTATAGATATTATTAACAAACTAGCATGGGGAAAAGGTATATGTAATTTCATGTTAGTATGAAGCCACTTTTTTAAAAAAATCTACTAATTCACAATTGTTCAATTTATATGAAAAAAAACCCCGAAAGTCATTGAAGATTTTGAAACAGTTGCCTCACTTACTACATGTGCTTCTAGTTTCTTTTCTTCTTGGGTAAATATTTCAATGCAGGGAAAATGAAAGATGCATTTTGGAGATTAGGCTTCAGCCAAAGAAAATGTTTTTTAAAGAAGTATCTTGCATGTTAAAGAAGCTTTTCAGTGGGGGTGATGTATAGACTTCAATGTAGGAAAAGCTAAAATTAAATAAATATTCAAGCATCAAATAAATTTAAAAACTGTTCAATACACCTGTGAAAAAGGCATACAAACAGTTTGCGCTCCCCTAGATTAAATACTTAATATTTCTACTTGTATTTCCACCTTTCTGAAAAACAGAATAACTTACTGCTAGTTTCTTTCCCAGTAAACCTATTGCCAGATGTAGAAGACAAAGTGTCACACTTCATTGTTTCCATGGCATAAGCAGCATTTCAACTAAGCTGTTACTGTGCATTCTGAACAGGCCTTTCCACAGGTCTGAATCGTTACAGATTTGAACTGAACTATAAAGACACTGAGGCAAGTGGTTTAAATAAATCAATATGAAAGGCTGGAAAACCTGTTTTTCCTGCAAGTGGTCACTAAGAATGACAAGCTAATAATTTAAGACAGTTAATTAAATCTAATTTATATGGTATCTTTATATGTATGGCAATTTAATTCTGCTTTTTTTTTTTTTTTTTTTTTTTTCTGTAGAGTGATGTGCTTCTACAGGTGTGTGTCAGTTCTAAAGAAATTCCAGCTACTTACTGGGTACCGAAAGCTATAATTTGTAAGCATGTTTTACACATAGTATTCATGGAAAGAACGTTGCACGGAATCTTTATTTTATTATTATTGGGGGCAAACAGCTATAAGGAAGAGGCCTCATAAAAGACAAATGATCTTTTATGAGAGCTGTTACTTTCAAAATGCAGTTAACAGTAAATTAAACCACAATAACAACCAAACCAGTATTCTGTAATATCAGGATAAATATTTATATCTTTTTTAAACAGGAAACAAAGAGTAACTGGTAAAAAAATAAGAAATAAACACACTGGAGTGTAAATATGGAACTAATTATGAATATGCAAGTGTACTGTGTCAGAAAGCTCTTGCTGTGGGAACAATATGAAGGTCCTACCTCATGTGCACATATCTCACAGACTCATGTTTAGATACATACTTACAGAGGAAAACCAGCAACAAAGAGGCTTTGAGGACAATCTGAAAACCAACAAGAAAGAAGCTTTTAGGACAACCTTTAATTCATTTTATCCTAGTTTTATGACGAGAAGGAAGAAAAGGGGCATGTGCCAAAAGCCTTTCACTCTGCCTGTTTTGAATCAGTGTCTCCATACACCATTCTTTTTTAATATGGTGGGAACTATCATACTAACTTCAACTGTCTTACTGTAGGATGAATTTTGTACATGTAAGTGTATTCTGTATCACGTGAATAATTTTTAATGGGTAAGTTTTATCTTTAGAGATCTTTTCAACATACCTCCAGAAGACCAAGAAATTATTTTTATCAATAAGTATATAATGGTTTAAGCTAAATTAATTTCTAGTGCAGGGAGAAAAATCTATTTATCTGTATCAGAAGGTGGCAACTTCTGCAATTTGTTTTTTTTTAGTTATTTGACCAGTCATTGTCAAGTATCAATGTCTTAGCTGTCTGAAATGTGTAGCAAACCAAAGCAAAATTTACTCTTTCTATCTGCCTGAAGTGGATGCAGGTCAGTGTACCTGAAACTGGCCAATATCGCTTCATGTGCGTTTGTTTTGTGTATAATCTTCAGAAAGGCTGCTGAAATAAGAGCTTAATATTTCTGTAGTAAAAAATTTGGTGAGGTTCACCTGCAGGAAATCATTGAGGACTATGCAAGAGTATTTAGGAATGCTGGATTTGTGTGTTTGTCTTGGTTTCAGATGTAACAGTCATTTATCTTCCTAGTAGCTGGTGCAGTGCTGTGTTTTGGCTTTAGTCTGAGAACAATGCTGATAACACACTGATGTTTTAGTTGTTGCTAAGTAGCACTTACCCTAATCAAGGACTTTTCAGTCTCTCATGCTCTGCCAGTGAGGAGGAGCACAAAAAGCTGGGAGGAAGCAGAGACAGAACACCTGACCCAAACTAGCCAAAGGGGTATTCCATACCACAGCAAGTGATGCTTGGTATGGAAATTAGGGAGAGTTATGCATAAGGGCCAGATCGCTCCTCAGGTCGGGCTGGGTATTGGTCAGTGGGTGGTGAGCAACTGTATTGTGCATCACTTGTGTTTTCTGAGCTGTCATTTCTTCTCTTGTTGTTTCCTATTATTATTGTTGGTATTCTTTCTATTATAACTATATTTTACTTTATTTTAGTTATTAAATTGTTCTTATCTCAACCCATGGGGTTTACATTCTTTCGATTCTCCTCCTCATCCCACCCGGAGGTGGGGAAATGGAGGGGTGAGTTAACAGTTGTGTGGTGCTGAGTTACCGGCCGGGTGTAAACCTCGACCGTCCTCAACAAGAAATAGTGGGGAAATCCAACCTCTTTTAAATTGAACTTTCAGGATACAATCAATCTCATCTTAAGGAAGGCTGTAAAAGTTGCTTGTAATAACCAGCTCAGAAAGGACATATATTCACCATATAGAAAACTAAGAGCAGGTTAAGTTGAATCCAACCCAGTGAATGTGATTCAGCTGCCATAATGTAGGTTCTCTGAGACATATTGTCTCCTGCTGCAGTTATGAAAGTGCTTGCAACTTTAGACAGTTTTTTGTCAGCCTCTACAGGTTGCACCCTAAAAAAGCCTCAGTCTGAAAGGGCAGTAGATGCCTGTTTTCAGGCAACTGAGTCTTGCTTTGTGTCTCCCCTAAGCTCCTCTTTGTAACTCAGTGTTAAAGTATTAACTGTGACTGGAAATAACCTTAAATGGTGAGCCCAAGATAAAACCAAACCAAACAACAGCAACAAAAGCCTTTGAAACCAGTGCAACATAACCTGAGCCATTGGCTCACAATTGTCATTGAGGCTTTACTAGTGAAAGATGTGAACCTTTTTAAAGACTAGAAAAAGCTAAATGAACACTTTAAAGATAAAAATGGTCATATTGAGTATCTGTACTAAAGTTAAGTTACTGCTTGACACAAGTGTGAAGAGTCTTGGTTTTTGAAGTCAGTGCAGTTTCTGAATGATGGCAGTCAGAGTACCAACAGTTGAAGAGACTTAGGTACTCAAAAGACTGGTAGTTTATGGTCTTAAATGCTACCCAAAACTTACACTGTAAACTTGGTATAATAATGAGGCTTTGACCACTTCTGTTCCTAAACTGAAATCAAACAGTATAGCCTCAAATAGTCTGTTGGTTTGTTCAAACATAAAAAAATATTTCAATTTTTTTGCATATTTTATAAAGAGAGCTTCAGCACAGCAAGACTCATACTAATATGAAGACCTAAATGGAGGGAAGAAAAAAGGTCAATCATGTTGTTCTTTGATAGAAAAGAAATGTGTCAGGGGTATAGAAGCTGGTAAAAATGTAGCTGTGTTTTGACACCAACAAACTATTAAATATAATTGTCACTGACCTTTCTATTTGATAAATTTTGATAACATATTTCAATCCTGTTATGTCACTTAAGGCAAGTTTAATTTGGATTTTTATCTGTTAGCTGAGCTTGAGAAATACTAATTTTTTAGACAAACTACCACTTTTTGTCAGCAAATACATCTCTCCAGTAAATATGAAATAAAGAGAATTCAAATACGTTTCAAAGATATTCTCTCTCAGCATACAAACCACCTATTAGACAATCCTACCTATTACATGAAGATGTCTACTGCAAATATCACAACTTCACACCATCAGAAAGAAGTAAAATTTCCCAGCTCTAGAAAAAAGGCTTATTTTGTTCTGCAATGTTGTTGGATTTTAAGGCACTTTATCAGACAGTAAACTATAGCCACTGTTTGCCACACTGAAATGTTCTTTGATTTTCCTAAATAATACCTCTGCAAGAAGTGAAAATTGGCAGTAAATACTTTATAACTAGCATCAAACAAGGCTCTCTAGTTCTTGTATGTGAAGAAACATTGAATAAGAAATATATACCCACTGTTTGCATGCCACATATGTTTTTGCAGAACTCTATTTTACTCCAAGCTGTCTCTTTTCCAGGCTGAGTTACCCCTTCTCATTCAGTCCTCACGTGAAATTAGTTATACACTTTGTTGCTTTTCTCTTTACATTTTCCAGGTGTCTTACAACACTTTTGAAATGAGCAGGACTTGATTCAAGCGTCAGATATATATGTGTGCTAACACAAACTCCCCTTTTAGCCAATGGTAGGTAGCAGACAAAAATGGGACAGCTGTACAGATAAGATTCAAAAGGTCTGATAATATTTGAGATCTATTTGTGTTTTAGTCACCTCTGTAGTTAAGAAGTGAGACCTGGGAAAGACATTTATTTTCTGTACCAGAGGCCAGGAGGGGTGGCCTAAAGCACTGTCAGTAGCCCATATGTAGACATACCCATTGAGTCCAAGGTGATTGCTCAGGTGAACTGAACTTTTCTCCAAGATCCATTGATTACAATGCTTTTAGCCATCAGCGGTTAAAACTATGTGTAATGTATAAGGTATTGGCATGAAAGTAGAGCTTTCACATTATATGCTGTTTTAGAATTTATCTTCCAGATTGCTGTTTTAAGCCTCTTTTACTCCCTGTTTTGTTGCTGATGTTAAGACTGTTTGCCTAATGGAAATATTTGGAATGATTTTGTCAATATCCTGCCTCCTTGCTGAGTATGTTTCCTTGCTCGAATACCTGAAAAGAGAAGTTGCAAAAAGATTACTAGATAGCTTGTTCATATGCCTAAATTGGAATGGCCTTCAGTGGTTTTGTTAGAAATTGTCAAATACAGTTGTAAGATATATATTGCTTGAGAAAACATTTTACCTATGATCCATTGACAATCATTTTCCTTACAAAAATATTGTCTTCTCCATGGAAATGTTTTTAAAAAAAAAAACCAACCAAAAACCTCAGCACAGGGAGAAACTGATCATACTGGATGAAAACCTAATTTCTTATTAAGCCATGAAAATTAGCAGGGAAACATGGTATGTTTTTACTGTCTGATCATCTGTTTTTACAAATATGAGTCTTTTCATGAACAAAGTGATTTACAGCATTTAAGACTTTTTTTAAATATATCCTTGTATATAAAAAGTTAATACTGTGGTCATAATAGGTAAGATAGTATTCTGGTTAAAGATGTATCTGTCTAGAAGAGTTTGGCCACATACTTGAAAAATATATAGAAGAGTGAATAAAAATGAAAAGTTGCTTTATGTAAGGTAGCAGTTAATCTTTAATCTGTGTATACATTTCAGATAAAGTAGGATGCATAATTTCCTGCCAAAACAACTTTTCAGTTTTTCCCAAGAGGCTTCTAATTCACTAATTAAACCTTCATTATCAGATTCATGAACAACCTTTTTAGATCATAATTATCATATTATCTAGTAATTTATTAGCATTTAAACTCTTAATAAAACAAAATATCTGTATATAATTGATGATCAATCTAAACCCAAACTCAGGAAAATATCTAGTGCTGCAATCTTGGATATTGATGGAAACAAGATTAAAGGATATACTGTGGAAGTATCACTTGCACATCTAGATCATATTTCTGTCATTACGTATATAAACACCTTCCCTGTCATGGAAAAGTTAAGTGGGTAATTATTAAGAAAACCAAATGGCAGTCAAATGTACTGCAAATGAGAGAGGAGTGTAAAGAATTTAGTATCTTTGTGCTTCAGGTCAAATATTTTTGACTTCTGATTCTGAACTACACTTTCCCCCTGTCCCTCCAATAATATTTCTACAGCCTGTGAATTAAACATCACTGGTTTATCACTGGAGAAGTGAATCAGTGTCTCACATGTGTATCATATTTCAATATGTGTATCATATTGAAACAGCCTCTCTTGTGCCTCATTAAACACTTTTGCTTGTTTACTTCAAGATCGCACTAGAATCTGTTCTTCACATGAATCTGCCATAAATTAGCAGTTTTTTAAGCACTCAATTTTAATATGCATTAACATGCTGTTGCTGTTTAAGCCCTGTTGGCAAGTCAGCCACGCAGTTTCTACTCCCCACCCCCCCGCCCTTGGAGGGATAGGGAGGAGAATCGAAAAAACGTAAATCCCACGGACTGAGATAAGAACAGTCCAGTAACTAAGGTATAACACAAATCACTACTGCTACCACCAATAGTAATAATGATAAGAGAAATAACAAGGGAAGAGAATATGATACCACCCGCTGAAACGAGCCTGATCGAGCAGGGGGTGCCCTTCCAGGTAACTCCCAGTTATATCCCAGGCATGACGTGCTGTGGTATGGAATAACTCTTTGGCTAGTTTGAGTCAGGTGTCCTGTCCCTGCTTCCTCCCGGCTTCTCCTCCTCCCTGGCAGAGCATGAGACTCACAAAGTCCTTGGTCAGACCAAACATCAGTGTTATCAGCTCTGTTCCCAGGCTGAAAGTCAAAAACACAGTGCTGCACCAGTTACTAAGAAGGAGAAAAAATGACTGCTACTGCTAAACCCAGGACACATGCTTTTATTCATATATATATAATATTAATTAAATGACTTTAGAAATTAATTTGTGGCAAAATTTGAGCATCTTTGTTTAATATTTAGAAGAGGAAAAAGAATGCAAAAGCTTTCAGAAAGCTTTAAACTTAAATTTCTTGTTATTTATGGAGTTGATGCAGTACATTTCATTTATTTCTTTGTGGAGCAGTGTCTTAATTTCTACTGCTAATATTTTGTTTGCATGCATCATACTGAGATGCATAATTTATCCTAGGTCACATTACAATTTGTAGTATGTTTCACTACTGGTGTATCTTACGAAATAAGAAATAACTGGGGACTGGAGCACCTCCCCTATGGAGACAGACTGAGAAAGTTGGGGCTGTTCAGCCTGGAGAAGAGAAGGCTGTGTGGAGACCTCATAGAAGTCTTCCAGTATCTGAAGGGGGCCTACAAGGATGCTGGAGACGGACTCTTTATTAGGGACTGTAGTGACAGGACAAGGGGTAATGGGTTAAAACTTAAACAGGGGAAGTTTAGATTGGATCTAAGGAAGAAATTCTTTACTGAGAGGGTGGTGAGGCACTGGAATGGGTTGCCCAGGGAGGCTGTGAATGCTCCATCCTTGGCGGTGTTCAAGGCCAAGTTGGACGAAGCCTTGGGTGGCATGGTTTAGTGTGAGGTGTCCCTGCCCATGACAGGGGGGTTGGAACTATATGATCTTAAGGTCCTTTCCAACCCTAACTATTCTATGATTCTATGATTCTATGATTCTATGATTCTATGATTCTATGATTCTATGATTCTATGATTCTATGATTCTATGATTCTATGATTCTATGATTCTATGAAATAGGTAAGCTCAAGGAATCTGAACCAATCTATTTTTAAACCATTAAAAATAAATCTGCTCCGTCTAGCAACAGATGCACCCAGTATCTCTGCTTTGTTTTCAAAGAAGCTTTCTTTGATATTGTTTAATTTTCTCTTTCATCCACATTAGCACATAAGTCTCACTACAGATCTCTCTCTTTTTTGCTCCTTGGAGTGTTTATCAGCAGCACCAAATGCTCGTTTGCTCATACTATTTGCTTGTTTCTGTACTCATGGTACATAACTTTATTTTGTTTTAATTTATTTGTTTATCCTTTTTCCCTTCCCATGGCTGAAGACTCAAAAAGAGAATCATTGACAGAACAGAGAAATACCATCATTATGTAATCCAAGCAGCTGGTATATTACGGAAATAGTGATGTTTTTTCCAAATAATAACCCATGATAGTCTTCTGAAAACTGCTTCTAAGTATCTAAACCATAATCCCATAGCAGCACATACTGAGTTTTAACCACGGTAGCAATACTTTCGGTAAAACTGATTTTGGTGAGATTGTCACTAAGATGAAAAGATAATAACTTAATTTCTAAGCAACTCTTAATTCAAACGTTTTTGGAAACTGAACATTTGAGTACTGAAGTGAAATATCATTAAATTTAACAGAGAATGTGTTTGTCACATTTAAAACTTTCCCGTCAGCCTAAGTTTGAAGCTGTTTTTTTAGTTCTTTTATGACTATTGTAACTTTTCCTGTTATTTCACAGCATTCCTGTAGCAGGGACACCTCACGCTAAACCATGTCACCCAAGGCTTTATCCAACCTGTCCTTGAACACTGCCAGGGATGGAGCATTCACAACCTCCCTGGGCAACCCATTCCAGTGCCTCACCACCCTCACAGTGAAAGAATTTCCTCCTTATATCCAATCTAAACTTCCGCTGTTTAAGTTTTAACCTCTTACACCTTGTCCTATCACTGCAGTGCCTAATATATATATTTTATGTCCCTAATATATATATATATATATATATATATTATGTGATGCTCATTTGCTAGATCCTTCAGAGCTTGCTTTGTTGCTTTTAAATTAGCTGTTGGGTCTTAGAAGGGTGAGTCAAATTATCTGGATAACTGGGAGTTGACTCTGAATGTTTTTCCGGCTAGCACATGCAAATAATTGACGCTGAAGATGCACTAGGAATCACTTGACCAGAAAAAGCAAGAAGAAGAAGGTGACTTCACAGTATCACAGCAGTCTGGTAAGGTGCACTACTATTGTAGATGTAAACATAGGTTTGAGTAAGAAAGCAAGTTGGAAGCTAAAGCTGGGATTGTAGACTACTCGGAAGAAAACCTGAGTCCTGACCGTGACTTCCTCTTCTGTTTAAGCATTTTCTACAAGAAAGTATTTGGATAAGAAGCACATGATCTAGAAATTGTGGGCTGGCTCCTATTTCATACCTAGCAGAACTATACAGGAGTATATGATAACTTCAGGCTTCCTCTGGTTTTCTGGGTCTTGCAGACTGAAAATTGCTGTCTTATATGGTAGCCTATCCAATCATGATAATTGTGTTGCATGTCAGTATATTGCCTGCTGGCTGGAGCATTGGTCTGAACAGTGAAAGAGCATGGCTTGGAGTTCAGTTTATAATGGAATCTGTTTTCTGCTTTATAGGCTAGCACTTTAACATGTTGTTTATTTGAAAAAAAAAAAATTAATAGTCATATAATTACAAGCATTATATTTCATTGAATGTGTCTTTGAACTTCTGATTAAGTGCCTTCTGACTTCTGTGAAATTTAGGCCCTTTTCTGTTTCATCTTTGTATGTCAAGGCATCCTACCATGAGTTTCTAGATTGCAATATTTGTATGTCGAGGGATCCTAGCATGAATTTCTTATAATGCAATATTTCTCTACATGCTTGGATGCCAAGAGTTCCTAGGAAACTTTTCAGCTTTCTGCAGAATTGTCAAGTGATTCCTGGTAACTGCTGAACCACAGGCTCTGGAAATTTCTTTGGAGAAGTTAGGTGTGCAAACTTTCTAAGCCCTGCTTCAAAAATGATAATGATAAACTTTGAGTCCAACATTCTTTCCTGACTATTGTTTACCTTATTAAAACAAAACTGCCCCTCCTTCCTCAAAGAATACAAAAAACCAAGCTGCTTTTGCTTCAGCTTTTGCATATGGAAGTATTAGTATTAAATAGCAAAATATTGTAGGAGTGAAATTCAAAATATATTGACTTTTTTAATGTCTACTTCTCATAAGTTAATCACTTTTATTTGAAAAACAACTGAAAACCTGGATAAAATTTCCTTCACTGTGTACAGTTGGGCATCTCAAATGTGATTCCAGACACCAAACAATGTTTGAGGAGATGGGTGAATAACATTTGGTGGCCTAATGTAATATCGTTAATATTTATCTATGGTTAGTACTAGGAGGTTAGGGAACTGTTATTCTTAGTGTTCTAATATATATTTAAGACTCTTTCTAGAATAAAAATAAGTGGTCTATGATTTATATATCTTCAAACTCATAGGCAAGAATGTTCGAAAATTGTAGCTGCTCTGTAAGTATCCTATAAATGGACAGAAGACTACTGCATTAATCCTTGTGAATATGTTTAGGCAAAACCTAATGGTAATGTTTTAAAAGATACTGTATCATTAAAAAATTGTGCTCATGCCACAATGTGACTGATATTACTTTTCATTATGTATTAATAAAGGCCTCCTTCATAGCTGTCAGCAAACTTGTGCAGATCGGTGCATGACAATGATAACATAGCTCTAGTGTTAAAAAATTATAGCTATTAATAACAGTGTTTGTGTGAGATCTTTACCAAATTGGTTTGATATTAGGAAAAAAAAAAGAAACCTCATCTTGCATCTTTGTATGAGGAAATCACATTTAAAATTGAAATTATTAATGTTATTTTTTCCATAACTTTGTTAACATCAACAATACTATATTAGAATGAGTTTGTGTTTAAATTTTTCTCTCCTAAATTTGCATTTGAAAACCATGGAAGCTTTAGTTCTGTGTATATAGTTCATATACTTGCAGTGATATTAAAACCCAATTATTTAACTTCAGTAATTTAAAGTAGTGTGTAAGCTTCATTTCGTCTGATTTGTCAGGTTATGATCTGAGATAATGTGGCCTTCTCTTAAGTATTTAAAGGTTTCACTTTTCAGAGGGCATGGATTGTAAAATAGCCTGTAGCTACTGTAATTAAATAGCATTCATTTCTACTGAGACAAACTTGGGACTGTACTGGAAACAAAGGAGAAATTATTTGATTTAATATCAGCCAAGTTTGCTAGTTTGCTTGTTTGTAGTTCTACTCAGACACTTTTGAAGCTTGTTTGAATCTATATTATTTCAAGTATGCAACAGTAGCTCAGGTTTTATGGCATGCATCTGTTTCAAAAGTACTCCATACATAAGATGAGAGATTTATGAATAACTTGTTCTGGGACTTGTGTTCGTCTAGTGGTTTTGTGTAGTTAAGCACTTTTGTACTTTCTGCGGGTTTTATCACATATCGCATGGAGATGATAATGCAAAATGCACAAGATAGTGATCTCTAAAATGGAATATTTTTGGGGAGAAGAATGCTTATGACCCTTTTGTGGAATGCAAATAGAAAGTCAAATCATTCAAATGGTTATCCTAGCTAAGAGCAGGATCAATTTTTGTGATTTTTATCAAGATGTGTAGCAACCTGATTTTTTTATTTTTCTCTGTCTGGATTTTGCGTTTGAGAAAATGATTTGAAAATTAGAGAAAACCGAGATGGCTTGTGAACTAAAAGTGGTAATTTTTCTTTTTTTTTTTTATTTATTTTTAGTGGAAAATGCAGACTTTTTCACTTGAACAATCTCAGAGCAAATTTTTTTTTACTTTTTTTTTTTTTTTTAATTTCAGATTTTCCTTTTCTTTGGGCAATAACATCCACATTACTTAGACTAATGTACTAAATGTTGAATTTTTTTTAGATAAAATATTACTGGGTTTTTTTCAGTGGTTTCTGTTTCTAAAGAAACTATTACTGCATCAGTATTACACTGATGGCTGGATTTTCTCTGTTACTTAAGGGAAATAATCATAGAATAGTAGAATGGTTAGGGCTGCAAAGGACCTTAAGATCATCTAGTTCTAACTCCCCTGCCATGGGCAGGGACACCTCACCCTAGACCATGTCACCCAAGGCTCTGTCCAATCTGGCCCCGAACACTGCCAGGGATGAAGCATTTACCACTTCTTTGGGCAACCCATTCCAGTGTCTCTCTATCCTCACAGTAAAGAATTTCTTCCTTATATCTAACCTGATCTTCCCCTATTTTAGTTTGAACCCATTACCTCTTGTCCTATCGCTACAGTCCCTAATAAAGAGTCCCTCTCCAGCATCCTTGTAGGCCCCCTTCAGATACTGGAAGGCTGCTATGAGGTCACCATGCAGCCTTCTCTTCTCCAGGCTGAACAGCCTCAATTTTCTCAGCCTGTCTTTGTATGGGAGGTTCTCTAGCTCCCTTACCATACTCGTGGCCTTCCTTTGGACTTCTTCCAGATCCTTTTTATGTTGAGGACAGCAGAATTACACAGTCGGGTCTCATACGGGAGGTGCTCCAGTCCCCTGATCATTGTTGTGGCCCTCCTCTTTACTTGTTCCAACAGTTCCATGTCCTTTTTATATTGAGGACATCAGAACTGCACACAGTACTCCAAGTGAGGTCTCACGAGAGCGGAGTAGAGGGGCAGGATCACCTCCTTCGACCTGCTGGTCACGCTCCTTTTGATGCAGCCCAGGATACAGTTGGCTTTCTGGGCTGCGAGCGCACACTGAAGCCGGCTCATGTTCATTTTTTCATCGACCAACACCCCCAAGTCCTTCTCCGCAGGGCTGCTCTGAATTTCTTCTCTGCCCAACCTGTAGCTGTGCTGGGATTGCACCAACCCAGGTGTAGGACCTTGCACTTGGCATGGTTAAACTTCATCAGGTTGGCATCAGCCCACCTCACAAGCATGTCAAGGTCCCTCTGGATGGCATCCCTTCCCTCCGTTGTATCAACTGAACCACACAGCTTGGTGTCATCGGCAAACTTGATGAGAGCTCACTCAATCCACTGTCCATGTCACTGACAAAGATGTTGAACAGGATCAGTCCCAACACTGACCCCTGAGGAATACCACTCGTTACTGTTCTCTAGTTGGACATGGAGCCCTCGACTGCAACTCTGCGTGCAGCCATCAAGCCAGTTCCTTATCCACCCAGTGGTCCATTCGTCAAATTTATGTCTTTCCAGTGTAGAGACAAGGACGTCATGTGAGACAGTGTCAAAGGCTTTGCACGAGTCCGGGTAGATGACATCAACTGCTCTGCCCCTGTCTCTCAGTTCTGTAACCCCATCACAGAACACACCAAATTGGTCAGGCATGATTTGCCCTTAGTGAAGCCATGTTTGCTGTCACCAGCCACCCCATTGTTTTTCATGTGCCTTAGCATGGTTTCCAGGAGAGTCTGCTCCATGATCCTGTGTCCTGGTTTAGCAGTAGCAGTCATTTTTTCTCCTTCTTAGTATCTGGTGCAGCACTGTGGTTTTGACTTTTGGCCTGGGAACAGAGCTGATAACACTGATGTTTAGACTGACGAAGGACTTTGTGAGTCTCATGCTCTGCCAGGGAGGAGGAGGGGCTGGGAGGAAGCAGGGACAGGACACCTGACCCAAACTAGCCAAAGAGTTATTCCATACCACAGCACGTCATGCCTGGGATGTAACTGAGAGTTACCTGGAAGGGCTGGATCACTGCTGGGTGGGGGTGAGTTATCGGTTGGCAGGTGGTGATTGTTATATTCTCTTCCCTTGTTATTTCCTTTATCATTTTTATTATTGGTGGCAGCAGTAGTGATTTGTGTTGTACCTTAGTTACTGGACTGTTCTTATCTCAATCCGTGGGATTTACATTCTTTTGATTCTCCTCCCCATCTCTCTGGGAAGGGGGGGAGGAGGGGCGGAGTAGAAACTGCGTGGCTGACTTACTGACAGGGCTTAAACCATGGCATCCTGCCAGGCACAGAGGTGAGACTGATTGCTCTGTAGTTTCCTGGGTCTTCCATTTTCCCCTTCTGAGAAGGGGTGTTATATTTCCCTTTTTCCAGTCACTGGGAACTTCACCTGACTGCCATGATTTTTCAAATAAGAACTTGTTATATAAATGTTTTTTTCATGTGACAACTGATTAAAAATCATAGTGGATTTCAGATCCAGTAAAAGCAGTTCTATTACATCAAGATTAATAGGGGATCTGAGTTATCCTGGATGTCACTGCAAAAGATACAGTATTTAAAGATTGTTTTATAGTTGTTCATGCATATCTGGCTTGGACTGGCCTGCCTTAAAAATTCCTCATCACTGTGATTCAGATGTTGATCACTACTAAGATCTAGTGAGCTTTTGCAAAGTAGTTGTCATGACAGTAAAGACTTGAAGTGTTCAGCTATACAGCAGTCACCTACTGTACACAGTCAATAAAACTTGAGTTACAGATTGAGCTGTAGCTACATAATGCCATATTCCCTAGCATTACTGTTTAGGGCAGAGATGAACTGCTATATTATTAATGCTGTAAATGCAGAAGTCATATATGAGACCATTAAAGCAAGCAAAGCATTAAATACACTTTTACTCCTCCTTTAAATTTTTTGTCTCTGTTTTGAGGTGGCAGTGAAAATACATTTGTTTCCTCTAGTATGTGCTGCTAGTTGTGTAAGACAACTGATGTTTTTGCCTATTATGGGTCTATAAATGGCGTTAAAAAATAAGGCAAACCCCAACACCTGCATTTTTCAAGCTGTTAGTCAGAGATAGCCATTGGCTTTGCTGCTTGTCCACATATCAGTGTCAAGGTTTATGACTTTTCTGTCTGCTTATCTGAGAGCAGGCCTCAATTTGACTGTTAAGGTGGCTTTCGTGAATACAAGGCACAACAGCAGTAAAGAACAGCCTGCCTGGGAGGTAACAGCATGACTTGGTATGCTATAGCAGCCTCAGGAAACCACTGTCCTTTTATACTTGAGTATACCTGAAATGGAAAGCCAATCCTTTTCATTAATTTCTTTTCCATTTTATAGATAAAAAAAACCCAGAACAAACAAACAAAAAACAAACAAAAAACCAAAACTGTGTAGTTTGTGGTTTGTCTCCTGGTATTAAGCCAGTGGATTTACACATTTTCTTTAAAAATACTCGAAGTATTTCTTTTGCTATTATTTACATATTCAGTAACAAACATAGGAACATAACAGTAAGACCCAGGCAGTTTAAAGTTTCCAAATCTGTTTCTGCTTGCATCTTATACAGCACTGGAGAAAGCACTCTTTAAGGCTTCCCATTCGTGTCAGAATCTGAACTTATTTATGTGCCTTTGCTGATTATCCTGAAAGTGTCTGAAGCATAGCCTTCCATGCACATTTAAAAGGGCTCGCACCTGGAGAATGAGGAGCTGCATTGTGACTACTTTCTGATATGCAGAATGCAGGCATCTGTCTGCCTAAGCTCTTGCTCTTAGCATGTGAGTTCAATGTAAATCACTTAAGTATTTAGTTGAAAAATGGGGATGCCCTGTGTGCAGTATTATATTGGCCAAAGCTAGCAGCTGTTACTCATTACAGAGGAGCCTGGCACTTTCAGCTATTTTGCACATTAGCAGGACATGGTCCACTTTGAGAGCCTCTTGATTGGAGTCTCTTCTTGGTGTGAAGGTTAAGATGAATCTACACCTGCTAGCATCCAAAATACTGAATTGTGGGATGTTCCTCCCCTGCTGCTTGAGCAGACAGATATGGAAGTAGGATAAACCTGAAATGAAAGGAGGCTAGTGGAAGTTTGACACCCTATAGGTAAAAACAGCCAGGAAACTGCAAGTATATGGTCTACTCTAGATTCCTCTAGGTTTTTTATTTTAAATTCAGTGTCTATCCAGTGTAAAATGTGAAAATATTCAGGAGCAGGTATTAGAGGCTGTGTTTTTCTTCCTTCTAGCAAAATATCCTAATCATAGGACAACAGAAACAGGTTATTCTATCCATTTTCCTTGGGAATACAAATTTACCCAGATGCAGACAGACCATATGCTGCTAGCTTTGCTGGGGATAATTTGTCACAGGAACAGAGAATGCATGAGTGAGGGAACTACTGAATTGTGCACATGGGAAATTACATGTTGCTGCCACTCACCACAGGTAGAGACTTTGTTCATCTTCATAAAATTGGCTGCCTATGTGATGGACTGTCGCTACTAATAGGAATTACCCAGATATGAGAGGTCAAAATTCATATTTATTTTATCTTATGCTGAGAATAGTGGCTGCATCTTTGAGAGGGAATTCCCCATCTCAAGAATTTAGAAATAAGCAGAATGAAAATGACAGGAATAAAGAAGGAAGATTATATTTACCTTCAAACACATTGAAATAAGAAATCTTCCAACGTAAATAATTCAGGTAGAAGAAAGAGATATTGTAATGCTATTTTTCTTTATGAATCCATTGTAACTTAGGGTATATATATATATATTTTTTTTTAATATCTGTGTGATACTGGGTTATTCAGATGTATTTGAACAACTGCTTTCTGCATGCCTTAGAAAAGCCTATAAAATCTACCTTAATTTTAATTATGTTCATGGAAATGTCTTTTTATTTTTCTTGTCAATGAGTATCTATACTTTCTATTTATTCACTAGTTTTTAGCTTTCTGCAGCAATTTTTAAATATTTCCCCAAATCAAAATAGGATTTCTTATTATGTCACAATTTGATCTATAATGTTTAGCTGCTGTAAGTCTTAAGCAGTCCTGTCAGACTATGTTTTCCTGAACAGAGTACTTCCTTAATTTCAAAAGCAGTGGTCGCCTTCCATATTAATATTGAATTACTGTGAAAACAAATATGGTAATTTTTTTTTTCATTTTTTGTGTACTATGCCTATATTTATCTATATGTTTTCTGAGT
This sequence comes from Psittacula echo, assembly GCF_963264785.1. Taxonomy (NCBI): domain Eukaryota; kingdom Metazoa; phylum Chordata; class Aves; order Psittaciformes; family Psittacidae; genus Psittacula; species Psittacula echo. The sequence continues at coordinate 63,944,767 of NC_137738.1, read as the reverse complement.
ATCTTTTGCTTTAGGTTCTAGAGTATTGTTAAAATTGGTTACACATACATTTTATGCTCAATCAGTTTGGATCGTTTCCCTAGATATCTACTTTTTGCTTAAGCAAATGCCTTTCCCATCGGTGCCTCATTCTCAGTTTTAAATGATTAATGTTTAAATACTTATTAGTCACATCTCATCTCAGTTCCTAGTTCTTGTGCTTTTAAACTAATATTATTTGAGCATCTGCCCCTAACTAAGGCTCTTAGCAACCATTGAAGGGCTCATCTGCAGGAAAAAAGTTAACACCTCCATCTCATAGTGAGAAGTGGGTTGGAAGAGGCAGCAGAATTGCAAAACTGAAAAGCCTTTTCATATTTAATAATGTCAGGAAGGGAGCGTCTATAAGTAGATACACAGGTTTTCATTGAGGTTTGCTTGATTTGTTGGTGGGTTGTTTATGGTTTGTCCCAGACCTTACCAAAGTAATGAGATAATTTCTTAAGTTGCACTGTATGAGGTTTATTAAGTTTGTTTTTTTCTTTCTTCTTTCACCAACAGGAGGCATTTTTGAGTGTGTGGAATCTGGCCCAATGGGAGCAGAAGAATTAGCCTTCAGATTTGCTGTGAACACAATCAACAGAAATAGAACTCTTCTGCCAAACACCACATTAACATATGACACCCAGAAGATAAATCTCTATGACAGTTTTGAAGCATCCAAAAAAGGTAAACATTTGCATATTTAAATTTTAATGAGCAACTAAGACTCACCTAGTTTACCTACCTGAAAAAATGTCTGTTCAATAAAGCTATATGCAATGAAACTGCAGAAGTTTGTGGCTGACATCAAAGAACTGCTTTAAAGATCGCTCCTGGAAGGCTGTAATGGTAACTGTTTACAAATTATGTTGTTGTCTTTGCTCCCACTGCCCCTGTCTAAAAACTGTATCTTTAAATACTTAAAATCTGAAATAAATTTTTCTGAGCATTGTGACCAGCTCTTTTGGAGTGAGAAAAGACTATCTCCAGACTTTTTCCTGAAAATGCCAAGTGCCCCCAAATTCTAGTGAACCTACAAGAAGGCTCCAATTCAATTTTAAGCATCCAATTACTTCAAGGACGTCTCTACAAATACCTTTAGCATATGAAACTCATGCAGTTAATCAGGTGTGTGCTTCAAAGAGGAGCAAGTAGCTGTAATTTTGTGTATTTTATGTTAACATAGGATAACCCCCTCTAAATATTAAGTCTGTTCTTAAGAATATTGCTATCAGGTAAATGTCTAGGCCCAAGTTCAGCAGTTTTCTCCTAAGTATAAATATTTTTTTAAAGAAAAATTAAAAATTGAAACTATTTTTAAGCATTTTTTCTAAATTTTCAAATCTTGGATTCTTACACAAATTGAGGTTTCCATATTCCTTTATATTCAAATCCATGACAGTAGATGTAAGTTGTACTGCATCATTGACATATCCTAAAAACACAAACTCCAAGTTCAATATGTATTTATAGAAGAAAATACAAAGCCTGGTGTCAGAACTCAGTAGGACTGAATTTTGCATTGTACTACATGTTCTTTGAAAAAACTGTTTTTCTATAAATTTCATCTGAATGTTATTCTTAACAGCAACTGAAAAAAAAAAAAGATTGAGTCAAAGGTCAACCTGCATTTTTCATGACAGATTTCTAGCAAAATTTGCTAAGTGATCTGGTCCCAGCATGCCACTCCAAGTCTTGAAGTCTAAAAGCTTTACACAATAAAATGGTTTTGATGTTATAATGAGCTAAGATGAATACAAACATTTTATGCCACCTTATAAATGCTACATATGGAAAAGCTGCTATGTCTGGATGAATGTACATTGAAGTACATCGTAGGTGATTAAAAAATTTAGTTTAGAAATTATAAATATTTTTTTCTCTTTTGCTGTAACAAAAGTTAATATTGCTAACCTGTTTTGTCTCTTTGTCTCCTAAATAAACAATTCTAACAAAGGCTGTTGTTGTTATGTATCAAAACAAACAGTATCCATATTTGTACAGAAATGCACACAGTTTGGTCATTGTAAAGTGCTTTGATTTATGAAAAATATTATGAGCTAAATATTTATGCCTAGCAAGATAATTTCTTTGCAGAGGAGGGTTTGTGAAGAAATAAAAGGAAAACAACACTTTTTAAAAAGTCTTTTTGAGTTGCTGTTCTGGTGTTTTGTTTCATAGATTAAAGTAGGGTCTGGGAAAAACTAATCTTTCTTTTCCATCTTGGCCAATGAATAAATAAATTCTGGCCTCTTCCTTCTCCTTTCCTCCTCATCTTCCAAATTCAGCTGTTTCCTGACTCCAGAACACACTGTCCTGTGAAATTCAATAGGACAAAGTCTCTCCATTCCTGAGGGAGGGTGTAGAGAGCAGAGAAATTTATTCTGTAATATTTAATTCTTTAAGCCTTTCCTGAAACAATGCAACTACTTTCAGCCCTTAAATGAGGTTTGCTTGAAAGTGAAAGATAGCATGTTGCTGATTCTTGGTAGACTGTAGTAGCTGAAGTTAGAATGGTAACATGCTGTTGATTGGACATATTGAATGGATTGTATATATTCATTGTTCCCACTTGCATCTTGGATGAGAATGCAACCCTTTATTTGTAACTGGTCAGGCTGTATCAAAATCTGTGTAATCTTTCAGTGTTAATAGCCTTTTGCTTCATCAATTCACAATACAGCCAACTACGTTTGTGCTGACAGGGGTTTTAGTTCAGAATTAAAGTCTAAAGGTCAACAAGGATTCATTTATGATGACTCCAAAGCAGAGTTTTAACAATGAGGCTTAAACATTTGACTCATTTTGTGGCTCATGATTATGACTATTAGTGAGCAGGCAGACGCTGCATCAAAAATAGCCTGTCTAGATCTCTTTGTAATGCATAGTTCTGAAGTTGAATATAAATGAAATATAAATGGTTTTTTAAAGGTAATATACGAAAGAGCAATCTGAAGGTAAGACAGTATTACCAAGATCCTGTTTCAGTGAAGAATAATGTAAATGCAAAAAAATATCCCCAATGCACTAGCAAAATTGGTATGTGTCTGATAGAGCCAGTGCCGTATTAAATCACGTGTGAAAGCATTGCATTATTCAAATTGCAGAAACAGAAGGGAAAAAAAAAAAAGCCTATTGAAAAGCCATCTGGTAGCTATGGCTGTTGTTAGTGATCCCGTTTACTGACATTTGCATAAAGCTTGTTGATTACTCTTAGGAAGAGCAATATTAGCATAAATGTTTTTTTATCAAGCTAGTCATTTAGGCCCTGATCCGATGCTCAGAAATGCAATGGAGATCCCGTATGTTTACGAAAAGTTCACTTAAACCAAACGTGCTCTTTAGTAATGTAAAGGTGTGCCAGCATAGTTTCTAGAATGTACTTGAAAGACTTAGAAATATTTTCATCATGTTGAAAAGGGTGTGCACAATAAACTAATTTTGATTTGCTGAAAAAGAAATGTGGCAAAATGTGTTTCCACTGCTTGTTTCCTCAGCTGTCAGGAATACTGATGCTAGAGTAACAATAATAATTAATCAAACCTCATACAAATACTTGCATAGATTGGATTGTGAAGATACTTTTAATTACTTCTCTCTACTAAATATGGTATTTTCTATGAAGACAGAATCTGATGTTTTTCTGATCTGCATACTCATAAAGGTTATGTCTGTGGTAATGATCTAAACAGGAGAAGGGCATGAGCTGAAACACTGATCTGCACTACTGACTAATTTTCCTGCATTCTTTTTTTGGCATGTCCCAACTAATATTCTACAAAATAATACTGGAGCATACTGTGGGAGAAAATAAATGACCAGAGACTACTAATGCATTGTATAGGTAGGGCCACCCAATGTTGGAAAGAGGAGAGCTAAGCTACTTGAATGCAGCAGTATCGTGTCAGTGACTCTCAGGATCAGTTTTACCTGTTAATGCAGGTATAGGAAAACTTGAGTATTTCCAGTGTTTCAGAAGGGACATTGATATTTTATTTATTTATTTATTTTTCATTAGCAGATAGCAATTTAATTTTTAATTTTAAGGAAAATGTTGTCTTTTAATTTTGCTAGTCAACATGCCTACTTTTCAGGCACAGAAATTAAAATGTCCATTTCAATGAAATCAATCATTTGCCTAATAACTGGAATCTATTTAACACATACAATTTCCAAGTAGTTAGGATTTCAGTAGAAATAGTGTCGATTGGTCGAGGAAGACTGTCCCATATGGACCTTTTCCAAATGCAAGTTGCAGCTGAGCATAAATCTCGTGTCTTTTAGAAGATGCACAATTGCAGGCCTTTGTGACTTCCACTGACATAGAGGTGTTTATTAAATGTAGCCGAGCACTATTTTAACGTTAAGTGTTGTTATTCATCAACTCATAGTGAAAGGTTAGAAATGTATTCTGAAATTGAAATCTGTGTAAAGTGAAAGGATAACACAGAAAGGGAACTCTGTCATCAGTGCACTTACATTTCATGGAGTGCATTTTTTTTTATATGAAATGTGCAGTACCTTCTGGCACATTGCTTTCTTTCCTCTCGTCATTGACAGACTTCTGTCTCCTCTTCAGCCTGCGATCAGCTGTCCCTTGGGGTGGCTGCCATCTTCGGACCATCCCATAGCTCTTCAGCTAATGCCGTGCAATCCATCTGCAACGCTTTGGGTGTTCCACATATCCAGACCCGCTGGAAACATCAGGTGTCAGACAACAAGGACTCCTTCTATGTCAGCCTCTATCCAGATTTCTCTTCACTCAGCCGTGCCATACTTGACCTTGTGCAGTTCTTCAAGTGGAAAACAGTAACTGTTGTTTACGATGACAGCACTGGTAAGGCTAAAGCATTAGACTATGTGCAGATGTATTCACTTGTACAAAGAGAGGGAGGAGGGATGTCACTACTCATATTTCTTAATTTAAGAGAATTAAATTATAACAATTTCTATCAGCAAGGTAGTGTATAGCAAATTATGTATATTTATTAGTATAAGTATTCTCATAAGCATGCCTTAGTTGCTGAATTCTGTCTTTGCGCTCACAGCTGTCAGCAACATCAGTCACACTCTATTTGCATTTTCTGCAGTCTTAACACTTCTGAACTACTATGTCTTTCAATTTTATTTAAAGCTTTTAATTCTGAAGAAAACTATGGTAACTTGAGAGATGTACTAGTATGCCTGGTGAAACAGAAGACCTAAATTCTAGCACTGCTTCTGGCATTATTTAAGGTAGAAAACAGATGCCATATTTGTAATTTCAGTATCTGCTTTTTTTTTCAGAGAGAATTCTAGAAGGAGCTCTGGTTTTAGCTGCTAGAAATTGAAACCAAAAGAGTTTTGAAGGCTTGTTTTGCAGATGAGTTCCATGAGTTAAAAATTAACTCTGACTTTCCAGCAGAAGCATACCAATTTGCTACCTTTCCTTACCTTACCCTAAAATTTGTTTTGCCTTAAGGAAAGTTGAAAATTAATAACGAGACTCAGGTATTTAGTTTATTTTAAAAACATGAAGAATTATTTCAGGAAATACTCACTCTGCATTTTTATTTCTTTCTGGATGTCTTGACCCTTCATGTTAGGACACTGGTTGATCCTGCTGATAAATTGTCATGCAAGATACAACATCTTTTTTTCTTGAAATCTGTTGCTGTTTGAAGAGACAGAAAAAATAATCAGTTTTAAAAAGCTAATCCTCTTTTTTCATGGCATTTGCTGTAAGTAAATTGAAATTCTACTTTAAGACTGTCAAGCTCTCTTTATTAGTCAGCATCTTCTGTGGATAATTCAAAGAATTCAAAAGCAGGACACACTGCTGGCAAGTCCACAGCATCTCTTGCCTTTGAAGTATGGATGAGAACAACTCTTAGCTGTGAGAAACTGTCAATCTTAAAGAAGTAGAGTTATTTGTTAGATAAATTAGATAAATTTGTTAGATAAATAGTGTTAGAGTGCAATGGCAAACTGGTGTTGTTTGAGATGAAGGGTGGGAGGAGAGGAATCTTTTAAAAAGAAGTAGTTACTTCAGCTGAGGAAGAGGTATTCTGCCATGGGATAAGATAAACATTCAGATAGTCAGATGTGAACCTAGGGCTAAAGCTGAATATGGTGGTTTCAGGTAATATTTAAAATCTGTGTTGTAAGAATCTTTGTGCCATTGAAGACATATCATTCTTATTTCATCCTCCTTTGTTTCTCTTCTAATCACCCATATTTTACTCTCCTTTATTAAAAAATTTAGGATTTTTTTTTTATTATTATTATTTTTAGCTTTTAGGGATTTTTTTTTCCCCAAATGTACTCCATCTGCTGTACAGAAAAAAATTTGGAATGAGGCTTTAGAAAAATTTTCTTGCTAGTCTGAAGGTAACTGTTGCTTCTTGTGATCATTCTAAGTGACAAAGTAGATTTGTTTTAACTAGAATTTCCTATTTAAAAAAATTAAAAAATAAAAAAATCATCCCCTTTTCCACCTCCCCTCCATCCCACCAAAATAAAAAAACACCAAAACCTAGCAGGATATAATGAGAGGTTAGATAGCTTTGGGTTTTTTTTCCTTAAAGTAATTTATGGACTCTTTGTTAATTAAATACTACTAAACTGTCCCTGGATACTAATTAAGTCCTTTCAGATTTACAGATCTGTTATAATCAATTGTCTTTAAGAAAGAAAAGTGAGAAAATGCAGTATGTTCATCAGCTGCATGTCCTAATGGTTTTAATTGGTCTCAAAACAGTAACTTAATTTCAAGTACATATTCTAATCTCTGTGCTAAATAAAACAGACTAGATAAATTCTAAATAAGTTTGTAATATTACAGAATTTCTAAACAAAGTAACATGAACAGTTAGATGCTTTGGCCTTTAAATTATAGTGACACTTATACTGCCAACTACTGCTTTATGCATATCAAGTTGATATAAACAGGGCTCTGAGTTTTTTTTCTTAATTAACATTTGTTTTGGTCTTGGGTGAATGAGTATAAACACCAAAAATCTGTTGCATCTATGAACAGAAGTCAAAGTAAAAGCAGGAAAAAATTACTTCAGAAATAAAAATGTTTTGTGTTGGTTTTCAGTATTGAACCCTGTGTTTTAATTCAAATGAAGGAAAAAGATGCCATTTTGTTGATATTTTTATGGTAGCGTACAGATAGTAAATAAAATTCCAATTTCTTTCTTTGGACCAGTATTTAGCGTTGTTGTGGCCTCACCTTGAGTATTGAATGCAATTCCATACCCTGCAATTTAAAAAGAATATTAAGGTACTTGAATGTGTCTGAAGGAGGTCAATAAAGCTAGTGAAAGTCTGGAAGGCATGATGAGCAGCTAAGAACGCTGAGTTTGTCTAGTTTGGAGAGAAAGAGGCTGAGACATGACCTCATTGTTCTCTACAGCTTCCTGAGGAGAGGAAGTGGAGAGGTAAGTGCTGAGTTTTTCTTACTGATATCCAGTGATAGAACTCATGGGAATGGCACAAAGCTGCATCAGGGGGGTTCAGACTTGACATCAGGAAACATTTCTTTACCAAGACACTGAAACCTTCCTGGAGAGGTGGTTGATGCCCCAAGCCTGTCAGTATTTAAGAGGCTTTTGGACAATGCTGTTAATAATATTCTTTTACTCTTGGTCAGCCTTGAATTGGTCAGGCGGTTGGACTAGATGATTGTTGTAGGTCCCTTCCAGCTGAACTATTCTATATTTCTAGATTTCTTAGGTCTTGTAGTTTAGAGTGTGTGTGTGTGTTTTCCTTCCCTTTGCTTTATCCTGTACTACTACAAAACAGGATACTCATCTTTGCAGTTAATGTAACTTTACACTAAGGGGAATTAAAGATTTGGGGAGTGAAATGGATGGGGGGTGATGGCAGATGGGCAGTAATGCTAGAAGATGAAGGAAAAAAAACCTAAGTTATTCAAAGGCAAGGGAGAAAAATTCTCTTTAAGGGGAGCATACATAGTGCACTATGAAGGTGAGAAAAGGTGGTCAAGAAACTTTAGAGAACAAACAACTGAGGAAGACAATAGAAATTGAGATGGTCTGAAAAGATTGCTTATCTTTTCTGTAAATGAATTAAGCAACATCTCAATTTATGTGAAAAGCTGTTCTTGTTTATAAACACATCTGTATAAATAAAGGTCTAAGCATAATGAGAGAGAAGAAATGAAATGAGTTGAGAATGTTGCATTTGAACTTTTGACAACTGATACAGTAACAATGCATTTCACTTGAATTTAGAAGACAAGACTTTCATCTTGGTGATCTATAGCAGAAAATTACAAATTGCAAACTGATGTGGCTGGCACAGAGTAGAATGTTATTCAAATTTTGAAATCTAAGTGTAAAGTTTGTTCAGGAATAGATGATGGACAGAAATAGGGAGAGATTTCTTAGAGATAATCTGGGATGCTCAGTCCATAATGCAGTTGGAGACATCTGCTGAGAGCAACAGTGTAATTATAAAGAGCATGAAGGAATATTGTTATTATGATTTGCATTGCTTTGGATCAAGATCCAAAACAAAACACTAAACCAAGAAAATCAAATGGACAGGGCTTTTTCTTCTCATCCTTTTCAGAGTCATGTAACAAAAGTAACCAAAAGCAAGACTTTAATATTGACAAATATATCAAACCAGGTGTTTACTGGGAAAAGGAGTACAGAAGGACTCAGAGTATTCTGAGAAAGAGTTTGTCATGGTTTAAGCCCAGTTGTAACTCAGAACCACGCAGCTGCTCTCTCACTCCCCCCCCTTCCTACCCCTTGCTCCCTGAGGGATGGGGAGGAGAATCGAAAGAATGTAGCTCCAATGGGTTGAGGTAAGTGCAGTCCAGTAACTAAGGTATAAAACAAAAACACTACTGCTACCATCAATAATAATAATGATAAGGGAAATAACAAGGGAAGAGAAAACAACTGCTCACCACCTGCCGACCGATACCCAGCCTGACCCGAGCCGTGATCTAGCTCTTCCAGGTGACTGCCCTCAGTTTATATAGTGGGCATGATGTGCTGTGGTATGGAATACCTCTTTGGTTAGTTTGAGTCAGGTGTCCTGTCTCTGCTTCCTCCCAGCTTCCCCTCCTCCCTGGCAGAGCATGAGACTCACAAAGTCCTTGGTCAGACTAAACATTACTGAGCAGCAACTAAAAATATCAGTGTTATCAGCGCTGTTCCCAGGCTAAAAGTCAAAACCACAGCACTGTACCAGCTACTAAGAAGGGAAAAAAATGACTGCTACTGCTGAACCCAAGACAGTTATAATGTTTAATACTGAAAAATACAGAATGTCCAAGTATGAGATGCTCTTGTGATATTTATGATAGCAAATTGGTACTCAAGAATGGGAAATAATGGTTCATTATTAGAGAAATGCAAACAGCAAAATATATTGAATAGAATTCAGGAAAGTGAATGTTGCTAAAACTGGAATTTCTGCCAACAGAACTAGTTTGAGTCTAAACCAAAGAAGTTTCAAATCAGTTGATAATTTTTTGAGTAATACTGAAATTACATAGAACAAAACAACAGCTGCCAAGGGCCCTGAGTTTTCAAATCTCTTGAGTAAGAGCCTTTTGAAAAACTTTAAAATGAATTACTCTTAAACTTGTTAATAATTACCTTTACCCTTAAATTTGTTAATAATTACCTTTACCCTTAAACTTGTTAATAATTACCTTTTGAAAACTTGTGGATGATATATGAAGCTCTAGAAATCTGTAAAAGGTAGACAAGCTCAGATTTATTACAACTTAGAGCTTAAAACTGGGTAGAATAAAATGAGGCTGTAGTACAAGGTTGTTTTGGTTTTATTATTTTTGGGGGTTTTGTTTGTTTGTTTTTTAATTTTTATTTGTTTATAGACCAGTCAGCTGAATTTCTATTCCTGGAAAAGTGCTGAAGTGCTGATAAAATAAACTATTATTTGTAAACACTTAAAAGGTCTCAAACTGACATGTAACTGTCAAGTTTGTTTTCTCAAGAGTAGACAAATAATTTGCATTTACAAATAATGTAAAAATAATTTGACAGGTCAATGTGCTTTGAGGGTCAGGAAAATGCAATGTATGTGATAATTAAATTAATAAAGTCACACTGCTTAATGTGACATTCTTATATACAAATTAGAGAAATAAGTTCCTTATGCAGCTATTGTCAAATGGATGCAAAAAAAGAGCAATAAGGTGTAAATAGGTTGCTTACAGCTTACTGCAAAACTGAGACTATGTACTGAAGAGGTTCATTTTCTGGTGTGGAAAGTATATAAATTACATATGCAGGTGAAAAGATCTGAAATTACAATACTCTAGAAAATACGATTTGTGTTGTAGTATTTTAATAGTTCTCTATCAAATATAAGATATGGTCATTGTGGATAAGCCAACAATGTCATTATGAAAAGGAAAGCATAACATATGTACCACTTGGAATTTAATGTCTAAGAAATTCCCAGATAATTCTAATTTAATCTGCATATGAAAGACATCACATCATATTACATTGCTCTTTGCAGCTAATTGTGATATGTGGATGTAGGTGGCTAGTTTGGTGTATTTCTTTTCTAAGAAAGTTATTGTATAATTTTTTCAGTAAAGTTCAGAAATGTTTTTTATGGTGCTATATGAAAATACCAATGGTAAGGAGGGTGTTGTGAAGTTAAAATTTCACTTTCAAACTTTTTTAGCTAGCTTTACCTAGCTGTTTGACAAAAAGAAAGATAAATTGTTTTTCTTTTTGATAAACAGAGCTGTAGATTTTTGAGAATAAATAATTCTATGGAGATTTTAATTAATTTTTGAAAAAGAAAACTAAATGTCATCAAGTTACACAGAAAAAAACCCTATAGATTTAAAATAAAAATAAATTAAATCCATAAGGTATGTTACAGTATTTTTTAATAAGCATAATTAACAGAAGTAGAGGTAGTATTTCCAGAAATTATTGCATTAAAAATAAGCATTTCCAAAAAATTCCAAATGATGCTTTAAATTTTTTTCTTTTGTGGGTTTGAATAAAGTTAAGAATTTAAATCTTAGAAAATTGGCTAGAGAACTTAGAATTATTTTGATAATTTCTTTCATGAAGACTAGAAAATTCTATTTACTATTTTCAAAGACAGAAAAATATGATGGGGAAACCAAGTGAAAAATGAAAATGGGAAAATGGAGACATAACCAGTAACGCATCTTGCACGGGACATAAATTTAAACTCAGTTTTATCTAAACTGATGTCTTAACTGCACTTTTACTCCTAGTTCTGTATTATATATTTTGTCCTCTGGTTGGAGGAATATTGTGAAATGCACTTGAGATGTCAACCCCTTTGTGAATTGCTGTACATCATTCTCAGCTTAAACATCCTTGTCTTAATACATTTTAGGTTCAATTATAGATTTTTTTTCTCTCTTGCACTCCATCATTTTTTTGCAAAAATATAACTGCTTTTGTTTCCTAGAATAAATGTACTTACCTAGTGTAAATTCCAGTTTAGAATGCTCATCTATGTTTCTTTCACAACCAAGTTCACTTCCATTTCTAGTAGATATTATTTTTTATTTAGTTTTGTATAATTTGATATAACAGATACTCCTATGGTATGGCTAGAAATTGCTAACTTGTTCTACTGCTTCCTTTGTCATTGATTCTGACAGCTTTGTCAAAAGCTGTTTTGTCCTTTGACTGTAGTACATCTCTTTTGCCTCTTCACCCTCATTAAACTGCACTGCTTACAGATGTCAGCCACTTGAGAGATCATACTTCACACTATTACAAGAATTCTTTCGAAATGCCCAGGACTGTTAATTGTCATTGCTGTCACCATCATCACACTGAATTAAAGATAAAACTTTCTGGAAATGTTAAGAAAAAAAAAAAACATGTTCAGAAAACTGAATAATGCTATTTCAAGCCAGGCATATCATTAATAGAGCCACATGTGTAAAGAAATGTCAAATGTTTCTGGAGACTAGAAAAACATGTCATATCTCATATAAAAGGTTTAATGTTTACTTAGTGTTCAACATTTTCTTAAATTATTATTTTTTCTTTTCACACACGAGGTGCAAAGGTGAAAGGTAAGGGAATGAATAGACAGCTCTACTTTTTATTCTGCTTTTATTTTTTTATTTATTTTTATTACTAATTTCTTTCTAGCTGCTCTATGCTGCAGCCGATAAGTACTCAGGTGGTATGAAAAAACTTTTCTTCATCTTGTTACAGTGATGTGCAATATCAAAACTTTTCCATGAACTGAGGGTTTTTCGTGAACGTAAGCAGTATGTTGATTCCCTCTTGTGGAACTGTGTGGGATGGGGTAAAGGGCTTTTTTCACTGCAGTACTCACAAGCTACTAAAAATTAGAATAGATTTTTTTACTGGAAATAGGCTGAATTGGGAATTGAAACTAACTATAAAAGATGTGTAACCTGCTTTAGGTGGTCCTGCCTTGGCCACCTAGTCCACCTTGCAGTTGGACTAGATGATCTCCAGAGGTCCCTTCCAACCCTAATGATTCTGTGATTCTGAGAGTCAAATCTGGATCCCTAGTTTTCTTGTGCAGTGGTTTGGTTTTGGTTTTTTGTTTGTTTGTTTGTTTTGGGTTTTTTTGTTTGTTTTTTTCTTCTTTTTAACCTTAGGCTAGTTTCTCCTGTACATGGCATTTTAGTAACCGCTACTTCAATATTAATTATGAATATAGTTTTAAACGTTTTTTTCTTTTCTGTACTAAGGAATGGTTTCAAAATGTTTTTTTTTTTTTTCTAAAAAAAGTTTGTCTTTAGTCTAGACACTTTCATATACCAATAATGAGATTTGCATTTCAAATCCATACACATACATGCCCACATACATCTAGTTAAAAACTTAGTTCTGTCTTTCTTTGCTTTGGAAAGGAGCATTTTTATTAGGTCATAGTGTTACTGTTCTGTAAGTCCTCCTGAAGTACACAACTGGTTATATCAACAGCATTCTGTGGAAGCTCAGGTCAAAGAGTAAAAGAAAAGTCCACTCAGTCTGGTGACACATACTCATACCATTTGTATGACCAATCTTGATACTAGCTCTTCCAACAAAGTAGCCTATTTGTTGAGCCGACATTGACCAAAAATGGGTAAAACTGCTGGAGGTAAAGGTTAAAGGTCTTGAGTCAGGTCCATACTTCCATGTACAAAGTAAGGATCACCTGAAGTTTGGGTGCTGGCCTTTCTCTCCTGATGTGCCCTAGGGCACTAATTACTATACCTGAGCATGCAGGTGAATCTGCATGTTTGTCAGCTCTCTAACATTGAACTTTTCAAAGCTCAGGTCAAATTTTGGAACCAAAGGCATTCAAATATGTCCTTCCTTCCCATATACACCTCATCTTTGAATTATTTTATTTTGAATAAAGGAGACTGTAAAGTTTTTAAAATGAAAATAAATATTGTCCTGGGTTCAGCTTTAACAGTTATTTTTTCATCTTCTTGGTAGTCTGGTGCAGTGCTGTGTTTTGGCTTTAGTCTGAGAACAATGCTGATAACACACCAACATTTTAGTTATTGCTAAGTAGTGCTTACCCTGATCAAGGACTTTTCAGTCTCTCATGCTCCTCCAGTGAGAAGGGGCAGAAGAAGCTGGGAGGAAGCAGAGACAGGACACCTGACCCAAACTATCCAAAGGGATATTCAATACCACAGCATGTCATGTCCAGTATATAAACTGGGTGGTGCCACCCGGAAGGGCAGATCACTGCTCGAGCTGGGCTGGGTATCAATTGGTGGGTGGTGCACAATTGTATTGAGCATCACTTGTGTTTATTGGGGTTTTTTCCCCTTTCCTTTTTAGTTTTATATTCTCTCTCCTGGTTATTTCACTTATTATCATTGTTATTATTATTAGTAGTAGTGGTAATAGTAATAATAGTAGTTTTACATTATACTTTCGTTTACATTCTTTTGATTCTCCTTCCCATCGCACTGGGAGCAGGGACGGGAGAAGTGGGGAAGTGAGTGAGCGGGCAACTGCATGGTTCTGAGTTACTGGCTGGGCTTAAACCACAACAAGTATCTAAAATATTTCTGTTGTATGCTTCTAAATATTGAGCCTTAGTGCTCATGCAAAACTGTCTGATTGTTTTGATAAATGTTGAGCTGTGTGTGACACAGAATAGCACGTACCTCAATACGTGAGCATGACAGCAAAATGAATGTTGTGAGACTGCATGATAGCCACAATTATGGAGAGTTTTAGAGTGAAGCATAGTTCTTTAGCCTTAGAAATCTTGTCTCAGCAGACAATTAAGTCAGTAAATGGATTGCTGGCATCAGCAGTATTATTCTATGTTGAAGTTATTTATCTGGAGCAGATTTAGTCTCAGCCCTGTCCAGGCAATAAGCACTATAAGAAGATGCTGATGTGGGAAAAGAAATGCCAGGAGGGAAGTAGCTACCTAAACTGAAACATTTTCTGTGATTGCTAGCATGGCTACCATCCAAGTTTTGAAAAATATTTTCAGTTGAGCATAACTTTTATTTGTCCTTTCATACTTGGTGATCCAGAACTGGCTTTTCAGTGTGACTAAAATTTTTTAATGATATGCTCAGAAAAAATATATTTCCTCAAAACAACACCCCCAAAAAACCCAACAAACAAAATAAACACTAACTTGATGGTCAAATTGTTTTTCTAACAACGTAAACTGCTGGTTTTGAAGCACTGTACTTTTTTAAGTGTGTGTATAGCTGAAAAGCCACACGTGGGAAAAGTGGAGCTTGGAATGAATTCATCAAGTTATTATAGAACATGTCAACATAGTCTAAAGGTGTTCTGATTTATAAACAGGAGTTCTGTGACTCTGATGAAGAGTTGAGGGCAGTAGGTCACTACTGTATGCTTTGATAAGGAGATAAGTGCATTGCTACAGGTAGCTCGACATTATAGAACCTCTATACATCTACATGGCTTTCCCCAGAAGGTAATTTTGTCATCCAAATAGACCTTCAGAGTTCATTCTGGCAAATACTATTATTATCATGGGTGACTAGTGTATCTTGGCTTGCCCTAAGGAATCCAATTTGTAAATTTCCAGCTGAAGTTATTCTAAATAGAGCAGCTGTATTTCTTGACAGAGCGCTTGTTAAATAGAAAGCTACTACTGAAGTCAGTCACCAGATACTTTTCTTCTTTTTATTGATACATTGCTGTAATTTTCTTGGTAGGAATCATGATTAACAATAGAAAAATAATTTAAGTCAACATAATAATAGATATCTTTAAACTTTTTTTTTGTGTCACCTCTACTAATAGTAGTATATTTTTTAATATTGTAGTTTGCAAGTGGCATAAAGCTCTAATGTAATATCTGTAATATATATTCATGTAAATGCATACACAGGGTTAGGATTGCTCTCCAATGCTTAAACTACAAGACTGGAAAATTTTGCTAAATTGTTGGACTCTAAAGCTTATCATAAGGAGCTGTACTAATTTTGTTTACAGTAAGAAAAAAATTTTTCTCGATTATGTATCTTGAAGCTCTTCCTTCATTAAAGACACTTCACACCATTGGTATTATATTTAAATGGGTTTAAATATAACTGAAAACAATTTTAAGGATGCTTTACAGTGCCAGAATTGGATGAAATATCTTAATGTAGTAAAATCTTAAATGTGAATAAATGAGAAAGGTCCATCAAGGTGTTTTCTTTCTTCATCTTTATTTTTCCTAATGGTGTTTCTGTATTATGCTGTTATAGCAAAAGAACACAGAACATCCCACTATTCACTTAGCTCTGCTAGCAAGTGAAATTTCTTCCTTTTTTTTTTTTATTTTTATCTTTTTCTCTCTCTTTCCTCCCCACTCCCCTACTCATTTTAATCCTTTCACTAGAGATTTTTTTTAAGCAGAGAATAAGCGTGAGAATGACAAAACTAATCTTTAGATTTTGTGGCTAATCTTTCGGGTTCTTCAATATCTGTGAATCATTTTATAGCAATTAGCTGCTCTGGTTGATGTGAAGTATTTTATCAATGCCCAATAAACTGGTATTCACCTGCATTTTACCCACGCCCCCTTCAACGCCTGATACACAATGACAATTTTCTGAAACAATTAGAAAAACTAGGCAGGAGACTGTCAGGCAGGGAGGAGTGAGAGGAAAAAACTTGCTGCAAATAGAGAAACTATTCTGGTAGCTCTATAAAGCAGTATATTATTATTTTGAAGTTCTTGAGATTCTGAAGATAGGAGTAGCCCTTAAAAAAGCATTAATGTTCTTTTGTACAGAAAAAGGTTCATGTGTTCAGCCTGTTGCAAAGAGCATTTGCTTGCATTCTTCCTGTGCAGCACAAAGGCAGCATTAATGGAAATGATAAATAGATTGATGAGCAGGCCAGGTGGCATAGCAATGGCTTGCAAGACTGCTGAGCTGGAGACACAGGTTTTAAAACAAACTTGGGGCTCTTGCTTCCTGGACTGGTCGAAGTTGAACATGTCGAGGAGGTAATGTGATTGATCTCTTCGGAGGAGGATGCCAGCTGGAGAGCTCACAAACTGCTCCTTCAGGATTCTCCTTAAAGATGAATTGATGGCAGCTTCTGAAAAGAGTTACTCACACCACATTCTTCCTAGCCATTCAGAGGTAAGACTCTATCTCAGTGGCGGCTAAAAGAAGGAATTCAGAGTTTAAAGGGACAGGAAAAAAAAAGGTGTCCCTGTTGAAAGAAAGTGCAGGAAGTACATTCCCAAAATGCAGCTATTATTTCTATACTGTAGCAAAATAGATTTTTTTTTTTTTTTTTTTTTTGGAGCTTGTCCACGCAAATGATTGAGGTTTTTTTCTTTCCTTTTTTTTTTTTTCCTTTCAATTTTTTTTTCGTTATGCTGGTATTCTGTAATACTAGTAAAATAAGTCAGAATTTCATCTGTGGGCTGTACTGAATTTTATATTGTAAATCAGTTGTTTTTAAATATTATATGCTGAAATCTGTGCTTTTGCATTGGTAAGTAGTTCTTCAAAATCATGATGAAGGAGGGTCCTGTTTTGTTCTTAGCTTGGTTGTCCTTGTAGTTTACATATTATGTTCTTCCTTTCAGTGGAGGCTCTGGTACCTCTTTTTTCTGATTGACTACACATAAGCTACATAAGTGCCCTTTTCAAACTGTCCCTTGCTGAACCAAAGGCTATTTCTTATTTCATGACAGCTTGTTACTTTGATCCTGAATGATCAGCTTGTCCATTTCCTCAAATGTCAGACAACAGCAATGAAACTTACTTTGGGATTAACAGTAGCTTAGAAATTCAGATTTAATGTATAAATACCCCATGCCTGTTTGACCTAAAACTAACTTGCTTCTTAACCGTATGCACAGAGGGCAGAAGGGTAGAAATGGAGTCCCACAGGCTAACTGGATACAGTAGAAAGAAGCAGTTTTCCTTGAGTCTCTGGAATCTCATTCACCCAAATGAACTGTAACAGTATTAGGAAGAAGTGAAAATACAGACAGATCAAATTTTGGCAGCATCTGAAAATAAAAGCAAACAATGAAATTGTCTGACTTCATCTGATGTGTTTAGGACTACATGTTAAAGAGACTAAGTAAAACAGAGCTCATTTTTGATTGCTGAAATGTTCTAGTTTTACTGCGAAAAGTCTTAAATGTATGATGTGTTACAGCTGTGAAAAACTGAACTCCAAACACATTGTTACTATAAGGGGAGTGGCCGAATTTATTTGTATTGTATGTGGATTACCTGCTTAGTTCTCAACTGTGCAATGTTTTGCTACCCTGCGCATTTTTTTTGGCCATTGCGGCTACTCTTCTGCAGAAACCAGGATGTTAAGTGTACATGGTAGTATGGTGGGGAAGAGAAGATCCATGACAGGAATTGGGAAGTAGCTATCCAGGGCTAGACCCAAATGCTGCAATTTACACTTAGGAGCTTGTTCTTTTAGGTTATATCTTTTCAGTGTTTAATTTTTTCTTTGGTTATAATTAATGACCTTATTTATATTTAACCAATGTTTGACCTGGAAAAGAAGGTGGGAGGGACAGGGGGGCATTAAACAGCTCGGAATAGTTAGAAAACCCTGCAGACAAAACAGCCAAGAGTCAGGGGGTTTTATTCATTTGCTTTTAAACACAAACTTTGGATCACTCAATTTGTTAGTGAGAAGAAGGACATAACTACATTTTTCCTCCATTGGGAGAAAGGAAACTTTGTATTTTCACTACAGTTTATATGCAGTCTGTCAATGTTTTGCTGGGAGGTTACTGGGGGAGTAGCGGGCTCCGGCTTTTTGTGTAACTGCTTCTGCTGCTTTGTGTGTAATGGCTTTCCCTGGTGGTCTGGGCTGCAGCCCCTCAGAGGGTCCCTGCTCTAGTCTGAGGCACCCATGACCACAGCTGGCCTCTTTCTCCACTGGGGTCTGCTGTGGCAAGGAGCTCCCTCCCTCGAAGAGGGCGTCTACAGCCCAGAGTGGTGACTGGTGTCTTTCTTCACTACTTTTGAGCAGGGCTGCCTCCCTTTGGTACCCAGGGGATTTTTCCCCTGCTGTTTAGGTTGCCTCAGTGCCAGCTTGAACTAGCAATGACAAGCGCAGGGCAGGTCATGATGCACTCTTTTATACTTTGTGCCTCACACAGGCAATAGTCTCAACATATTTCAAATCTTGTACCTTCATCCAGGCATGACAGAGAGGGAAAGGCAAAAAGAATATTGCTTTTTTTTTTGTTTGTGACTGTGGTTTCTTTTTCATATGTTTGTTTCTCCCAGATTATGTCTTTTTCTCAGGAAATTAATTTAGTGGGTTTTATTTTCTAGGAAAACTAGGCTGCTCTTTGCACACTGTATGTAATACAAATACGGCATCACAAATGCTAGATACAATGTGGAGATACCTTTCAGCCTTTGATTTATATTTGAAAAAGCCTGTGATCTGGGCCTGGAAAGCTTTTACTCAGTCTCAGTTCCCACTAATGCCTGAATGTGGAAATGTTGTTTCTCAACATGTTAACCATCAGTGCTCTCACATAAAAATTAAAAGTACCAGAGAGAGGCACGCTCAGCACTGCCTGATTGTTTTGTTTTTTGTCTTTTTTTTTGTTCTGCATGGAGCTGTGGGGTGCCTGTGCTAGTGGTACTTGCTATCCATGACACAGCTTCACGGTAGCTGCCCACACCATGCGCTCCGTAGAGTGCATGTCCAGGGGGCTCTGCGCGGGAAGCAGCTGCCCTTACAAGTGAGGAGGGGGGTTTGTTTACTGAAATTCCCGTGAGAGCCCAGCAACCTGGAAACTGTTGAATTTGTGCCAGCAAGGATTGATTTTTTTAAGTATGGATGAGGATGAACAAATATTCCTTGTAGCAGATGACCTGGTGGACTACTGAAGTGAGTCATTTAGTAGACTGGAACATGTTTTGTGCCCTGTGCAATTCATCTGAACTTAATAAATGCTGGCGGCTGGATGCACAAGGAAAAATATATGTTAAAATCTTAAAAATGGAAGTACATGTTAACTGTAAATATTACTAGAATTAAAATGATATGAGCAACAATACTACAGAGTTAGAGCTTAAAGTTGCTTTTTCTTTATTTCACATTGATGAGGACAGGAGAAAAAACTTAGCTTTGAAACACCTGGAATTTGTTTATGTCTCAGATTTGCTTTATCTTAAAATGTTTTGAGACAGCTCACTGATTACTATTTCTGTGTTTTGACAGTTATTGAAGGCATAAATACTTATTCATTTGTTTGCATGCACATCTGTACTGCCCCAGCACTGAGCTTCAGTCAGTGCACTAGAGAGGTGAGCATGCACAGGTTTTCTTCCCCCATTCTCACACTCAGGCTCCTCTGGTAGCATCTACAGCTTTTGTACATCCTTCACAGTATGGGGTGGTACTTTGTTTATTGCTCATCGCTTCTCTCTCAGATACATAGGTAACCTAGCAAGCGCACGCTATGCTTATCATATATACTCCTTGACAGTTTTTAATTACTCAGGTGTTATTTCCTGCAACTGTAAATCTTCTATTTCATATTTTGGTGGGATTTTTTCTTTCTCTGAGGTAGCCCAACTATGAAAAGATTTATAAAGAGGAGGAATTTCTTCTTTTAATTCTTGAAGAGCTCACCTAGGCTCTTGAGGATCTCACCTTCTTGGGTAATTCTCTGAAACAGAACAGAGATTGGAAGAAAGCTTTTGAATTGTCTCGCTCCCCGCATTTTTTGTCAGCCATACAGTAAATGTTTTATTCAGAAGAGTATTGTAAGACATTTACTTCAGAAGCTCCTATAGGCCACAAAACACTTCTTGCAGTGGTGCAAGACATGAGGCTAATAAAGGGACTTGTCAATTTTTAATATCCTACATTTTTTTACTAAAATTTTGGAACTTACAAACTTCCTAAAGAGAAAATCAACCTCCCTTTTTCCTTTCTTTCTATCCCATCTTAATGTGCCTTGACAATCTCAACTGTCCATCTGGTCGCCAAAGGTGCAACAAAGGTGTTTGATGTAACACCTGAAAATGAGTAATCGATACAAATTAGGCACTTTGGTCTTTTAAGTAAAGAGCATTTTGAAAGAACAATTTGCAGTCAAGAAAGAACAACCAGATTTCCTTTTAACCCTTGATATATAAAAAATAGTACAGTACTTGTACGGAAGTTTTGAAATTCAAGAATCTCTTTAACGTCGAATACAATCAAATTAATTTCACATTTATTTCCACAGACATATTAAGTTTTGTTCTGAAGTGATTCTGATTCCAAAACTTGCACAATAGAGTAAAGCTGCTTTTGTCTGTTGCTGTTCTTGAAAAGAGGTTCAGTAGAGAAACATTGAGAACAGGAACTAAAGCCCAGGTGTTTCCTCTCTTAGATGACTATCATAACCATCATGCTAACAAGTATCTATTTGTATCCTACTAGTAACTCCAGCTGCAGATTCGAATAACAGTGTACTGAAGAATAGTCTATAATACTTCATTAATTTCTTATCTCCCAAATGAAATAAAATTTGATTCATCTGGAAAAACGAAAAAGCAAATATATTTGAGATCACAAAAATCCTGAGGGAAAAGTCATCATGCTATTATAAAAAAAACAACTGTGTGGGTGAGACATAGTTCTGATTTTTCTCATTTTGAGTAGATGCTTATTTTGTAATCATTGCCTCCGAGACTCAAACAGCAGTGCAGTTTTGAATCTCATAATCTTCAATCTCTTTTAGCATATTTTCACTAGTGATGTTTATCTTTAACTAGGTTTCAATTTTTCTGTACATCTCATGGGTGTGATTTTTTTGTGCAAATTGTGGACTTTTGCAATTTACTTGATGCTCTCCCATTGAAAGATCAATACTTGTTTTGCAAAACTGATTATAATCTCTTTCCTACCACATAAAACTGTGTTTAAGAATTTCATGTTGCTTTAATCTCCTGTACTCATAGTACAATTTTCTTTTTTCTGGCAGAGACGGACTACTTGTCCCAAATTGCTACTCTTGTGATCTGTAGTTCTCAACTGGAAGTGCATGGATATCAGAGCAAGTGAACAAGTAGCAGCTCTTTGTCTTTGAGAAGGACTCTGCTTTGAAATGTGGTCCTAAATTTTTTGGCTGCAAGCGCATACATTCCAGTTGCTTCATTTTTCTTAGTCTTAAGGAAAATGGGAAAGACAGGGACAATCCTTAGTGTTTTCCTTGATGTGTTATTGTCAGTTAGTTTTGGTAAAGTGGTTTTAACGGTTATGGGGTATGTTATGTTTTTCAAAGCTTTAGTTTCATATATTTATCCCAGATTATCTGTAAATGGTAATAAAATTCAGTAGATCTATAAGTTAGAAAAGACACCTCTACTATATAGCTTTTAAGTATATTTACGCAAGATTTCTTAGAAATCAAGTATGAAATCTATTTAAGTTTCTATTAGATACTCATGTTACGTAAATGTCATTATGGGATTTGAGGTAAATGTGGCAATTTTGTAAAAATCTGAATTAGCATTGAAAAGTACTCTTTTCACAACCATGTAGACCTACATCTGCCATTTATTCACACATCACATGTAACCTGGCTAGCATTTCTCTATGTCTTAGCAAGCACGTACCAGCTCTAAGGACCAGGTCTAGTCATGAAAAAGTACTTCAGTCTCCATATCTGTTCTGCTCTCAGCATGTCTACTAAAGATTGCCAGTAAATATAGTGATGTTTCTGTGATTCTTTAATGATGGTTTTTATTTCATTTTCAAGGACAAGCAAAATAAAATGAAGCAAAGAAAGCAGGACAAGTCTAAAATTATTTACAAGTTATTGCTCTGTACAAAAGCTTTCAATTGTCTACTTTTAGCAAGCAATGACAAATAATCTGGAACCCGTGGAATTATTTTTTATCCCTCTTGAGTTAAAACATTTTACTCTGACTTTAAGTTTTGATATATTGTTGTGTTATGTAAAAAAGGCAGTTGACATTATTCACATTATAATTTTGTATGGAAAATGTCAGCCCACACTGGATTACTGGATTTAGTTCTTTACAATGCATTAGCTGTTAATAAGATCCTGTTGAAACGTTTTTAGAAAATGAAAATTTGAGATAATTTAGCTATTGGTAGCAATTGTCTCAGTTTGAACTATACACACATTGTTGAGAATGTGTGTGATTGGGGTATTACTGAGAAATTGTGATGAAATAGGAGATACTGTATCTGTGACATAAACCTGTGAGTGAAGAAGAAAACTCGTAAATTGACTAAATAGCAAGGTTGTCTTTCCCCACTCCAGTTTTGGGCCTAAGAGGTCTACTGAAATCCTCTGCCAGATCTCCACACCTGCAGGCTTATTTTAGGAAGGTTTTATATAGTAAGGTGTAATTCCTGTTCTAATTTCGGCTAATTTCAGCAGAAACTGTTGAAGAAACGTGGATCCTTTGCAGGGTCAAAAAGGGGGAATGGTAAAACAGAAGAGACTGATTTTATATTTCAGTTATATTCTCTACTGGTATGGTTCTGCTGGAAATGATTAGAGCTAATTTTTTTTACGATCTAAAAGCTTCGTAGCAAAAAATCATAGCAATATTAAAATATGTCAGTGTTATGTTATTTAAAGTACAATATATGTTGAAAAAAGGCTGTATTAAATCCTCTGTCAGAGGTTATCACAATTTCTTACTTATGCTGTGGTATTGTTCCAAATTACATTACAACAACATCATTCCATAAAAACAAGACAGCTTTGACTGAATGTCTGAAGAATATTTACAGATAAAATAAAATACCAATTTTTTTTTAATGCTAGATAGTGCTGCCTGAGATAAAAACTAAATAAAAATTAGTCACCTGTTAATATTTTTGTGAAGTGAACTATTTCAGATTTTAGAAGTACTACATTTATGCCTGGAATCTAAAGTGAAGTCTTAAGCAGAGTTTCTTTTTTTATGCAATTGGGTGTATTATATATGTGCACTGCAAACATAATGATAAGTAACCCTTTTTACTGCCACTAAATGGAGCATGTTCCAGTGCAAGAAGTAAGTTAGCAGAATAATTGTTTTTCTAACACAGAATTAAATTGTTAACTTATAGGAGACCTGTTTTTACCTTGTCGTTTTAGTACAGTTAATAAACCTAATATTTAACATTGGTCACAGACCAGGCAGTGACTTGTAAAACACACCACACACTATCATACTGATGCAAGCAATCAGATTTTTTGGAGAAATGTTGCTGCATCTAATTTCAAAGTAAAAGTAAAGTAATTCAAAATGAAAATGTAGGGTATTGAAAATGAATGAACTGGCATGAGTCATTTATTCAGCCTCTTTGCTGCTGCATATTTTTTATTACCTGTGTAATCAAGAAAAAAAAAATACTGTGAATTATGTGAGGGTGCTCTTCACTGCTAAGATGATTCACAGCTTCATATGTAAACCTGACGGATTAGTAAGGAGACTGGCTAGTCTGATTACGAATTATAGTCTGGGATATTACTTTAATTGAATTAGAATAATTATACATTTTTTGAATAAGAATGTCATGGTTTCATGATCATGCTAAAGCAAGATTTGTCTGTCTTAAGGTAATTCTAACTGAGGCTGCTTACTGCCTGTTAATATTGAGAAAGACTTGTGATAAGAAAGTATTCGGAGTGCAGATACTTAATTTTTCTTTTTTCTTTTTAATAAATCTGTTGTGTGTCAGTTGCAACATAATGAGAAGAGAGAAAAATTCAGGAAACTTCGAATGTTTATAGTAAGTTGTCCTGCTAGCAATTCAGGTTCTTGTACTGATAATCTTCTTTTCTTTTAACTATGTTTTCTTTAAGGCCTTATTCGATTACAAGAGCTCATCAAGGCTCCATCACGATACAACCTGAGACTAAAAATCCGTCAGTTACCTGCTGACACAAAAGATGCAAAGCCATTGCTAAAGGAGATGAAAAGAGGCAGGGAATTTCATGTAATCTTTGACTGCAGCCATGAAATGGCAGCAGGCATCTTGAAACAGGTAATCCTCATTTTGCTTCAGATGGCCTAATATTTTTCATTCCTAATAAATAAAAATAATGGCATTTAACAAGCAGGAAAATTGTATATCTGCTTACTGAGGCCTAACTGAAAATCAGTCAAGGATTTCAGAGATAATTTTACTGGTGACACTAATGGTAGCTGCTTTCATTATGTTTTTTTAAAGGAACAGTTTAATCAGTTTGTGTACAGGGGAAAAGGTACATCAGTCTTTCAACTATGAAAAATTGGTACTTTGGAGAAATTATGTTTTAACCAGGATTTTAAATGCTTGCTTAGATTATTATTTTTCTTTTTTCAAATTGAAGCCTCTATATTGTGACTTTTAATTAGGTGGTGATATTTGAACAGTATGTTACCAGCAGGCCACATTAATGAGTTCTACTGAGAGGACAGAACTAATAGATATCTTTTAGAAACATATTTTCCTTGCAGTACTAATAGGACTACAAAACACCTGAATGCATTTGGGTAGGTGGTCTGAAAGTATTTGCTTTGTTGTGTTTAAGAAAGATGAGTAGGTGAGATACAACAAAATCGCAAATTTAACTGGCTTTATAATGAAGAAGAGAATTCCAGTGATGTCTTCCAAGAGAAGGTGGCAATATAATAGTATGCAAAGGCAATACAGTGTATGCATAGAAGACAAGCCTTGCTGTGTCTTTAGTTTAATGAGCTAGCTCCCAAGACTGGGGATTTCTTATGTTCAGAGGCCATTTTCCGTATAGTTTTTTAATTGCACTATGTCTTTCTTCAAGGAGGATAGGAAGAACACCTAAACCAAGACAATATCCTACATTTATAATGCATAGCTTTTAGTGACTTCATGTTTTTATTATGTTTGCTACCATTGTTTAAATTGAAAAAAAATGTGCTTAAGGTTTGAAAATATGTTTCTCTTCAAAGTTACTTAGGAGTATTTTAAATATTATTGTGGGATTCTAAATGTACAAGTATAGGCATCTGTTAAAAAAATGTTGCAGTTTTTCTCAAAGTCCTGTCTAAAATATCGTAAAACCTAATCTGCAGCTGACATTTGGAATTCATTTTAGCTTTTAACTTTTCTTTGGACAGGTTACAGACTAGTAACTTAATAATTTTTCAGACAATGCCAAAAGTGAAAAGGCTCCCAAAGCTTCCACATCTCTAATGATTCTTTTGCGTAAAAATTCTGGTATTGTGAGAATTGTTTACCTGTTGCTTTCAGTATATTTAAGGGGGTGTATCTGGTAGCAACCTGGCAAAGCATTCTGTTGATAATTCCTGGAAAGGATAAAAGAAAAAAATTGTTTACTTGTGTAACATTTTTACAATGCTAAAATTGGGTAAAAATCATTGTAGATACTAAAATGATTGAATAAATCATACTAGTCTAAGGCAACTTTTGTGCAGAGCATGCAAATGTGATTTTCAGGTGAACATGTGCTTAGGAGTGATGACATATCCATAGTCCATTGCTTTAAAATTGTATCTACAAATATTTGTTCTTATGCTTAACTGTTCATTTAAAAATGCGCAGTTAATCCAAATCTATGTGGTACTGCATAGTTAGCAAGACAGGTGAAGATACTTGATAGATATCTGAGTTTCTAGAGTAATGCTATGAATATTTGCTCTTCCTTTTTACTAAAGTATTATGTATCTCGCTGTTCCAAACTTGACTCAAGAATATTTTCTTCCATGGTTGGAAAAATGTCTACACGTATAATACAAGCCTGGGTCCTTCTTTTAAATGCATAGTATTGTTCATCAAAATAGAAAAAATATTTCCTATTAGGTTATTCTTTTTAAGGGAAGGATTCAATAATGAAGGAAAATATTGTCGACTCAAATTTTGTGTGGCAACTTAATGCATCCATTAGTATGTAAATCTATAAGGCTCTTTCACATTTACTGTGCTAAACAGTCTAATAATATTCTTTCTATCAGAAGATCTGGTTCATAAATTGCTTTAATAGTCAGTAATCTGCTCTAACTGCTAGGAAATGACTTGCTTGACCTAATTTTAGTATAATTCCAACCCTATAGTCTTATCCCAGTAGTGTTCTTTTGCAGCTTTTCATTGGCCAGGTAAGTGTGATAAAAATGTATTATGTGACCTCAGAAACATTAATCTTTTGTTTATTTTTTCAAGGCTTTAGCTATGGGAATGATGACAGAATACTATCACTATATCTTTACCACACTGGTAAGTGGCTTGTAGAAACATAGTGATGACATCTAACAAAGACGTTAGTTTACTTAATTATATTACTTGACAAAATGAAAAAGGTCTCTCTGGAATGGGGTGTGAGTACAAGATGTTTTCTCTGTTTCTTATGTTCAGTGAAAACTCATCAGGATGGTTTAATTATTGTTCAACAGTGTGCCCTGGGAAACTGATAGTACTGAACAAGCAACTGACTCCGTAGCACTGCAGTTTTTAACTTTCAAGCAGGGTTAAGTATATAATTCACAATTGATTATTTATGTTATGAATTTTGTACTTTATCTCCTTTAGATAGTTGTGTGTGAAGATTTTAAACTTTTATATTCTGTATTTTTAATACATTTTACAAGGTAGCTCTTCGCTGTCATATAATTCCTGAGTAATTTGGTGTGAATATTAGCAGCATTTTATTTAACAATCCACATGAACTTTTTAGGCACAAATTATGCAGTTATTCTTTGGTGTCTGTTGTAAAAGTAACTAGGAAGGAATCGTTCTTGGAACCATCAGATTTAACATCTGCAATAAATGAACATTTAAAATGAGAATGTTCTTACAAAACATAACAAACATGTATGTGAAGTCCTTTTTTATTGTTCACCACAGCCTAACTAAGAAATAGTTTAAAAGTTGATAAAATAGTACTTTAGAAACTACAGTTATGCATGTTTCTGTTTTCTATTGTATTCAAATTTGCATGTTTAGATTGCAGTTCATTAAGGTTCTTAAATTACAAGTCATTTAAAGCACGAGACAGATGTGCCTTGGTAAAACCATGGTTGAAATGACCTATGTTTAAAGTCACATACATGTTTAAGTCCTTATAGAAATGTATCCTTTGTGATAGGATGGAAAGTTCATCTCAGAATCACAAAACAAAAGTTCATGGAAAGTATTAGCATGGAAATAGCTTGTTGAATAGAAATTTATTGCAAAATAATCTGTGACGTTCATTGGAACTGTAAAGGCAAAATATCCTGCACAAGTAGCTGTCTTACTGTAGAAGAGCAAGTTATCTATCACTTACAGATTTAGGATTGCATACAACAGAGTTTGTATATTGTAATATACATAAAATATATGTATATTGTAATATACATAAAATATATGTATATTTTCAGGCAGGTAGAGCTTGATCCCACGGCTGAGAAAGGAGACTGGAAGGGGTATGGGCCAAACAGGACTTAGCTCTTCTCTTGAACTGCTAGTCCATTGCAATAAAGCTTGTGAAGTAAGTTGTCCACCAGATGCCTAAAGTTAAAATACACACTTCCATCTGCCACAAAGAGCCTGGAGCTTATTTCACTTTAGGAGGTAGTTACCAATCTAAGTTACTTTAGGAGTTTTTCTGAATATGGTACAACCAAAGGACATGGCAAAGGCAAGGTACCAAAATCTAAAAAGTATTCAATATACATAGAGTATTATGCTTCTGAAAAGGTAAGAAATGCTCTCCACTTACAGGCAAAAAGTACTGCTATGAAATGGAAGCTGAAGGTATTTTTAGCAATATCAATATACTCCATGTTTTTCTTAAATATACAAGTGATACTCCATTGCCTTAATCAAAACATCACTTCAAAAACGCACAAGTAAAATTCAAACACCCAAGTATTCTAGAAGTAGTCTGAGAGTATTTTTAATGTCATAATGTCACTGTTCCTGAGAAAAACTAGATTACTTTCCAAAAGTTTGGCCTCAGGCAGATACTGGTGATATCAAATGAAAGAGCAGCTGTAGATTTAAAGATGCTGATGTAATTTTTCCACACAAACTAACTGAGCTCTGCAGAAAGAAAGCAATGTCAGATGAGGCTATTATGCTGCTATTCTGCTTAAGCAGCTACTTGAAATATTGTAGTCTATCTTTGTTTTGCACTAATGAGATGTGAACTCTCACTGAACAGATACAGATATCTGGCCTTCAGAAGCCAGGATAACCATATGTCAAACTTCTGTGGTTTTGCCACTTGGTATTTTGGGTATATGCCTTCATTTGTAATAATAAATATCAGGCCACAAACTAATGTCTCCTCAGATATCTGCAGAGAAGGACTTGGGGGTGGTGGTCGATGAATAAATGAACATGAGCTGGCAGTGTGCGCTCGCAGCCCAGAAAGCCAACTGGATCCTGGGCTGCATCAAAAGAAGCGTGACCAGCAAGTCGAAGGAGGTGATCCTGCCCCTCTTCTCTGCTCTCGTGAGACCTCACTTGGAGTATTGTGTGCAGTTCTGGTGTCCTCAACATAAAAAGGACATGGAACTGTTGGAACACATCCAGAGGAGGGCCACAAGGATGATAAGGGGACTGGAGCACCTCCCGTATGGAGACAGGCTGAGAAAGTTGGGGCTGTTCAGCCTGGAGAAGAGAAGGCTGCGTGGAGACCTCCTAGCAGCCTTTCAGTATCTGAAGGGGGCCTACAAGGATGCTGGGGAGGGACTCTTCATCAGGGACTGTAGTGACAGGACAAGGGGTAACGGGTTCAAACTTACACAGAGGAAGTTTAGATTGGATATAAGGAAGAAATTCTTTACTGAGAGGGTGGTGAGGCACTGGAATGGGTTGCCCAGGGAGGCTGTGAATGCTCCATCCTTGGTGGTGTTCAAGGCCAGGTTGGATGAGGCCTTGGGTGACATGGTTTAGTGTGGGGTGTCCCTGCCCATGACAGGGGGGTTGGAACTATATGATCTTAAGGTCCTTTCCAACCCTAACTATTCTATGATTCTATATCTAATATGTCTAACACTCAAAGCAGCTTGAAAATCTAAACATTTCTGCTGCTAGCTTTGAGCTCTCCTCAAAGAATTATGCCACAATATCTATACCAGATGAATAGGCTAGGGATAACACAAGCATTGCCAGTTGTTAGGATGGGTTTCTCTGCCATTTTGTATGTATATTTTTTTTCTCCTGCAGTATACACAAAGTTCAAACCCTCTCCCCTCCTCAGTGCCTTTGTTGGGAAAATCTAAATCCACTGTCCTACACAGATTTCAATGCTATCTTGCATATAAGCAGGTACAAAGAAAGGTTTGTATGCCAGACATCTATAGAAACAGACAGAATAGTATTGTGTTTTTAAAGTATCAATTTTCAATAGTATGTCAAAATGGATTCTAGATGATTTCAGGGAATTTTTTATATCTTCACTTTTCATTTTTCTCTTGGTGAAAATAGCTTCTTTGAGTGGTATGTTGTCCACTGGCATTTAATTTTTACACTAAAAGATATGTTTAAAAATCATGGGTTTCTGTCATTCTTATTTCATTATTAGAACATTAGCTTTTTTTTAGGAGAGACAAGTATTATATTGACTTGGAGCTATGAAAAGATAATTTAGTGTGCACAAATGGATGATAGATTCGCAATGTAGCTTTTGAACTAACATCAGACTTCAGTTGTTTGATTTATTAATTGCTTCTTATCTGACATGGTGAAAGTCCTGTCAAGTAGATTTTTCCAGTCACAGTGTCTGCAGCAATCTTCCATGTATTCTCATCTTCATTGTTTCAAGGTCTAATGCAGTAGCTCATTAATACACTGACTCATGTGTATTTATAATATATACATAATATTTGTGTGTATACTTATTATATTCCAGTGTAAACATTAATGTGTTTGAATGAAATAATTACATCTGAGGTTTTGACTTTTTTGCTGTAAAACCAGAGAACTTTTAGAGGAAAGATATAACATAGCTGCATATCTCAGGTATTATATATGGAAGATGGTATCACAATTGCTAGCTGTAATTAAAACTGGCTGATATTTTTGTGGGTTTATTGGTGTTAACAATGAATAATGAATTGTAGTCTGGCTTTCTGTAGTGCAGTATTTAATCATCTTCATCTCTAACCAATAAACAAAATGGATTCAGAAAAGTGTTGCACTTAACGATTCAGTTCCATGGAAATTTATAAAATGTTACAGTGCCAGTAAAATACAAATTAAAAGATTGAGATGAATGACTAAGTATGAATTATGTGGAAAATTCCTATGTTCAATTAAACTAAAATTATGTTACAAGACAGTAATGTCTTACATAGAACCTTGATTATGTCATTTAAAAAAAATATTTAAAAGGAAACAGAAAGTTTATTTATAATGTACATAGCTAGGGCCAGTGACTCATGACTGTTTTTTTTTTCATCAACTTCATAATTTTTTTATTTCCCCATGTTGAGAACATGATCTTAGACCTGGGTGAAGACCAGTACTGGTTCTACATTGTTTCTAAGAATTCTGTCAAACGATTAGGATAATCTCAACTTTACTTGCTTGATCTAAAATTTGATTAATTTTATATATATTAATTTATATCTACCTCTTTGTGTGTTGGGGGATTAAGTATATAGACACAAGTATGTATGTATTGAAATACATTAATTGGCAAAGTTTATTCTTGCAGAGATAAATTCCTAGTTAAAGATATATCCATGTTTGAAGTATGAGTGATAGCTGTGAAAAACTCTTTTGGTTAAATTTAAAGCCAAATACCTTCCCCCTCTTCCTTCCCCTCCCCAGTTTATCATATAAAGGTCAACATTTTCAAGTTTTATAGAAAGTGAAGGCACAAGGAAAGTCTTGTTCTGTTTATTTTCTGATTTGAAGTCTGTTATGGTAAGCCAAAGAAGTAGCAATTAACAATAGTATTTTTAGCAAATAATAATAATATTTAAGCAATTTAACTAGTAGTGGATACAGTTCCACAACTGGGTTTAGCATTTCCTGAAAATTTGGTTTGGTTTGGTTGGTTTGGTGGTGTTTTTTTTTTTTTTTTTCATTTGGTTAGTTGGTTGTTTTTGTTGTTGTTTCTAAAAAAGGCAGTTGAAGCTATTCTTCCTCTCTGAATCAGGTTATTCCCACTATAGGCTCGGCTGAGTTCCTTGCACACAGTCACAGGCTCCACATAAACAAAGATTATTTCCTAGCATATATGTATGCTATATGTGCAGCACTGTTACTCTGCCAATTTCAGTGCTCTCCTCTAGGGAGATGGTCTAATAATTGATATGTGAATTGCAGTGTATTAAAGAATCTATATGATGGCCATTTTTTTCAGGACCTGTTTGCCTTGGATGTGGAACCCTATCGATATAGTGGTGTTAATATGACTGGATTCAGAATTCTAAATACGGAAAATACCCAGGTGTCATCAATCATTGAAAAGTGGTCTATGGAGCGCTTGCAAGCACCTCCTAAGCCTGATTCAGGTTTGCTGGATGGATTTATGACGGTATGAATATCAGTGTTTAGTTCCTTTCTTTGTATATGTTTGTGAAGCTAAAAAATACTTTCAATATTTTATTTCTGTTACTAAAATTTTTTGGAGGTATGAAACCAAGTATTATTATAAACATGAGTAAGAAAGTAACTGTGGTGTTTCTGCTTATCTGTAGACTGAATACATGGTCATATTAACTTTCTTTCAAAATTACACTTACTGTATTTTCTCCAAGTGACAATACCATATTTTAAATATCTAATTCATCTAGTCACAATTACATACATGTAAATAAACTTTCATTTCTAGGTTTTCAGTGAGTTTCTGCTCATCACTTGGAATTAAATCTAGAATTACAAAGTCAGGAAGGGATTTATTTTAAAATATAACCTACGTTAGGAGCTCTTTAGTTTTCAAGTTTGTTGAAAGATCTAATTTCCACTTTGTCTCTGAGTGATTTATAACATCTTTGCTGTCAAAGTTCCACTGTTCTTTGGATATTTTTTTTAATATATTTTTTAGAAATGTTTGCATCTTCCATTTGACAAATAGCAAATTTTGTTTCTTGAAGTTACTTATCAGTTATCTATCTTGTGTTAATTGAGCCACATAACATGGCTAATCATTTGAACAAAATTTTTCTACTTAAAAGTTTCAAAGATTTTATAGTCATTAGATACTGACAATATTTTAAGTTAATTTTGTTTTCATCTTGTTTTTAGAAAATTACCCTTTGTAGAGCAAAATACTTTTCCTATAATGGCTTGTGTACAGTGTCTTGCACTTCCCACAATACAGTACTTTAAAAGTCACATTGTTCATTTCTGTAAATAATTACGAAAAAGCAACTGAGCCCACCAAACTTTCAGATTTGTCTGACATATGCATCTGGCTTACATATTAGCTGTTGATTAATATTTTAACTCATTATTTCATGCTTCCTTGTTTGCATTAATATTTTCATTCTTTGATTTTTTTACCTTTTTTAATTTAAAATTTTTAACAGGTCAAATCGCTCATTGTAGTTGTATATTTTATGCAGTGATCAAAGATATAATTGATTTCAAACCTTCAGATAGTCACCAAAGTCAGTAGCAATAGTTATTTTATCAAAACATAGGACCATGGTAAATAAAATCATAGAATAATAAATGTTGGAATAGAGTTCTGTGGGCCAGTTCACATTTATTTTATCTTTTTTGGTGCTGTAAAGAAAGTACTGTTCTTGGAAAAGCTTCTGATGTGGAGCAGAAACCTGTTATTGCTAGAGAATGTGTAAGACCATACTTTATGCCATTATTCACCTCAGCATAGGAAAACACGAAGTGCATGAAAAATATATGGGTTTCTCTTCAGGACCCTTAAGAGCCCTCTTTGTAAATCCAAATGGAACCGTGTATTCATGCAGCCTGTGATGAATATTTTATGGGATTCTTTATGTTGATAAAGCATCTAAATGCACTGTGATTACCTGAGTTTTAGGAACCTGAGATATGCAGATAGAATTTAAAGGCCTAATAATCATAAAAAGTGTTGAGTGCTTACAGAGCTTTTATAATTTGGCCATTAGATACAGAAAAAAACAGGTGTAAAAGAAAGTTATGTCATTACATAATTGTATAATTTTTTTCCCGTGTTCAGAATAAAATAAGTCATTTTATTGACCTATTAATTATAAAGTTATATTTGTAGAATCTTACTTGTTTCACTGTTGCTGTGTATTTAGTCAGAAATGCATTCAGGAATTAAAGATTCTATATAGATATCAATGCTGTTATGGAATACTCTAACTTATATGGTCTGAACTGAGACCTTGTTTTATTTTTACTGCTTGATAATGACTACAGCTTATTCAGAAAAATCTTAGCAATAAACCTGCTTAATGAGAGTGCATTTTGCTTGAGCCACATAGCTAAATGGCATTTAATCAGATATTAAAATCCCTGAAACTCAAGAATTTGCCAGATAAAAACCTGAGGTTTGTATATGTCTGAGCATTTAGAGACCTCAGCGAAAATTAGCTGGTTTTCAATGCAGTTACGTATCACAAAGTTGTAAGTTCTGGTGGTGCTATGCCCTCCTACTTCTGACTTCGCCACTGTACGCCTGACTTTCCCACTTAGGCATCATGACAGAGTTAGAACTATCAATTTAACTCTGACATTGTG
Source organism: Psittacula echo (assembly GCF_963264785.1). NCBI lineage: Eukaryota > Metazoa > Chordata > Aves > Psittaciformes > Psittacidae > Psittacula > Psittacula echo. Next base: position 63,910,637 of record NC_137738.1, on the reverse strand, counting down.
TTCCCTTATTTATGATTCATAGAGTTCCCAGTCTTAATTCTTGTTTCAGTTTATTTTCTGTAGTCTTGTATAACTCCCTAATTACTATGTATTTTTCCTGTAATTATCTGACCTTTAGTATCTCAATCTGATAAAATGTGGGTATAAAATTTCATCTTGTTTCTTTGGAATGTTCCAAGTCAAATTTCCAAGTGTGGATCTTAAATTATGAAGACTGAATATTTTTGTTAAATACTAACAATATTGTCATCTGTACTGTATTAACGGAAAGTTATTCTGGGAAGTAGAAGAGTGACATACTATTTTCAGGAAACTTTACTTTGGTATACTTGACTTCTTATTTTTGAGTCCATACAAGTATCACACAGAAAGAGGAAAAAATGCCACAAATTCCTGAGCATAAATGATCTCATATATTTATATATGACAATGTGATTCAGACCAAGCACTGAAGAGCATTAATAAAGTGTTCTGAGTTCAGATTTTTTTTTACTGTGCAACTATTAATCTTCCATTTTTTTTTGTACATCAAGTCAGACCTTAGCATGCATAATTAAAATGACCTAACAAGCCCTGCTGCTTCATTAACGGAAAGTTGTTCTTCCTAATTGCTTTCGCCTATCATCTGATTTAGCTATCTGGTTTCATCTTACATGGAAAAGAGTGTACTTTTTGTATTCTGACAATTACTTCTATTGTTTAACGTTCACTTTAGTGGCTGTATATGGCAGGTGCAAGAAAGCACTGTGCTATTTGATGAATGTTATAGCTAAAGTCAGTATTAAAGTGTTTTCCTCAGAAAAATCATAGTTTTGATCTGATATTTTTTGTAAGCTGCTGTCATAGTTTAAGCCCAGCCAGTAACTCAGAACCACACAGCCACTTGCTCACTCCCTCCTCTTCTTCCCTCCACTCCAGGAGGAATGGGAAAGACAATAGAAAGAATATAACTCCCACAGGTTGAGATAAGAACAGTCCAGTAACTAAAGTATAACACAAAAACACTACTACTACCACCAATAATAATAATGATAAGGGAAATAACAAGGGAAGAGAAAACAACTGCTCACCACCTGCCGACTGATACCCAGTCTGACCTGAGCCGTGATCTAGCCCTTCCGGGTAACTGCCCCCAGTTTATATAGTGGGCATGACGTGCTGTGATATGAAATACCCCTTTGGCTAGTTTGGGTCAGGTGTCCTCTCTTCGTTTCCTCCCAGCTTCCTGTGCCCCTTCTCACTGGCAAAGTATGAGACTGAAAAAGTCCTTGATCAGAGTAGACATTACTTAGCAACAACTAAAAACATTGGTGTGTTATCAGCATTGTTCTCAGACTAAATTTGAAACCACATCACTGCGTCAGCAACTAAGGAGGAGAAAAACGACTGCTACAGCTGAACTCAGGGCAGCTGCCTAGCAGAATGGAGCATTATTTAGATGTATGTTTTCTGTTTCTGCTCTTAAATCTCTTTTTCAGCCAGTCTTCCCTTTCCCCCTGTCCTGGATTCAGCAGCAGCTGTCAGTTTTTCTCCTTCTTAGTAGCTGGTGCAGTGCTGTGGTTTTGACTTTCGGCCTGGGAATAATACCAATAAAGCCGATGTTTTCAGTTGCTGGTCAGAATGTTTACCCTGACCAAGGACTTTGTGAGTCTCATGCTCTGCCAGGGAGGAGGAGAAGCCGGGAAGATGCAGGGACAGGACACCTGACCCAAACTAGTCAAAGAGGTATTCCATACCACAGCATGTTATGCCTGGGGATGTAACTGGGAGTTCCCTGGAAGGGCACGTCCTCTTCTCTGTCTGGCTCATTTCCGGCGGGCGGTATCGTATTCTCTTCCCTTGTTATTTCTCTTATCATTATTATTATTGGTGGTAGCAGTAGTGATTTGTATTATACCTTAATTACTGGACTGTTTTTATCTCAGCCCATGGGAGTTACATTCTTTCGATTCTCCTCCCCATCCCTCTGGGTAGGGGACGGGGGAGAGTAGAAACTGCGTGGCTGACTTGCCGACTGGTTTAAACCAGCTTTCAGCAGGCAATGATCCAACGCTGCACACAGCCTCTCCTGCCCTGAAAGACTGTTACAAGAGATGGAGCCCAACATCATGGACTGAATGGACTCAGCAGCTTTATAGGAATTGGTCCATGCACTAAGATAACAGTGCACTGAGATGAGAGTGAGGGTATATGGAAAATGTGGGATCTGAGCATGACGTGAATGGTATGGAATAAGGGGTGGATACAGCTTTCTTGGGTGCTGTGGGGTTCTGTAGAATGCACATCCCAAATTACAGTAGTGAGGGAAAAGGAGTTCTTATCCTACTGTTTATTCCAGCTGCTTTTGCTCTGTATTTACGCCTTTGCTTTCATCGTTGTCCTTATTCTCACCAGCTGGTTCCTCCTCACTCTGGGCAATAGGAATTTCTGAATGATCCCTATTTGTGGTGGCATCAGTCAGTTCCTCTGCGGCTGAGATGGGGCCTTGCAGGTCCTTCACATGGAGGGTAGGATTGATCATTTGCTCTGTGTCTTGTTGAGAGGCTGGTACATTGCTGTCTTTGGGTAGCTCAGGGCAGTTGACAGGAGCTATCACCAAGGGAGGCTGAGGTAGGTCTTTCGCAAAGCCACTGCCCATCCAGAACATTGCAAGCTCATATATTTTTAAAAAATTTCTCCTTTCTTTTCTGGACATAGAGTGCTTTTCAAGCTTAGGCACTCTCCACCATGAAACAGTATTTCTCAGGAAGTGAAATCTATTTGTATTAACATATAAGAGTAATATTAAATGCTCAGGGAAAAAATACAGAGATCTGTTGCATACCCAGGATGGTTCATTCTTGTATTTGAGATTTTCATCTCCTTTAAAAAAAAAAAAAAAAAAAAAGAAAAGACTTCATTAATAAAGTTTTAAAATTTTAAAAGCTGATGTATGGACTTCCTCAGATAAGGAGAACAAATTCAGGGATATTGTCTTTAAAGACATAATTGTAATAAAGATGTAAAAATTATGAGGAAAAGTGCTAATACCTTCATACATTGTCCTTAATTGAAAGAATACACAGATGCATTCACTCCACAGAGATGTCTAGGAAATTAATTTCAAAAATAACCATTTTGAGGGATACAGTAGAAACACTGAAGTTATAATTGCTTTGGAATTTGAGAATGAAAATGAAAAAGAGAATAGTGTTGGATTCGTAAATGTGTAGGTATTTTCCCCCAAGGAGCTCTCCATATTTGCACACCTAAAGACTCAGGGCACACATTTATATATGCTTACTTTGTTCTCTATTTCCCTTGATTAACTTCGCTAAGCAACCTGTCAATGTCCAGACCTTATGAATGTCCTGTGAAGCCTAGTTTATCTGAATGTTCACCTTCTTAGCTTTGTTATTTCAATTCAAGAATCTCAAAAGTTTTGTTGAATCCAATGGTAAGAATGGTTGAAGGATGAGTATAGATGCACAACAGCGGCATATTTTCAGTTGCATTAAATCTATGTGTTTGAAAAATCCTAACACCCTGTATTGAATTGGACCAATACGTGAAGACTGTGTTAAATGATCAGCTCTAATCAGGTGAATCAGCCCAAGAATCATGTTAAGCTAATGGAGCTGGAAAATGTACTTTATCCCACCATGGACAAGACTGGAAAAGATTAAGAGTGTTCAGGAAGGCTTTGAAACCATGGCACTTGAAGCTTAAGAGCCATCTGAAACATAAAAATCTAGAATTAAAAAAAGTGTTTCCGTTTTCTATTATGATATAACCAAGGCTTAATCATGGAAACATACTCTATTAGCAATACCAGCATTTTGTATATTTAGTCCATTTTATTTTTTAATCAAATTTTGTTCTGTACCTCAATTTCTTAGTTTCTCATCCAGTGTTCCCCAAAATTCACTGCTTTGTTTTCCTCCCAAATGAAGCAAAAATTTATGGTGTCATCCAGGGTTTTCTTTCAGAACTCTTCTGGAGTTTGACTTACTCAATTTATCCTGGATGTAAGGGTATTCAATAACTGTATAAACCAATATGGATAGTGTGGTTATTACACTGGGTACAAATTCTGCACTGAGATAGGAAGTTCTCAAATTTAGTTTTGTTTGGGTTTTTTTGGGTTTTTTTTATAGTTATTTTATAGAAGATAAGACTTACAATATGTTGTTACAAACTAGTCATTTTATTACTCTAACAGTAAAAGGATATTTGTGAAACTACAATTTCTTAACTCTACCTAACAATACAGAAATAACAGTTATATTTGAGATAGAAAGTTAAATAATAATTTAGTAACTGCTAGCAGACACTGTGACTGGACAGGATTTGATGAGAAAATGGTGGTGTTCGGGTTCCTGAAGGTGAAAAGATCCATGAAAAAAAAAAGGAATATTAATTATAGAAATACAGCTTTGGATTCTGATTTAGAGCTTCAAAGAGGATAGCTTGTTATGTAGACTGCTTTATAATTATCCCTTTAGAAAAAAGAAATTTTCTGGATTTGATGATGAGATGTGTTTAGGAAAAGAGTGTGGCAGCAAATGTGTACTTCAAAGGAAATACTAAACAATTACTTATTACTGCATTACAAGCTAGGAATCTCCCCTAGGCACAGTTAACTTCATGCGTTTAGCGACTATGCACAATTTCATGCTGTAAGATGTTTTAAAACTTTTATGTCAGCTATCTTGAGAATTAATCACATTATTAAATGTTTGACTCTTGTATGTAGTCTTTCTTGTTATTTTAGGAGACGTGATCTATCAGAAATTTGTAATCCTGTCCCAAAGGAAAGATACACCCAAGTGTTGTATAGAATTTAGCAGAAATTGTAGCTTCTCTCTTATGGGAGATTTCATTGAATTCTTTCAGATGTTGTTTGAGGGATGTATGCATATATTTATAGATATAGTATGATTAACATGGATTTATATAGTTTTCATGTTAGAACTGTCCTGCTACCTGTTCATAAAGAGGGAACTCGCATAACAGCAAGTAGGGAAATGGAAGAGCTCGTGCAACCTGCAGAAGCTTCTATGAAGTCTGTAAGATTAGCTGAAGCATAGGTTGTTCAGGAAATAAGTTCCTTTACTCAGGAAACGTGCGAGTGTCTGCACTGTATGAAATTTTAAGTCTGAGGACTGTAGCCCAGTATACAGTAATCTGTCCAAAAAAGGGCAATAAAGTAGCTGAAGGGTCTAGAGCACAAGTCTTATGCAGATTGGCTGAGTCTGAGGGTTATTTAGTGTGGACAAAAGGAGGCTGACAGGAGCCCTTATTGCTCTCTTACAACCACATTGAAGGGAGATTTTAGGGAAGTGGTTGTCAATCTCTTTTCAGAAGTAACAAGTAATAAGACAAGAAGAAATGCCCTCAAGTTGCACTGGAGTGGGTTAGATTGGATATTAATAAAAACTTCTTCACTGAAAGGGTTGTCAAGCATTGGAACAAGGCTGTACAGGGGACTTGTGGAGTCACCATCCCTGGAGATATTTAAAAGAAGTGTACATGTGTAGATATCATGCTTAGGGACATGGTTTAGTGATAGACTTGGCAGTGCTAGGTTAGTGGTTACTCTATCATCTTAAACATCTTTTCCAACCTAAATGATTCTATGGCCCTATAAAGATAGTTTTCTTAGAACATGCATATTGAAATTCAGTTTAATAGTTTATTTATGTTTGCCATGGTTTAAGCCCAGCTGGTAACTCAGAACCACACAGTTGCTCGTTCACTCCCCACTTTTCTCCCACTCCCAGAAGGATGAGGAGGAGAATCAAAAGAATGTAAAACCCACAGGTTGAGATAAGACCAGTCCATTAACTGAAGTATAATAAAAAACTACTACTAGTACTACCACAAATAATAATAATAATGATACGGGGAAAAAAGGGGAGAAAACATAAAACTTAAAGGGGAAAGGGAAAAAAACAATCAACATGGGTGATGAACAATGCAATTGCTCACCGCCTGCTGACCGATACCAAGCCCGACCTGAGCAGTGATCTGCCCTTCTGGGTGAATCCTCCCAGTTTATAATACTGGGCATTACATGTCATCTCTTTGACTAGTTTGGGTCAGGTGTCCCATTTCTGCTTCCTCTCAGCTTCCCGTGCCCCTTCTCACTGGCAAAGCATGAGAGACTGGAAAGTCCTTGATCCAGGTAAGCACTACTTAGCAACAGCTAAATCATTGGTGTGCTATCAGCTTTGCTCTCTACTAAAGTCGAAAACACAGCACTGTACCAACTACTAAGAAGGAGAAAAAATAATTGTTACAGCTGAACCCAGGACAATACTCCGTATCTTTTGTAACTTTAGGGAAAGTGAGGCAAAAGCAAGATTACTTTTATTCTTTTATTTGTTGTTATGGTTAAGGAATGTTGTCTTTAGGAGCAGCATAATCCATTAAAGCTGGTAATCAGCAGCCTTATTTGTAGGAATGAACAACCATAGCAGTCATTATGGCTACAGATGTGGGATATGGAATGGTGAGAGGATAGCCGTGCTAGGTTAAGCAGCAATGTGAACCATTCAATTTGTGGAGAGAAAGGATTGTCAATTTAGCCCTTATTATGTACTCATCAGCTTCAAAGTGGCATTGCTTCCTAGGGCTGGTATGCACTTAATTCTAGTGAGGTTTAAAAGTATGTTCTGGGTAAAATCCTGATCCTTTGGAAATCAGTATGTATGTGTAATTTGTCTAACCTTTAGTTTGCTACATAAATGTTAGGCCTAGATATGATAATGCAGATGCAGTTTATTTATTAATTTTTTTTTTACTGGATTATTGAATACTGCGTACTTTAATGGAGTGAAAAAGAGTAAAAATCATATGTAGATGTTTGTCTCTGAATATTAAGGTGATTAATTTAGGTATAGTTTGAAACAGCTGACATACATGGTAGAAAGAAATAAGCTTCTGGGCATACCATCCTCTCTGCTAAAGACATGAAAGGGTATGTGTTTAAATTGTTTTCCATTTTTCTCCATTTCCAGATGTATATGTGTTTATCTAACGAAAGATATAACTTTTCCCTATAGATTTTTTTTAATTTCTTACACTGCAGCACACTATTTCTAGTTTTAAATAGGTTCATATAGTACACAGACTTCCCTGTGACTTTAATCCAGACCAGATATATAGTTATTGCTTAAATTCATTTTGTGAAGGTATCCCTATCTGTTTCCTGTCGAGAGCATCATGAACTCAATTATTGTGCTTTCCAGATGCTACAGAATATTGTGCTGCACCTCCACCTGTCCCTACAGAAGACCATGGGTACCCTGTACGCCCAAAGTCTGTCCACCTTCTGTGGATGTTTTGCATATCCTTGAGTATTCCAAATGGTGCTATATGCATGCATTAGGGCTGCTTAATCAAATTTCTAACTGAAAAAAATTATAACAGTAAATATATTTTCCACCTGAACTGTCTAGTGGAAATACAGTTGCCACAAACACACATATAGAGCTATTAAACAGTGCCTAGGAAAATTCAGGCATCAAATTGAATTTGCATCTGAATACCTTTATGTCAGGCTGGAAACAAAATTAATGTGCTTTTATTATTATATATTTTATTAGTGAACCTGAGGCCTCTGCCTTCTGAACCCACATACAGCATAGGAAGTAGGTGAAAAAATAACATACGGAATGCATTAAAGAAAATTAAGTATCATGAAGCTTTGAAACAAAGATTTCAGATATTATCATTTTTATACTCTTCATACTCCCACTTCCCAATGCCTAAGCATATCTTTGGGTTTTGTAGAATAACTTTGGCTTTTGTTCACCCGTGAGAATAGAAAGCTTAGGGGAGACTTTATCACCATGTTCCAGTATTTAAATGCTACAAAGCTACAAAGAAGCTGCAAAGAAAATGGAGACTCCATTTTTACGAGGAGTCACATGGAAAGGATGAGGAATAATGGGTGCAAGTTACTGCCAGGGAGAACACTAACAGAAAATTTTTTACAATGAGAAAAATCAGCCATTGGAATAATCTCCCCAGGGAGCTGGTGGAATCCCCAGTGTTGGACACTTTTAAGATTTGGCTGGATAAGATGCTGGGCCATCTAGTTAGGTTGTGCTTTGCTAACAAAGTTTGGACTAGATAATCCTTGAGGTCCCTTGCAACATGGTATTCTATGATAAGTCTGCATCTTATTTCAGATAATGAGAGGCTATGTAATATTCTGGAAATAAATCTTAAACTTATTTAAAAAAAGTTCTTATTTTGATGCTGCAGAATCATTTATTCAAACCTAGTGGAGAAATGCTATTGGTAAGTATTACAGAAACAATAAAGGATATTCTGCACACGTAATTTCTTTCAATGCTGTTTATAAAAACAAAATCTCATGTTATCTTTTTGTCTTATGTAGTAATGGATGTATTATTCAATATCTACTGAGCTGCTGATTGAGGTCTCAGTTCAACAAAATGTTCAATGTGCTTTCTTACTGAAAAAACAATGCAAACCTTTTCAGTAGTCCTATTGAAGTCAGCTGAACTGCTTTGGCACTTAACGTGAAGTACGTAATTTTTTTAAATGGGACTTCAAAGGTCACTCATGTAAAAGAAGTGGTTTTAGGCAAGTTACTTTGTTACATTTCTTCAGTTTTATTTTGAGTGAAAACTGAGAGAGAATTTAAAGATATTTCTGAGCACAGGGGGCAATAATTTTTCAGTCTTTTAATAATAAATGACATAATCCAAAAAATACTACTTTGCAAATTGTGTATGCGTGATGATATGATTGTTCTCATTGTTTACATAAAAGGTAAGCAATGTTAGCTTTAGACTATTTTGGATTTCTTAGCCTTCTTTTTGCTTAAAATAAAGGACAGTTATTCTGATACAATTCCAAAGTTTGAGTAAGATTGGAATTAGAATCCAAATAAAAATAACTGTAACTGAAGGAATATTCTCGTCTGCACGATTGCTGGAAAGAAATTATTTTTTTTTTTTTTTAATTCATCTTCAAACCGAAAATAAAACCTAACACCAAAACCAAAACTAATCAAAACTTTTTTGTTACAGTTCTCATTATTTCAGTCATAGTTCTTAGAAGCGTGTTTCACACAGTATGATTCATGTTAACATGATTGCTGGAAGTAGGAGGTCATCCTGAACAGGTAGCTTTGCAGTAGTGCACATCTAGAATTGAAGTCAGCGAAAATCAAGGTAGCACCTGGATAACTGCTGACCAGTTATTTCTTGATGTTGTTAGACTAATTTAGAAGGTTTCCTGACTCAACTGGCCTGGACTCCTTGGAGAAAACTGGTACACCTTAATACATCTTTTGGCCAGTGAGAGATTTCATAGAATTATAGAACAGTCAAGTTTGAAGAGACCTTGAAAGATCTTTTCCAACCTTTCATGGGAAAGGGAGCCAAGATGAGATTATCTTGCACTCTGTCCAATTGTGTCCAGTGATGAGAATTCCACCATAACACAGGGGAGATTGTTCCAGTGATTGTTGTCTCTGTAAAAAAATCCTTCAAAATAAAATCTATTCTGGTGTACCTTGTACCAATTGTCCTTTGTTCACATCATGTAGCTCCTTGTAGTGAGAGATCCTTTATCCTCTTTGTAACTGCCTTTTAATTACTGAAATAATGTGATGAGTTCCCTCCTGAGCTTTTCTTTCTGCAGGGGAAAATAGACCTAGATCCTTCATGCTTTTCTCAGAGGGCAGGTTTTCTAACTCTTTGATTATCTTTATGGTGCTCCTTTGGACTCTATCCAGTGTATCCATGTCTTTTTTGAATAGTGGGAAACTTAACTGGACAGAGTACTTCAGATGCAACCAGACAAACACTGAGTCTTATGATCACATCCTTATCTCTGTCAGTAATGCCTCTTTGGGTGCAGCCCAGGATCTGATTTTCCTTTGTTGCTCAATCAGTGGCTCACAGCTGACTCATGTTTAGCTTGTTCACCAGGGCTTCCAAGTCCCTTTCAGCAAGGCTGCTCCCCAGCCACACAGATCCTAATATGCACTGGACTTTTTGGTTTTTTGTCTTTGCACTTGTCTTTGTTAAACTGCATAGAGTTCTTGCTAGCTAGCTCTTTGTAAGATGGCTTTACCTTCTGTCATTCCCCCTTATCACCCCTTTTAGTGTCATCAGCAAATTGTTTAGCAGTAGGCTTATGTCTTCCGTGTGCGTTGCTTACTGGTCATGTATCTGAAGAACCCTTTCTTGTTCCTGACATCTTTGGCCAACTTCGGTTCTAGCTGAGCCTTAGCTTTCCTGGCTGTATCTCTGCATGCCTAATTAAGGCTCTTGTAGTTCTTGACGGGTATTTGGCCACCTTTCCATAGCTGGCATGTTTTTTGGTTTTTGTTTTTTTGCTGTTAAGCACACCCAAAAGCTCATTGGTAAGCCAGGGTGCTCTTTTGTTCTGCTGCCTTCCTTTTACTTTGTAGGGGATGAACTGTTCTTGTGTTTCCAGGAGGCTGTTCTTGATAACTTTCAGCATATACAAGCTTCTTTGCCCTCCATGGATGCTTCCCATGGCTCTTGAAATTGGTTCTTATGAAATCCAGGTCTTTGTCCTAATACTAGTCTTCATTGTGCACAGTAGGAGCTTAATCTCCACAATGTTATAATTGATGTATCTGAGATTGATATTGCTAATTATGTTGTCAAGTAAATTGTCTTAGTCTGTGAGCAGTAAATCTAGCAATACACTGTTCTTAGTTGGCATGTCCATCAGCTGCAGCAGTAAGCAGTCCTCAGTGCATTCCAGGAACCTCATGGATGAGCTGAATACTGCTGTGGTATTTTCCCAGCTGTCCAGGTAATTGAAGTCACTCATGGAGACCAGTTTCTCTTGTTCATGGTTGTATATAGAAAGACGCACAAAGAAATCATTCAGTGACGTACTTGTATGTTTATAAAATTTAACATCTACTATCGTATGACCAGGGCCCGGTCTGGGAGCTCTGCTCTGGCTGCCCCGGCGGTGGCCAGTTTAGGCACCCAGACAGAGCCGATGAGAGGGGAGGCTGCAGTGCAATGCTCAGAGTATAGACAGTGCCTGCACTGGTCTCCTGAGGGAACGGTGCCCAATGGGCAGGGCTGCAGTCAGTGCTCCCTGGTGGAGGTCCTCCTGCAGCAGGCGGCTGAGCTGCGGGATGCTGTTAATAGGCTGCAAGATGTCAGGGAAGCTGAGAGGAAGCAGGACTGCCTGCTCCAGGCCCAAACTGTGCAAGGGCCTCAAGCGTCCCCTGAAGCTCATGGAGGAGTGGAGGAGGCTGTCAACCCAGGAAGCTGGGAAATAGTAACAACAAAAAAACAACAAAAAAAGGAGGAAGAGGACAATTAAAAACAAAGGGCTTCCTCCTAAAGCTGTTGTCCCCACCCAGAACCACTTTGCTGTCCTGCAGGGGGCTAAGAAGGAAGGTCACTTGCACCAGAAACAACCAGCTGATGCACCAGTAAAGAAGATCACTACTGGTGCTGCCAGGAAAAAGAGATGTGTCATAGTGGTAAGGGACTCTACTTTGAAAGGGACAGAGGCACTCATCTGTCGGCCTGACCCGGTCTTGAGGGAGGTGTGTTGCCTACCTGAGGCACGGATAAGGGATGCTGCAAAGAGGCTGCCTGCTCTAGTGAGTCCCACGGACTATTACCCAGTTCTGGTGATCCATGTGGGTGCTAGTGATGTTGATAGCAGTAGGCTGGAAAACATAAAGAAGGACTACAGAGCCCTGGGAGAGGTGGTTAGGGGCTCTGCAGCTCAGATTGCCTTTTCATCAATTCTCCAGGATACAGGGGAGGACCTTAAAAAAGTTAGGAGGATTGGTCAAGTTAATAAATGGTTAAAAGGGTGGTGCCATAGTCAGGGGTTTGGGTGTTTTGAATACGGGACCCAAGTTAGTAGGCCAGGTCTACTGGGGGCTGGTGGAGCTGATCTGACAAAAGAAGAGGAAGAGAGGTTTTGGTCGGAGGCTTGCCAGGCTGGTCAAGGTTTCTTTAAACTAGATGTGTTGCGGGAGGGGGGCATCGTTTCATCCCAACATACCCAGTCAGTTGCCAGCACCCACAATAAATGCTCAGAGCAATGCAGAGATATTCCAGCCACTCCAGCCAATGAGCCGGCTTCATTTGGAGGTCGGCTCAGATGCCTCTATACAAACGCCCGTAGCATGGGAAACAAACAAGAGGAATTAGAGATGTGTGCACGTCTACGTGGGTATGATATAGTAGGCATCACAGAAACATGGTGGGATGGCTCCTATGACTGGAATGTTGGAATAGAAGGTTACAGGCTCTTTAGAAAAGACAGGCCTGGCAGGCAGGGATGGGGAGTTGCTATTTATGTTAGGGATAGGCTGGAGAGTATGGAACTCTGTCTGGGGACGGGTGAGCAGTCAACAGAGAGTTTGTGGGTCAAGGTTAAAGGGAGAACAGCGATGGGGGACATTACTGTGAGGATCTGTTACAGACCGCCTGATCAAGAGGAATCTGTGGATGAAGTGCTCTATAGGCAGATAGGAACAGCCTCACACTCACAGGCCCTTGTTCTCATGGGAGACTTCAACCACCCTGACATCTGTTGGAGTGAAGGTACGGCCCGGCACAAGGAATCCAGGAGGTTCCTCAATTGTGTGGAAGACAACTTCCTTCTGCAAGTAATAGAGGAGCTGACAAGGAGAGGTGCCATGCTTGACCTCGCACTCACCAACAGGGAAGAGCTGGTTGGAAATGTGATGTTCCAGGGCAGCCTTGGTTGCAGCGACCACGAGATGGTCGAATTCGAGATCCTCGGGACAGTGAGAAGAGCATGCAGCAAGCTCACTGCCCTGGACTTCAAGAGAGCAGACTTTGCCCTCTTCAGGAACCTGCTCAGTAAGGTTCCATGGGATACAGCCCTAGAAGGCAGGGGAGCCCAAGACTCTTGGTTGGTATTCAAGGATCACCTGCTACAAGCTCAGGAGTGTTGCATCCCAACTAGAAGGAAGTGCAGCAGGAGGGCCAGGAGACCTCCTTGGATGGATAAGGAGCTGCTCAGGAAAATTCAAAGGAAAAAAGAGGCTTATAGAAGGTGGAAGAAGGGACAGGTGGCCTGGGAAGAATACAGGGATGTTGTCTGGGAAGCTAGGGCCCAGGTGAGGAAGGCTAAGGCCCAGTTAGAATTGAACTTGGCTAGGGATGTTAAGGATAACAGGAAGGGATTCTATAGGTACGTAGGGAATAAAAGACGGGCTAGGGACAACGTAGGCCCCCTCTGGAAGCTATCAGGAGAACTGGCTACTCAGGATTTGGAGAAAGATGAGGTTCTTAATGACTTCTTTGCCTCAGTCTTCACTGGCAAAGTCTCTGACCTCACCACCCAAGTCTTGGAAGGCGAACACAAGGACTGTGAGATTGAAGACCCCAGGCCCACTGTAGGAGAGGATCTGGTCCAAGACCATCTTAAAAACCTAAACGTACACAAGTCCATGGGACCTGACGAAATCCATCCGTGGGTCCTGAAGGAGCTGGCAAATGAAGTTGCCAAGCCACTGTCCATCATATTTGAAAAATCATGGCAGTCAGGTGAAGTTCCTGATGACTGGAAAAAGGGAAATATAACCCCCATTTTCAAGAAGGGGAAAATGGATGACCCGGGGAATTACAGACCAGTCAGTCTCACCTCTGTGCCTGGCAAAATCTTGGAGCAGATTCTCCTGGAAGGCATGCTAAGGCACATGAAAAACAAGGAGGTGTTTGGTGACAGCCAGCATGGCTTCACTAAGGGGAAATCCTGCCTGACCAATTTGGTGGCCTTCTATGATGGGACTACGGAACTGACAGACAGGGGCAGAGCAGTTGACGTCATCTACCTGGATTTATGCAAAGCGTTTGTCGCTGTCCCACATGACATCCTTGTCTCTAAATCGGAGAGACATCAATTTGATGGGTGGACCACTTGGTGGATAAAGAACTGGCTGGATGGCCGCATGCAAAGAGTTGTGGTCGATGTCCGGCTGGAGACCAGTAACAAGTGATGTCCCTCAGGGATCGGTGTTGGGACCGGTCTCATTCAACATCTTTGTCGGTGACATGGACAGTGGGATTGAGTGAGCTCTCAGCAAGTTTGCCGATGACACCAAGCTGTGTGGTTCGGTTGATACTCTGGAGAGAAGGGATGCCATCCAGAGGGACCTCGACATGCTTGTGAGGTGGGCTGATGCCAACCTTTTGAAGTTTAACCATGCTAAGTGCAAGGTCCTACACCTGGGTTGGTGCAATCCCAGCACAGCTACAGGTTGGGCAGAGAAGAGATTGAGAGCAGCCCTGTGGAGAAGAACTTGGGGGTGTTGGTTGATGAGAAAATGAACACGAGCCGGCAGTGTGCGCTCGCAGCCCAGAAAGCCAACTGTATCCTGGGCTGCATCAAAAGGAGCATGACCAGCAGGTCGAAGGAGGTGATCCTGCCCCTCTACTCTGTTCTCGTGAGACATCACTTGGAGTATTGTGTGCAGTTCTGATGTCCTCAACATAAAAAGGACATGGAACTGTTGGAACAAGTCCAGAGGAGGGCCACGAGTATAAACAGGGGACTGGAGCACCTCCTGTATGAAGATAGACTGAGAAAGTTGGGGCTGTTCAGCCTGGAGAAGAGAAGGCTGCGTGGAGACCTCGTAGCAGCCTTCCTGTACCTAAAGGGGCCTAAAAGGATGCTAGGGATGGGCTGTTCATCAGGGACTAGGGTGCATTAGAAAGGGTGTGGTTAGTAGGTCAAGAGAGGTTCTCCTACCCCTCTACTCTGCCTTGGTGAGGCCGCATCTGGAATATTGTGTCCAGTTCTGGGCCTCTCAGTTCAAGAAGGACGGAATTGTTTGAAAGAGTCCAGCACAGAGCCACAGAGGTGATTAAGGGAGTGGAACATCTCCGTTATGAGGAGAGGCTGAGGGAGCTGCGTCTCTTTAGCTTGAAGAAGAGGAGACTGAGGGGTGACCTCATCAATGTTTACAAATATGTAAGGGGTGAGTGTCAGGATGATGGAGCTAGGCTTTTCTCAGTGATGTCCAGTGATAGGACAAGGGGTAATGGGTGTAAACTGGAGCATAAGAGGTTCCATGTGAACATCAGGAAAAACTTCTTTGCTGTGAGAGTGACAGAGCACTGGAACAGGTTGCCCAGGGGGGTTGTGGAGTCTCCTACGTTGGAGATATTGAAGGCCCGGCTGGACAAGTTCCTGTGTGATGTACTCTAGGTTACCCTGCTCTTGCAGGGGGGTTGGACTAGATGATCTTTTGAGGTCCCTTCCAACCCTTGGGATTCTGTGACTCTGTGACTGTAGTGACAGGACAAGGGGTAACGGGTTCAAACTTAAACAGAGGAAGTTTAGATTGGATATAAGGAAGAAATTCTTTCCTGAGAGGGTGGTGAGGCACTGGAATGGGTTGCCCAGGGAGGTTGTGAATGCTTCATCCTTGGCGGTGTTCAAGGTCAGGTTGGATGAGGCCTTGGGTGGCATGGTTAAGTGTGGGGTGTCCCTGCCCATGACAGGGGGGTTGGAACTAGATGATCTTAAGGTCCTTTCCAACCCTAACTATTCTATGATTCTATGATAGGTATACCAACACAATGTATATAAAATTTCAGAGAAACCATTTAGTAATGATGCTTTGAAGAAGAAAGTGCTGTGACATTTTTCAATCTCTTGGTATTAAGCTTACTTGAGGGTTGGTTTGACGCTGGACTTTTTTTACTGTTAATAGAATATACCTCTGTGAAACACAATACAAAAGAACATACCTCTGTGACCTTCATGACTTTTGTGTCCCTTATGAATATTTCAGCTCTGTTTCTGCTTCTGAAGATGTTTTCATTCTTAACTTTTTTTTTCTTGGAAAAGAAAAGAAATCAAGTACATAGAAGTATCTGCTATTGAGTTGGATACATTCGCGTTCAACTTCTGGTTGAATATGGAAATGTAGCCAATGACAGATCATTTTCCCTTTTAAAAGCACTGTCATGCATGCAAAGGCCTCAGCCTGAATTTTGCTGCATGATTATGAATTGAAAAATAAAATCTATATTAATGGAAAGAGAAGGTTCTGTCTTGGATTTATAGCAACATCTGGCAGCAATTAAAAAGGCTTCTTCATTCTTTGGCACAGATAGATCTTCATATTTTTGTACAAAGCGAAGATGTGCTTAATGATTTCAATTAGTGAATGCTTAAATTTGCCACAATTTGCAATTAACAAGGAAAATAACACAAATGTTTTCTTTAAAATTGATTATTCCTCTATTAATGTTTATAAAAGTAGGCTTCTTTACCTTTATTTGATGGGTTTAGTCCTGAGACAGTATTCTAAGTCAAAAACCTAAATAGACAAAGAAAAATAAATGTATCTTTTATTGAAATTTATGTCAAGTTGCATCAGAGAGTACTGTCTCCTTTTTTTTTTTTTCATTGAACGTGCTTATGTTTCTTTTCCTTTACTGCTCCACATCTGACCTATACATCGACTAAATACTTGTTTTAGATAAAGGTCATTGATTAGGAACAAGCACCAGCAATATCAGGAAATTGTTTTTAAACAATTTAAAAGGGTTTAAATGTGAAGATCTTGAAAGAAGTTCTCTTTAAATTAAAAGTAAGTCATAAGGTCTCAAGCACAACTGTTTCATATAAAGCAAACATTTATTTGGTTTGTTTATAAACTGCAACATAAGGAGCTTTATATGTAGCTTTGCAAGGCTGAACATGAAGCTCAGGTTTACTTTGGTTATCAATAAATACTTCATTAGCATTTATAAGGACATGTTTTAAAACGTAGTAATGTAAAAAGAAGTCAGTGCTGATTCTGTCTTGTAGACATGGATGTAGAATACCGAATGACATTGTAGTGGGCTTAGCGACTACAATTTTGCTAGAGGAATACAGATTAAAAAGTAAGGATTATGTTCTTTTTGTACCAAGATGAAGTATGTGTTCAGTTAATTTAACACAATAGGCTGTATTAGGCTAAAAATTAAGGTACTTGACAATTTTATCGAAGTCACTCCGAATTTGATGAGATCAGATTATAATTCAGAGTTCATTCCTAAAATAAAACCCATGTGGGATATACTTTGAAATATACAAATTAAAGATGAATGACGTGAAACTGTAAAACATGAAGCACTTCAATAAAGTGTATATGTGCACTGAAGTTTAGCTCGGACAAATTAAAATTCAGGAAAAATAAATTGGTAGCAAATCAGTGAGTTTTGTTAGCTTTTGCATTATTGCTAGCAGTTCTCTAGGACAAAGATCCCACTTCTTTTATAAAGCTGTGAATCAAGACTTATAATTATGATGCTTGAATGAAAATGTATTGCTGAATGAAAGATCAGACGAGAGGGGATTCCAGGTATGAAAATACAGCTGATTTTAATTTTTTATACGTAGTAGAGTCTGGTTTTCTCTGTCTTATGGATGCTTTATCTTGTGTATGGATACATATTCCTTTTACTTTTGGTCAGATTAGTCTTAGAAATCAAAATGTTTTAGATGATTTACATGAAGTTTATTTAATGCTCTTGGTTAGAATCTGGATCTGCATTGATCTGACCTGTATTGATTTCTAAGTACAATCAAGGGAGAAAGTCCCTCAGTAGAGCAATGGAATATAAAGCACTATCAGGAGAGAATCTTGTCTATCGGAACACTTGGTATTACAGTTGTTACAGAAAAATACTGAAGAGCTTTTCTGGGAATATAAATTAGCAGCAACTAGCCTGCCAGATCTAAGACAAGATTTGCTCCTAAGGAGTGAGCTGTTCTCTGAGAAGGTGCTCATTTTTGCAGAGGTGTGTTGAGTTTTCAGAACTGCTGAAGTATCATTTTCTTTGTATTCTGTAAGTTGTGATAAGTTTGAAATACAGTATCTAATTTTTAAGTAGTTTGCGTTATTACAGGTAGGTGACTAAGATTCAGACAAGCGCAGTTCAATCTAAGATGTATGGGAAATATTGAAAATGTTTTCGTTTAAGGTTTTGTGATAGTATAAAATCTTTCTGTTATGTTTTGAGGGTGTTTTGAGGGTTTTGGTTTTTTTTTCACTATAATCTATTTTTAAATTTTTGTAAACAGCTTATAAAACTATTTTTAAATTTTTGTGTGTGTGTAATAGAAGCATCACTAGGAGCAACCCATTGCAAATCATGGAATAATGGCTTTCTTAATGTGACTCTACCCTCTTAAAAATAGATTCTCTGATATTTACATCTGTTCCATTTCTTCCTTTCCCTCTCCGCCTCCCCCTGGAGACAGTAAAGAATTGAAAAAAATACTTCTGAACTCAAACAAAACATTGAAGCATTTCAAATGTTACGTTTAAAAGCATGAACACAACATATACAGTAACTTCTTTGTGTGAAATACCTGGTGATCTTTAGATTAGAAGCAACAACTACTTATGGCTGTCCTTTGAAAGATTCATCTCCAGTAGCTCAGTAGAGCACTATTTGATCTGAGGGAAGCTCTCCAAAAGCAACAACAGTAAGAGCTGTGAAATTGAAAGCTGTATTAATGAAGAATAATTGTAGCTTAAACACACAGACCATCATATAGTTGGCAAACCAGAGTACCAGTTCTTCCTTTTCTTCTAGAAGTTGCTTCTTTCAAAACAGAAGGATATCTGCATCGTTTTCTGGTTTGCTTGTATTTTAATGCTAACAGGCATGTGAATTTTTCAAATTCTGAAAAAAATTCATTAAATATAGCATGGTTTCAAATATAATTTTTTAAGCTTTTACAGCCACACAAACTTTAAAAGTACTGCAAATTTAAAAGGGTCTAGTGTTTAAAATGATGAGCACACCATAAAAAGAAACAAGAATTGTAAAATCAGAATGATTTGGGTAGGAAGGAGCCTTAAAGATCATTTAGTTCCACCCCCTCTGCCATGGGCAGGGACACTTTCCACTAGACCAGGCTGCTCAAGGACCAATCCAACCTGGCCTTGAACACTGCCAGGGATGGGGCATCCACAGCTTGTCTGGACAACCTGTTCCAGTGTCTCATCACCCTCACAGTGAAGAGTTTTTTCCTAATATCTAATCTAAGTCTACTGTCTTTCAGCTTGAAACCATTAGCCCTTGTCCTATCACTAAATTCCCTTTTAAAAAGGCCCTCTCCAAATTTCTTGTAGGCTTCTTTAAGGTATTGGAAGGCTGCAGTAAGGTCTCTGTGTAACCTTCTCTTCTCCTGGCTGAACAAACCCAGCTCTCAGCCTGTCTTCACAGGAGAGGTGCTCTAGTCTTGTGATCATCATTATGGCCCTCCTCTGGACTTGCAGAAGCAGGTCTACATCACTTGTGTTGGGTGCCCTGGAGCTGACCACAGTACTGCAGGTGGGATTCTCATGAAAGCAGTGTAGAGGGGCAGAATCACCTCCCTGAACCTGCTAGCCGTGCTCCTTTTGATGCCACCTAGTATACAGCTGGCTTTCTGGGCTGCAAGAGAACAGTGCTGGCTCACATTGAGCTTTTCGTAAATCAACCTAATAATTCAATATCCTGTTCAGAACATGGCTGGTTTACTGTGTTTTAACGTAAGGAGAGTCATAAATTGAGCTTGTCTACGTTATACAGTCGCAGGCATAGTGGTAAATCTGCCTGTCAGCTATGCAGCTGTTGAACAGGCAACCTTGCAGAAAGCTTGGCAGGAAACCATATTCAGCCTTTCCGGGAATGGCTAGTGGTCTGCTAAATCACCCAGAAATGACTTGGTATATTCAGACATATTCCTTCATGATGGTGGCCATGTCTTATGCTTCATTTGTTTCTGCTTGCACGTGAACTGTCCAAAGAACAAGTTTAATATCCTTTGCCTGTGCTTCAGAGTGAACTGTACATACATTCCTCCTAATGAAGATGATGGTCAAACAGTATGTGTGGAATTCATCTCTTCTAACTTAATCTGTAAAATTCAGATGTCTAGTAATTGCCTGTATTTCCTCTGCAATCAATAGAGGAAAAATACAGAAAAAATAAAGAATACATAGACTGTATTACTGAAGATATGCCTATAGAGAGCCTAGACAATTGGCTGGGCAATTTGAAATGTCTGAACTTAGGTGAAATGATTCCTTTCTGGTGTGGGTTTTGCATGTACAGAACCCTCCCTTTTTCTTCTCTTCCATTTTTATTTTATTGTTCTTTGACTTTTGATATGCTTACAGTTCCAATCTGCCTTGCTCGTAAGTCTAAGGAGATACGTACTCTTTATATAGACTGAAGGAATTTCTTAACAATTAATATGGTTGGATAGGACATAGGTAGCAAAATTTATAGCCATGTCAGAAACTATAGCACTTTATTTTCTTCCTGATGACATTTAGTGAAGACTCTCACCCCTCATCCGTCTAAACCAACCTACACATATTTTGTAGAGACCCAACAAAATTATCTTTTTTCTCATTGCACTTTGTAAACCCAAAGAATTTAGTTCTTGCCAGAGATGGAGAGAGAGAAGGAGGAGTTTTAAATTCTTCAAATAGACATAGCAGTTCTGTATGTCTGAAAACTAGTCAAAACTTGAGATCATTTCTTTTGATAACATCTCGTGTAAAATATTGAAAATATTTATGAGGTTCCATAACACTTTTACATTAGCTAGAAGTTTCACTGCACAAGCGAGTAAACCAAATCTCCACAGGCTAATTTATTGTGATGCTATTGTTTTAATATGTCTTCTCCTCATTATCTGGACAATAACAGTAATCCAACGGCTGTATGTTTGTTTTAAAAAGGAAACAACAAATACATGTCAGCACTTGTCCAACAATCCATGTGACCTTGAGATCCTTAACTAGTAAGATAATATAATTTAAGTGTATCTGATATGGTTTATTCCAGTGTAGTAGTGCTCTGTGGGCACAAACTAGGGGAATTTATTTTTTTTTTCTGAGTATGAGCCATCAAGTAGGCCAAGATAGATAATGAGGCCTTCAACAGCCAGTAATGGAATAACATTAAGCCTTTTGAGTTCACTGGGCAGTTTGATGTCCTAATGGAGGTACCATGCTGGGAAAGCATACATTTTAGTTAGAATTTCTTGTGAGTGGGTGATTGCACATTACGATATGAATAGCCATGCTAAGTGCATGGAATTTTTCTGCCAGAAAATTAAGGCCCCCTCTACCAGATAACAGCTCACTGGAGGAATGTAATAGTGGTGAAGTAAAGTCTGAAAACAGATGATTTCCTATTTAGTTGTTCATTGACTTTCCTCCCAGAGCCATTGTCTCCACCATAATGGCAACGGTCTTAATTTTCATTTTGTAATCAAGCTTAAGCTATTTTGGCATGACTTGGGAAGGTACTTCTTCAGTGTTAGAAAAAGGTTTAATTCATTAAAGTATTATGTTTTTCAGTTCAGGTGTAGTTGCTGATTTCAGTTGGATTTTCACTAGTGTGATTGAATTGATCTTGCGTAACACATGAAATTGTTCTTTTCAGTTTTGCCATCCATCAATGTCGCTCTCATTTCAGTATAAATTACAATTTCTTCTAGTATCCGTTTGTGTCTCCAGACATTTAATATTTCCTGGATGGGTCTAATGACTCAGCTATAAAGCTTTTCGTAAGTGTGAGGTTTTTTAGGGTGTTTTTTTTGACGAATAATTACTAAGACTTTAGAAGGATAAATGCATTAATGTTGCTTCTAACACCTGGTAAAAATTGTGTTTTTATAGTGTACTGTGAGCAGATAATTTTTTAAAAAAAATCAGGTTAAGTTTATCTTTGTAGGGCTAACTGTCCTTTTCATTCCTATTGATATTTCTGATGACAAAAATAGCTTTCCTATTTTTCTCCCAACTACAATAGCAAAAGCAGTACTTTTCTAGGAACTGCTATTCTGCAAAATTTTCCATTCTATTACTCAGCAAGTGATGCTTAGAAGGAAAAGCATAAATATTCTGCATGTATCAAACATACGGAAAAGCAGATGTGGTCCAGAGTGTCCATTGTTCACCATGCTAAGTTTGCTGCCCCCATTTCTTTATTAAACCTACCTGTGAATTGTTAACTGAAATTTTATTGTAAAATCAGGATGATTTTCCTTGATAGACAATGTAGGGAAAATTGTGATTAAGTATCTCAAGTTTTCAGAAATATGTGTAGAAAGGGATGGTTTGTATCTAAAGCAACAAAAAAAGTAAATAATGAGACTTTTTATAAACATGAATCTATAGAATCATAGACTTACAGAGTGGTTTGGGTTGAAAGAGGCCTTCAGGGCTCATCTATTCCAACCCTGATGGCCTAAGAAGAGACATCTTTCACTAGATCAGGTTGCTCAAAGCACTGACCAAAGTACTTCCAGAAATGTGAGATGTGTACCCCTTTGTGGTTCATACAGTTTCACTTCTGGTACTTGGGAGTGCCAGGCACATTTCCTTCTGGTGTCTGCAGAGCTGTAAACTGGATATCAAGAAGTAGCAGGTGCACAGCTCCTTTTTTTTGACTGAATTTCTGCAAAATTACTGCAGATGACTATATTATATAATAATAAAAAAAACAATCTCTGTAAGTCCCTTTTGTTTTTCAGGATGCTTCTCTATAATAAAATAATTATCTCCTTTAATACCTCTATTATTTTTTCCTTACCCTCCTCTCTAATATGTTTTTCATACAATGTTTAATTCTAGTTTTATGCTATACCTACTTTAAAAAAAGTTGTGATTTGAACACTTAGAGTAGGTTTTTGACCTAGTAATAGAATAATAACTGACAGTGCTGAGTCAATGGTTTCTTGTAGTGTTAAAGGTAGTATAGATGAACTGTTCTCACAAAGAAAAATATTCTACAGGCACTGGACTTCTTATGAGAAGTAAATCTTCAGTTACATTACTTCTGGTATTATGACCGTAGTCTTAGCTTTTGATTGTTGTGAAAGCTAGCGATTTTACTTTGGAGAAATGTGAATAATTCAGAGATACCTGATCAGTAGATAAGCTAGTTATATGGCTGTCGTAGTTTAAGCCCAGCCTGTCACTCAGAAACAACGCAGCTGTTCGCTCACTTCCCCCGCTTCCTCCCCCTGCTCCCGGAGGGATGGGGAGGAGAATCAAAAGAATGCAACTCCCACGGGTTGAGATAAGAACAGCCCAGTAACTAATGTATAACACAAAAACACTATTGCTACCATCAATAATAATAATGATAAGGGAAATAACAAGGGAAGAGAAAACAACTGCTCACCACCTGTTAACCGATACCCAGCCCAACCAAGCAGTGATCTAGCCCTTCTGGGTAACTGCCCCCAGTTTATATAGTGGGCATGATGTGTGGTATGGAATACATCTTCGGTCAGTTTGAGTCAGGTGTCCTGTCTCTGCTTCCTCCCGGCTTCCCCTTCTCCCTGGCAGAGCAGGAGACTCACAAAGTCCTTGGTCAGACTAAACATTACTGAGCAGCAACTAAAAACATCAGTGTTATCAGTGCTGTTCCTAGGCTGAAAGTCAAAACCACAGCACTGCATCAGCTACTAAGAAGGAGAAAATGACTGCTACTGCTGAACGCAAGACAATGACTATCTGATAAATATCAACAATGTGCAGAGAAGTAAAATAATTTGCACTTAAGTGACTGAATTATGAATTAACTTTATTACCTGAGATAATTTTCTTCCTAGTAGCTGATGCAGGGCTGTGTTTTGGCTTTAGTCTAAGAATAATGCTGATCACACACTGATGTTTTAGTTGTTGCTCAGTAGCACTTACCCTGGTCAAGGACTTTTCAGTCTCTCATGCTCTGCTAGTGAGGAGGGGCATAAGAAGCCAGAAGGGAGCAGGACACCTGATTCAAACTAGCCAAAGGGGTATTCCATATCACAGAATGTCATGCTGGGTATATAAACTGGGGAAAGTTGGCCAGGAGGGGCCAATTGCGATTTGGGAATGAGCTGGGTATTGGTCAGTGGGTTGTGAGCAATTGTATTGTGCATCACCTGTTTTGGTTGGGGTTTTTTTGTTGTTTTTTTTGTTTGTTTGTTTGTTTGTTTGTTTTGGGAGGTGGAGGTATTTATTCTTTCCTCCCTCTCTCTATTTCCTACTTTTATTACTTTTGTATTATATTTAATTTTATTTCTGTTATTATACTGTCTTATCTCAATACATGGGGTTTTAACTTCTTTTTTTCTGGTCCTTCTCTGTAACCCACTGGGGATTGGGGTGACTTAGCAAGTGGTTAAGTACTTAGTTGCTGGCTGGGTTTAAACCACAACAGTGACCACAAAGCAATAATCATCCATGAAACTCTAATGGTACCAAAATACTAGTAGATTTAAGTTCTAAGCATTCACTTAGTACTGCATTGTACGAACCTAGCTTCATGAACTTATGCAAAGGAATTAAAGATAAAAACACTGTGGTATAGCAGTATATTATTCTTCCTAGGAGAGCTAAATTTCACCATGGTTTTGGATTTAAACACTTGCATTACGAGTAATTGCTTTGTTTTTTCTTCATATTCCCGTTCTCTACAATTAAGAGGAAATTGTTAAAAAATGCAGATGTTTCTCATGAGATAAAGAGAAGATAAAGGAATAAACTAGACTTAGAGTTAATTTTGCACTCTATGCTGGTGTATTGGCAGCTAGGAGTGACAGCATTCTGTTGTAGGGATTTCCTATAATGTGTTGCCCTCTTAGCAATATTGCTTTGACTGTCACAGAAAACATCCCTATGGATGTTCATAGATCATCAGAGATAATCTGAGTTTTCACCAGTGTCACCAGTCATTGAAACAAATTTCTAATATCTCAATGACTTCCTTTCATCTGATTGAACAACAATTCTCACAGGATATGCATATCTAAGTATTAATAATAAGAGGAATAATGTCCTAAATGGTTTTACCTCAAAGAAGGCAGATATAACTTGTCTTTTGGGGTTTTGTTTTTGAGTTTGTGTTTTGTTTTTGTTTTTGGGATTTTTTGTAATAAAGCATTAAAATACATTCTCACTGAGGAATTATTTTCTTCTCACTGGGGGTATTTTAGTTAAAATAAAAACATGCAGTAGTAAAAGTACTTGGAAAAGCGTATGAAAGTTTTTCAATCATCTTGGGAAAGAAGATGCTTTCTGTAATTAAAATACCAACAGAAAAGAATCCCTGCAAGCTTGTCCATCGTGAAACTGAAAATATAGTATATAACTTAGAAATGTTTGTTATACTGAAAGCAAATTCTGTCTTACAGATATTGAGCTTGCATAATTCTTGGTGGAAGTTCAGGTAGAGAATTGTCCATAGTGTATATTTGTTGCTATATATACCAACAGCTTGAATTTTGCATGAACTAAAGTTTCTTAGCCCTACAACTGGTTCTAGATTTTTTTTTAAAATGTTTTACTTTTGGCAAAACATAAATGTGCTACTGAATTTCGAAAATAACAGAGAAAATTGCTGTATTTCTTACGTTCTGCTTAGACCATTATGAGTTGGCACTGAAGTAGTACAATGGATATACTAGTTTTTCTGCCAGTGGTGTGAAGCTAGCTGCTTGATTGATTTTACTTTCGTTCCACTGTTACAATAAAAAAAAGTATCTTGAGGAATAACAGTAAGGATGCCTTGTTTCCTGTGGATTTGTGACTCCTAAGTGTGTAAAGCAGTAGCAGTTGTCACTGAATTTTTTAAATGAAGCTAGGGCATCTCTACTGTGTGAATTCTCAGGAAGTCAAGATTGATGAGACAGTCATTTCCTCAGTGCGGTATTGAGCTCGACTTCCCTTCTTTGCCTTTTTTCATCTAGGATTTTCATATCTGTGAAACCTATGTCTTAGTATTGCATGTGGAAAAATATGGAGCCTTCTTTCCTAACACATTACCCACCACTACTGCTGCTCCTTCTCTCTTCAACCTATCTCCTGGTGGCTGATCACATAAGAATTGATTAGAGTGCTTATCCATATTTTGTCCATATTTTATCCATATTTTCTCCTTTTTATTCTTTTATTTTTGTGTGCTTTGAATGGTCATGCCAGGGTTTTTTTATGTTATGTATAAAGTCATTAAAACTTACATTTTAATGTTCTGTCTACATTGATGGTTATTAAACATTGCTACTATAGCATGTTAAAAGAAAGAAATGGGGTAGAAGTATGAAGAAAGAGAGACTGATAACTTAGATATTAAATGTTCATACTGTAAAAATGTCTTTTTTACCAAACCAGTACAAATAAGAATAATAATAAAAAAAATAAAACCTAAAACCGAAGCAGAATATATGCTTGTTATCATTGGTTCAGTTAACCATTTGTGCCAGTGTACATGGAGGAATATTGAAAACAAAGATCTGTTCTAGCCTCTCCTGACTTGAAAATATCCTTCTTACAATATTGTGTATTTCCTAACAGCTACCAGATATTTTGTGTTAGTATGGCTTATATGTTTACTTAGTCTTGTAAATGTTCCTAATACCCACTCAGAGATGGTATGTATACCCATCATACATACCAACTATATTTTCAGTCCTTGGCAAATTTGCTGTAACAGATAGTAAGGGTGCTGTAATTGTTTATCTGTGACAAAAATCTTGACAAATAATTAGGTTTTTAGAGGGATATGTATTTAAAATTTCAGCATTAAATACCATTTATGTATATAAAAATAAACTTCTGTTACTGTTTATTGTTTAATTTGTGTTATTTCATGTAGCAGTTAATGGTCAGGAAAGCCTTGTCTTTAAATTTAAATTTAAATTGTTAAATTTTTATTTTTGCTTGTTAATGAAAAGACCACACCCCCTGAACCCAAACATACAAAAATTAACTAGTGAGTGTCTTAATTAGAGTGTGTCTGGCAGATATAAGAAGGAAACTTTCAGTCTTTGCTGGGGTTGTTCTATTAGCAATTTCAGTAAAAACAATATAAGAATTTTAAAAACATCTTTGGAATGATATTTTTCCATCTGCTATATGAAGAAGATATTTAATTAATCTTCAGAATGTAGAAAGATTTTTGCATAAAAACTACAATTGGATATCAGAATTTTAATTTTTCTCTTATGACCCATTCTGATTAGGACTAATGAATGCCAGGGAGAAAAAGAGAGACGGAAAACAAAACAAAACAAAACAAAACAAAACAAAAAAAAAAAAAAAAGAGAAGGATACTGTTTTTCTTATTCTTATACTGCGTTACTCATAAGTAAATATTTCACTTTGAGCCATTCTAAGGAAAAAATTTCTTTACTAATTACAGCACTTTTTTAGTCCATGGACAGATTAAAGAAATAACCATTGTATGCTGAATAACCTCTTACGAAAACTGTCCAAAGAAGACATTCAGTCCTCATTAAATATAGTTCTCCTTGACTGCTCTGCACTTTTAATAGGGAATAAAGATCAACTGTGTGAAATACACAGTTTGCTGCTTTGTAGCAATATTTCAGTGATATTCCAGCAGTTAATGAAAGTTAATGAGAAGGGACAGCTTCTTTAACTGGTGCTTTATTTTTATGCTTTGAAAAGAACTATCTGCATCATGTCCTTAAGAATTGATTGGAGTTGTGTTTTGATAATAAACGTGCAGTTCATATAAGCATACAGATAAGGAATGAAGTATGACAGGACAGAGTGTAAACATCCATAATTACTTGTGTAGACAGCGGGAGAACCAGAGGCAGCTTATGGTGATGACTGAAGCACTGTTGTCACTGTTGTCACTGTTGTCATTGTTTCATATGTGTACAGTTACATAAGGCATGTGGATTCCATTTGAACATCTGGATGCCTAAAGGTTCAGTCTAATGGCACTAGGATTAGAATAAAGATATTTTCCTGTGGTTTCTAAAATTTTAGAAATTCAGCAAGTTTCCTGGCTCACCTTGGGAAAAGTATATAGGAAGATCCAATTAATTAGTAGTGGCATTTGTAGATAATTGAATCTATTGAATTCAAGAAGTGTAAAATCTCAGTTTCAACTTTGTCTAGGAAGTAATGAAAATAAAAAGGGAGGAAAGCAATTATGTTAAAGAAATCTGACCTAATATCTTGAAGATGATAGCCTGTGCATAAAATCAGAAGAATTCTTACTTGTTTCTTCATGATGCTCTCACTTATTTTGTGAGTACCATTAATGAATTATATTTTGAAAAATCAGTGAGATTTAACAGAGAAGCAGCGGAGGTGGCTGCTTGTTGCAGAATAACTTGCAGTAAAATCACAGTGAATTTTCAGTATACATTCAGAATATATGTCCTGGTTTAGCAATAGCAGTCAGTAGCAGTCCTGCTAAACCAGGACAATATACAACAAACAGGGAACAAACAATAAGATATTCACTCCTGAATCCTCACAGTGACCTGCGATGTTGAGTAACACTGAATGAAAGTTAAAATCTGAAGGTAATTAAATCCTATTTTGCTTTATTTATGATTTGGCCAGGTGAGAGAAGGGTTCTGTGGACGAATGTAGCTATGATTTCTGCACTGAATTTGAATAGATAAAGTTAAATTCCTTTTTTCTCTTATTCCTATGAGGGAATTGAAACATTTTGATATCTGAAATATTCAGATATGTTAGATGCGTAAGGCAAGAGGCAGTAATATTCACATCTGAAAAGTTAGGATCTTTGCTCAAGTTTTAGTGGAAAGGGCATGAAAAGAGATTTTACAAAGGGAATGTGAGTAGAGAAGTTATAGCATGTAATAAGCCCTCTAGAATAACATCTCTGATGTCCATTTCATCAGCTGGCTTTCATATTAGCTTGCAACTTTCTGAATGCCAAGCCTATGTGACAAGATGTTTGCAGGGTCTAAGAGGCAGTTTTCTTTGAAAGTTGTGTTCAGGTGGGTAGTTAGTGACCTTGGTTTGTGATGTTTATTGGAATTGGAATGCCCTGTAAAGACGGCTCTCTTTTTGACAACCCTTTATTAGCAGCCAGCAATTAAATGTATTAAGAGCCCTTGTTGTTCACACTCATTCAGCCACAGAACACTAAGGGATGTATATGTTATAATTACCATTATCCATTCTCATCATTGTCCTGCTGAGGAATGCAACTGTAATTCTGGCAGCCAGACCACATAGTTGGCTTTCTGTCCTCGGACTGCAGATGTCTAATTGCAGGCAACCATTTCATTTCAAATGGCTCATTAAAGTAGAAGCCATTTAGTATTGCTAACATGGATCTGCATCCATGATTATGCATTTAATTACAAAAGTGCAAGCTTTTTTCCTTTGTAATCTGGATTTACAAGATTTCTTCCATATAATCTGTTTTGGAAGAACTAGAATGGCTTAATTTGTTATCTTTTTTGTAGTGCTTAATATCTCTGTTATTCATCTGTGAACTTGGTCTGCTAGATATAACCACATTGTATGCATTGTGTTTTGTAAGTGTTGCATGTTTGTGGAGTTTATCCAGTTTGAATTTTACTTAATCTGAAAATCATTTATTCTGCCACTTTCCCTATTAGTGTTCAAGGCCAGGTTGGACTGGGCTTTGAGCAACCTGGTCTAGTGGAAGGTGACCTTGCCCATGGCAGGGGATTGGAATGAGATGATCTTTTAGTTCTCTTCCAACCCAAAGCATTCTACAATGCTATGATTCTTTGTACCTATAGCTAAACAAATTTAGGTATTTAACCATTGCTGTGGACGTCATCCTGAGGAGCTACTAGTAAAGTAGTAAGATTATCTTAACTCTTCTGATCCTTTCTCATTTGTTTTAACATTACAGGTAAGAAAGGTTTCCTGTATAAGCAGGAAAGATAATCACCTTAAATCCTTTTTCTTTCCTCGAGCTCTGTATTTTATTTATTGACCATTTGTGTGTGTGAGCATTGATAATACACTTTTTGCTTAGTTTAGCTGGGACTCATTTAGATTGCATTCTTGATAGTGATTCTTCCTTCTCTCTATACATATGACTCTACTTTTCTAACCCTCAGTGGTTAACAATTTTTCTAAAGTTTCAGTTAGTAAATGTATTCTGCAGGATTTGTTGAGGTTGTTTTCCCCCAATTTTAACAATTGCAAAGTATGAACTGCCAAATTTTTATATTCGGACAGAAAGCACAGTCATGCTGCAACCAGACATAATGGACTCATTCTCTGCCCGCCTACCTCCCCAAGATTTTTTTTTTCCTCTTGAACATTACCTGTGTGCATCTTAGTCAATCACTTGTTCCAAAGATCTCTAGCACCGTGAATCTGTACAGTATCCCTTTCCAGACAGTTACCTGTCACATTTAGGTTTCTTTGTGATACTAGTGGCAAGTCCCTTCTAGATAAGGACTACGGAGGTGTGCTTAAGTAAAGATATACAGGGCCTCATTTCCCAACATTGCAAAAATTTCTCAATAGAATACTGTGCAGTGCTTTGAATTACAGGACAAGACTGGGACAACCTGAAATTGATGGCTCCAGCATAAGGGATGTCAGGACAGTAAAACACATTTTGGAAATGTGAAAAGCCTTCTGGCTGTCATACTTTGGGTAGTTGTGAGGAATATGAATGAGTTTACAGTTGATGAGGCAATATACATGCTGAGGATGTGAAATATTACCTTCTGTCTAACTCCTGTTAAACATAAAAATGATTATAAGCAAACAGGATGTCTCAATGAGCTCTGCATCTTCATTATTAGAAATCTTATCAGCTTCTGCTTAAGATATGTCCTGCATCATCTTTTTGTTTTAGGTAGTCTTGAAGTAAATAGGAAAACACAGTTTTTGAGGCAAAAAACCACTTAGCTTCTACTGCTTAAATTGCAGTAACAAGCACAAGTATGGTTTTTATTCTGCCTGATCTATTAAGATTAATATAAAATATTTTATTTATTATCCATGTACTTCAGATAGATGTTTAATGAAACTTCTGTTTTCCACCTCTCACAATAAAGAGTAAGCAGAACTAAGAAAACCAGTACTGAGTTCAGCTACTGATTGATCATGGTAGTATCATTGGGATATTATTTATATATCTGTTGGCTTTCGTTTGTACATTTGAAATTGCCCTCTAAAAGAAGCAACACGTATTTGTAACGGAGGACCTGCTGCAGTTTACCTAGGGAGCAGTTTGCTTAGCAGAGGTCGAAATCCATATTTGTGGATCACCACAGCTGTAAATCATACTGTTTAAGTTTTAAAACGATATAGTATTATCCAATGACTTCCTTGCCCTTGGCTTGTGTGGTTTAAACTTGTTATAATTATATAATGAGGTTTGATTTGTATCACAGCAATTACAGACTATGGTTTCCATTGAATTCTTAGGTTTTAAAGTTGTAAATGTTTGAAGTTTTTCAAGAGAGTCATACTCTAAAAGTAGGGTATGTAATGTAAACTACGCATCTTGGCTCCCTCTAAACTCAGGATAACCAGATGAATCAGTTTTAAATTTAGGATCTGCTGGTAGTTTTTAGACAGCTGAAGTTAGGTAACTTAATTCTATCTCAATTTTAAGACTCTTTTTTTTTTTTTTTCTTTTGCAATGAGTCAGTTTTAGGTTTTTTTTTTTCTTTTTTAGTTCTGTAAAGCTACAGTTCACCAGAATCAAATGGTTTAAAAGGCAGTATATTTGGAAAATGCTCATACAGAAAGCCACGTGTATTATGTACACCCAAATAATAGCACTGAAATCTTTAGAAATGTCTATCTGAAGAGGTGCTCAGTCTTTAAGAGGTTTTCCTATATATTTATTGCTCTCCAAGGATAATTTGGTGGTTCAGTTTTCTTTTTTTTCTCCTCTTTTGAGAATGTAAAACAGCTTGAAAAAACAGTCTCTTGGTGAATCACTTGTGCTAGTCATGGTGCAAGAAAAAGACTCCCTCCCTTAGCAGCAGTGATTAGATAGTCTCTCGATTTGCCTCTTGAAAGATACTTTCACTTTATAATTTTATCTAATGTTAATCCTTTAAGAAAAAAAGAGCAGTGCACAACTGTCAGTTTTAGTGAGTTGGATTTGTTTGAGCAAGACAACAGTTCCCAGAAGAACGTGAGCATGCGGTAGAGTACTTTACAATCTTGCTTTGTGTCTCTAAGAGCTTTCTTGACTTGGCCTTGCTGCTGCTGTTTATTTCCCCGAGGAACATCTGTAAGAGAAAACTGTATTTGTCTCTGAAGCACAGAACTGCTTCGTAGGTTTATTTATACCCACCTTTTATTTTTCAAGCAAAAGTCTACTTTGTAAATTCTTTCTTTTGTGTTAATACTATAGACTGTTTAGTGGATTGTGGCAGAGATGGTAGCTTTCTCAGAATTTTAATACATAGCTAGTTAGGCAGATACAGTTTATCCAAAGAGAATCCAGTGATGATATTTTACTACTCTGATAAGTTTGTTCAGAATTTAACAAATTGAAGTAATATTAAATGCTTGTTTATTTTGTAAACAAAAATAATTTACTGCACTTGCTTCTGAAGTTTAAACTAAATGTATTTAGGCTGCATTTGGTTAAATAAAGTCATGACTAGTTTCACTGTAGAGTCAGTTTTTACCATTTCCAGGGGGAAATAATGGAGAAAAGCATTTTGTGATGCAGAGCTGCACATGGAAATACCGTCCAAGATCTAAGCTAAGAATATTGATGGAAAATGTGTAAAGCTGGTTGCTGTAAGACAGTCACCTTTTTCAGGATTGCCTTGCAATTTAGGAACAGGATAATGATGTATCCCCCTAAAGTTTCTCTAATTTGTCCTCAGCAGTACTGTACCTTTTCTGACATTGGTTGATCCAATGAACATTATCCATTGTGCTGTGCTGTTAAAACAAAATTTGTGGGTTTTGCTTTGCCTCTGATACACTGGCATTTTTTTTGGATTTACATTCTTGTTATAAAACTAAATAATTTCATGATTATTTCATGTCATGTTAAATGAGAATGATCATATATATCTGCTTTATTATTAGTTATAAAAAATGCCATCTCTTGCAGTGGAGCTATGACTGAAGGTGTTTTTAAAATGCTCTAGAATGTATATAGATTTTAATTAGTTTTCATTAGTGTACTTGCCAATTTCTTTACTACAGATTGTTGTTGGTTTTTTGTTTTGTTTTGGGTTGGAGGGGGTTGTGGGTTTTTGTATGTGTATGTGTGTGTGCGGTTTTTTGTTTCTTTGTTTGTTGTTTTGGCTTTTCTGTTTTGTTTTCCTCCTTCTCCTTAAAAAGTGGAAGTGGCACAAATCGTATTACAAGTTTATACATATAACTGAATCTAATCCATCTGATCTTTCACGCACCAGTTATGAAATTTTGCAGCTATTCACATTTTTTCTTCAGTGTTTTTTAAGGAAAACTTCCTCTCTTTTAAAAGACCAGTTTCCTTATGTATGAGTATCCATAATACAGGTAGCTCTACACACAGAACAATCAGCAATTTAGGGTTTTTTTTCTTTTGATTCAAAGTAATCCTTTCTTATCTCATTGTCATCTCTTTTTAGGTAGAAGTATGAGCATTCTTCTAAGAGATAAACTGGATTTATGTCTGTTTGAATTCCATTTCCTGATTCCTAGCCTCTTTCTGAGGACCCTGAGAGCAGTCATCTTAGCAGTTTACATTGTAGGGATGAAGATGGTTAACAATTTTCCCCCAAAATGGGAAGCAAGGTTTCTCATGTATAAGATACATTATCCTCTTAGTGTTTCTAGACTAAATCTTTCTCTGCACTTTCGTAAAAAAGTTGTCTTTTACAAATTTTTAGCTCTCTTTACTAAGATTTGCATTGTGTCATATCTTTCTAGTATTTAACAGAGAAGAAATGTGGCACAGCATTCTAGGGCTTAATGTATTTTCATTTTGGGTGTTAATAATGTCCATCAATCCAAGATTTGTATTTATTTTTAAAATGTAATATAGTTCATGATTTTCATTTGTATTTTCTTGTTCTCTGACTTCTATTTTCTTTGTGTTTTTCTGGTAAGTTATAGCAGGCTAGTGGCTGTGATAGCCTACTGTCTATTGATTTAAGGACTCTTTAATTGAAAACTCTTCAGCAAACACAGTTTTCAATTTACTGTTTTGCCCAACTATGTTTAGATGCCAGAGGTTCATTTGCAGCAGCTGATGGTTAAAGATTTAAAAGTAAAGCTGCATGTCATCTAGGTATACTTCAGTAATATGCAGGGTTTTCATCTAGGACTTGACATACATCTTACATAGCCTGCAGGCTAAAAGTGTGTGTCTGTGTATTTGTGTCTGCATGTGTAACCACAGGAAAGGAAAAGGCAAAGAACCAATGATCTCAAAATTCATTAAAATCAGGAAGACTTTCCCCCTGCTGACAGGATATTTAGGATGAAAAGAATTAAATGAGATATTATGGGAAATGCAATATCAGTTGCTCTCAAAGAGCAGCTTCTTGAAGTCTTAGATAAAGATTGATAACTGGTTTTTAACAGTTAGAGCCAAAGGCGACCATTTGTGTACGTTTGTGTACATGTGTGCAGCCTGAAAAATGGCTTTCAACCTAACCTTCTATTGACCACTATAAAAAGCTGTCATCCACCATAAATAAATGCCATATACATGCAATTTCTCCCCACTTCTTCATATCTGTGGAATTGAAAATGGAGTTCCTTGTACTTTAAAAGGAGTAGCTGCCATCCTTCTGGGGAAGAAATTTTTTTTTGTTTGCTTTTTGCAAGTCCGGGGTGTGTTTTATTTGTTTCTCTGAGTAATCAGCATCAAGAATTGCATCCTGGAGTTAGAGATGAAGTGAAGATAAGGTTAATGTTACAATAATGAAATAGAATGAACTTGAGGATGGCACCAGAATTTCTCAAGTGATCACAGGAACTTAACTACAATATGACTAGAATAGCAAGTAAAGAGGCCAGTTGACTGCAGCCCCATAAACCAAAACTATTGGTGACCAAAACCTGGCTATTCTTATTTCACACTATTCTATTTTCAGCTATGTGCTTCAGATTATCTCTAGTCTGTGCCTTTGGACCAAGCCAATTAGCAGATGGAGCATATAAAGTGCAGCCCTATGACACATCTTTCAGTGAATTTTTATCTTAAAAGAGCCTGCTCCATGATGTGAATCAGAACACTGGTGTCACACATCAGGAGAGGCACTTCAAAAGCTTGCTGCTGATCAAAAATAAAATCTGTGGTAGACCTTTCAGAATAATGGAGCTGTATAAAATTATAGTGAGAACAAATATTAATGAAAGGAAAATAAGTGGACACGTGTTTTTGTTTTAGTGAAAGTCTAAACCAAAAATAGACATAGAAAATGCTATAGAAAGGGAAATAAATAATATAGGCTTAAATTTGTTTAAAATGTCAAAGCAAGCCTGTTGAAAGTGTTTGCCTTTTAATCACATTAATTTACTTTAATATTTATGGAAGCAGGCTCTTGTACATCAAATTATTTGTAGAAACTCTCTTGCAAAAAGAAAAGAGTTCCACATCATCTAGAAATCATCTAGAAAGTAAGCAGTTCCACGCCAAACATAAGAAGTGATAAGAATTGAGAAGTGCTTAGCCAGTGCTTCTAACCTATGCTTTAGTAATCTTGTCATGATAGTGACTCTAGCATTAAACTTAGCTCTTCCTGTGTCAGTGTTTGTGGTGCGCTAGAGCTCTGTGAGGTGAGATGCCCGACTCAAATGCATCCACTGTATAGATAGACTGGTTCTTCTCAGATCTTTCAAGATAAAGGTCTCATGCAGAATAATTCTCAGCAGAAATAATTCTCTTCCATTTCTTTGTTTCTGATGGATCTCCAAATACTTGTATGTTTTTGGAACTTAAAGACTTCTTGTAATTTTTACAACTGGATAATGTTTTATTCCATTTTTAATTAAAAGTTATATAAAAATTTGTAAAAAACCCCAAACAACTGCAAAGAAATTTGAGATTGAAATATCTACCTTTTGAGCTTTAGATTATTCAAGCCTTACTTGTATTGTTAAAATTAGAGATTAAATAGATATTGATGTTAAAATGAAGAAACTACTGTCTTGGAGACCTTATTTGTATGCTGTCTGCTGCCTCGAACCATTTCTGATCATTCAGCAAAGGTTCCTCTAAGGAACCATGGCATTTCCTGCACACTGTAATATCTGGAAATACATTCATCAAGGGCAGAAGTTAACATTGTGGGTTAGCAACTTCAGGAGAAACAGTTTTCCAGCTATGAATGTGTATCCTTTTACTGTCTATGGAAGTTTGTCTAGGAAAAAAAAAGGTTAAGTAAAAAAGATGGTAAATTATTAAGCTGATTTTTATGATTCTTTGCAGAACATTCAATTTCATTAAGACCATAACATTAGGCACCTAGGTTAAATATGATCCTTTGTGATTTTAATTTTGTGGTGTTATACTTTGAGTTTGTTCCATTTCTATGGCATACAAAAATTGGGGTTTTTTTACTGTAATTTTTCCATGCCTAGTCAACAATCACCTCCACATAGTTTTAAAGACAAGACTAGTGTATTGCTTTGTATTAATGAAAAACTTCCAAATCCAGCCTTCTTTCAATTTTTTTAGAGTTTTGTCACACTGTAGCCATGCAGCTGAATATTTTCTGAGCCAATGTATCTCTTGGGGTAAGTATTTTGAGAAAATTTCAGCTAAATCAGATTAGCCAATTCTGGGTAGAGAAGTAGGGCAGAAATGTTATATTTCCAGCTCTAAAATATTTATTTTTTTTTGTAACGCTTCCCCAGAAAAGTGCATGAATCCTGTGGAAAATGCACTCTGTGGATATATAAATTAAAACTTGCATGTACACAAGAGAGATAAAGATTATATTCATTATTTTCTATGTAGTAAACACTGTTTTTGTAAATAATTTTTTTTTTTATTTTATTTTTTTTTTTTTTTTTGTAGTATGTGTATGCACACACATGTATTACGAAAACATATAAAGCATATTTTATTAGTTAGGTATTTTCCCACAGGAATGTCTGCATATTCTACTATATATGGCAGAAAAATTATTTCACTTTAATTATCCAAAGTACCAGTTACACTTAATACATCATGAAAATAATTTCTTTAAAATATCACCATAAATTATAAATGTATCATCATAAACTTTTACAAATATCTATCTTTTGATAATAATTAGATTTAATTTTCCATTTTTAAGCTATCTTTTGATAAAACCTCTCTTATCCTGCTAGTAAGCAGTCTTTGGAAGGAAAAGAGGTAACAAAAACTAAGGGAGTGTTCCTATTGCCTTGTAAAGAAACCTGATATTACTTTGATTTCTGCTATACCTACATTCTGGATTTCCAGTACAGTCTGGTTAATATGGTGCTTCTTTGGGCTAATTTAGAGAAGTGAGGGCATACTAAACTAGGGAGTAAGGATGGCTTTAAAGTATGGTGTATTTTGTACTGCTGAGATTGTTAAACTGAGAAACAATTTCAGGATCAGAACACACAAAAATGAGCTGAGTGACAGCAGCAAACTGAAAACTTGCACTCACTCTTTAACGTATTAATGCTAATTCTGACCATTTTTTCTTTGAAGATGTGAGAAGGAATAGAATTCTATGAAATTTTATTGCAGGTAAATACTTGTATTTTTATGATCTTTATAGAAAAGGGATTATGTGCATGATCATCTTGTCTTCTTGAGAGCAAGAGCTAAGTCAACTGTTAGTGCTCTGAGAAACTGTACGTAAGCATTAAAGAAAGTCTAAAGACCTGGAATAATTCCTTCTAGTTTATCTTTCAAAGGCCATTTGGCTAATAGACCTGTTTGTGAATATGAATAAGAAAAATAGAAATCCTTGAGTTAATGAGGTTAAAGCAGAATGTACTTGTAGATTTCTTCTGTTTCCTTCATCTTTTCCCTTCTTTGTTCCCTACATAATCTGCAATTTCAGATATGGAGAACCTTCTGAAATATAAGGGATTAACATCTCTAAAAATAATGCGAATGGTATGAAAATTATGTTTTTAAATCTTGCTAAAGCATAGTTAAGAGGTATTTGTACACTTCAGGAAAAAAAAAACCCATCAGATTAGTCAGAGGTATGCAAAAAAGTTGTTGAAACTTCTGCCTTGGCTTGGACACATTTTATTTTTAAATGTAAATTTAAATGTAGTGTAGAAATTTGACTGTTATCCTGACGGATGGAGTCCTGATGGAGCATTGAAAAATCTGGAAGCATATTCAGTTTTCAATTCCTATTTTCAGTTTTGTAATTGTGATAATTATATACTATCAGTTGGCTTCATGATATAAATATCCTTTTGAAAGTGAACTATGTTTAGAGAGAGTTCCAAAATTTACATAAAGGATCACTGGGTGAATTTGGATTTTGCATATTGCTATAAATGTTATTGGACATACCAAGATTTATATATGCATCAAAAAAAAAATAGATCACTATGAAGGTTATTATTGATTTTTATATTCACCAAAACAAAACCTCATATATATATAAAATGATAGCAATATTAATTTGAGTTCTTCTTGTTAGAAAGCCTGTATTTCAACCTGGACTTGAAGCAAGCAGGCTTTGACCAATTCAGGAACCTGCTTAGTAAGGTTCCAAGGGATATAGCCCTAGAATGCAGGGGAGCCCAAGACTCTTGGTTGGTATTCAAGGATCACCTGCTACAAGCTCAGGAGTGTTGCATCCCAACTAGAAGGAAGTGCAGCAGGAGGGCCAGGAGACCTCTTGGATGGATAAATTGCTGCTGAGGAAGCTTAGAGGGAAAAAAGAGGCTTATAAAAGGTGAAAGCATGGACAGACAACCGGAAGAATACAGGATGCTGTCTGGGAAGCTAAGGACCAGGTTAGGAAAGCTAAGGCCCACTTAGAATTAAACTTGGCTAGGGATGTGAAAGATAAAAGGAAGGGATTCTTTAGTCACATTGCAAATAAAAGACAGACTAGGGACAACGTAGGCCTTCTCTGGAAGCTATCAGGAGAACTGGCTACCCTGGATTTGGAGAAAGATGAGGTTCTTAATGACTTCTTTGCCACAGCCTTCACTGGCAAATGCTCTGACCACACCACCCAAGTCTTGGAAGGCAGATGCAGAGACTGTGAGAATGAAGACCCTAGGCTCACTGTAGGAGAGGATCTGCTTCGAGATCATCTTAAGAACCTGAACGTACACAAGTCCATGGGACCTGATGAAATCCATCCGCAGTTCCTGAAGGCGCTGGCGAATGAAGTTGCTAAGCCACTGTCCATCATATTTGAAAAATCGTGGCAGTCAGATGAAGTTCCCAATGACTGGAAAAAGGGAAATATAACCCCCATTTTCAAGAAGGGGAAAATGGATGACCCGGGGAATTACAGACCAGTCAGTCTCACCTCTGTGCCTGGCAAAATCTTGGAGCAGATTCTTCTGGAAGATATGCTAAGGCACATGAAAAACAAGGAGGTGGTTGGTGACAGCCAGCATGGCTTCACTAAGGGGAAATCCTGCCTGACCAATTTGGTGGCCTTCTATGATGGGGCTACGGAACTGACAGACAGGGGCAGAGCAGTTGACGTCATCTACCTGGACTTGTGTAAAGCATTCAACACTGTCCCACATGACATCCTTGTCTCCAGATTGGAGAGAAATCAATTTGATAGGTGGACCACTCGGTGGATAAAGAACTGGCTGGATGGCCACACGCGAAGAGTTGTGGTCAATGGCTTGATGTCTGGCTGGAGACCAGTAACGAGTGGTGTCCCTCAGGGATCGGTGTTGGGACCGGTCTCATTCAACATCTTTGTCAGTGACATGGACAGTGGGATTGAGTGCGCCCTCAGCAAGATTGCCGATGACACTAAGCTGTGTGGTTCGGTTGATACACTGGAGGGAAGGAATGTCATCCAGAGGGACCTTGGAGACACTTGTGAGGTGGGCAACCTTATGAAGTTTAACCATACCAAGTGCAAGATCCTACACCTGGTTTGGTGCAATCCCAGGCACAGCTACAGGTTGGGCAGAGAAGAGATTCAGAGCAGCCCTGAGAAGAAGGACTTGGGGGTCTTGGTTGATGAGAAAATGAATATAAGCTGGCTTCAGTGTGTGCTTGCAGCTCAGAAAGCCAACCGTATCCTGGGCTCCATCAAAAGGAGCACGAACAGCATGTCAAGGGAGGAGATCCTGCCCCTCTATTCTACTCTCAGGAGACCTCACTTGGAGTATTGTGTGCAATACTTGTGTCCTCAACATAAAAAGGACATGGAATTTGTTGGAACAAGTCCAGAGGAGGGCCATGAGGATGATCAGGGGACTGGAGCACCTCCTGTATGAAGATAGACTGAGAAAGTTGGGGCTGTTCAGCCTGGAGAAGAGAAGGCTGCGTGGAGACCTCATAGCAGCCTTCCAGTATCTGAAGGGGGCCTACAAGGATGCTGGGGAGGGACTCTTCCTTAGGGACTGTAGTGATAGGAAAAGGGGTAACGGGTTCAAACTTAAATAGGGGAAGTTTAGATTGGATATAAGGAGGATGTTCTTTACTGTGAGAGTGGTGAGGCACTACCCAAGGCTGACATGGACGACACTGTTGACATGGTTTAGTGTGAGGTGTCCCTGCCCACAGCAAGAGGGTTGGAACTAGATGATTTTAAGGTCCTTTCCAACTCTAACTATTCCATGATTCTATGATTCTATGTTTTCTTCTTGTACTGAATTACTACAATGACTACTAAGTTTTGAAAATTTCATAAACATAAAACCCACACATATAATTTTTATTTCTCATTACTTTGTCTATCTATTGGGGTTTTTTATACTTTGAGCTTCTGTCTGTTTTGCTACTAAGGACTTCAAAGTCCCTAAAACTTTAATTAATCTTTCAGTGTCAAGGTACGTCTCAGTATTAGCCATTGAGGTTTCCATTAAAAATTATTAAACTTTCTGAAACATCACAATTTGAAGCTGCACTTAAATTAGGTAAATTTTTGTGGGCTAATATGTTATAATAATAAACAGTCTAAGATGACTGATTCTATGAGGGCATTTTTAGAAAGTAACCTGGAAGTGTAGTGTCGCAAATCAGAAAACACCTTTTCAATCGCTGAATAGATTGACTTAGCATAAGCAGATTTTAATAAAAACAGTGTGCCTAACGCAAAATATCTGAAAATATTTAATTTTGGGTCTACTCTGGTGGTGAAAATGGAGTCAGCAATATTTGAGAATCTGATTATTAGAACTTGCATCATAACATGATAAAAAGTTTATTTTGAAAGCAAACCTTAGTTAATAGAGAACATCTTGAAACAAAAAGCAATTATACAATGAAAAGCAGTTGGTGGAAGCACAATTGCAAAGTAAAATAACTGTAATGTTACAAGTTCACTTTACTTTTCTGTAATCTATCTGGGCTATAATCTGCATATAACTGTC
Source organism: Psittacula echo (assembly GCF_963264785.1). Taxonomy (NCBI): domain Eukaryota; kingdom Metazoa; phylum Chordata; class Aves; order Psittaciformes; family Psittacidae; genus Psittacula; species Psittacula echo. Next base: position 63,869,350 of record NC_137738.1, on the reverse strand, counting down.
ATGTTTTAAGCCCAGCCGGTAACTCAGAACCATGCAGCCTCTCGCTCACTCCTTCTCTCCCACCCCTTCCAGGCAGGACAGGGAGAAGAATCAAAAGAATGTAAACCCCACAGGTTGAGATAAGAACAGGCCAAGAACTAAAGAATAATATAAAACTGCTATTACTACTACTAGTAATAATGGTAAGGGAATTAAGGGGAGAATGGAAAGGAAAAAAAAAACACCACACAGTAAACACAAGTGATGCACAATACATTTGTGCACCACCCATTGACCGATACCCAGACAGACCTGAGCAGCAACTGGTTCCTTCTTGGTAACTCCCCGCAGTTTATATACTGGACATGATACACTGTGGTATGGAATACCCCTGTCTCTGCTTCCTTCTGGCTTCTTGTGCCCTTCTTCACTGGCAAAGCATGAGACTGAAAAGTCCTTGACCAGGGTAAGTGGTCCTTAGCAACAAATAAAACATACGGGCGTGATCAGCATTATTCGCAGACTAAAGCCAGAACACAGCACTGCAGCAGCTACTAAGAAGGAGAAAAATAACTGTTAAAGCCCAACCCAGGACAATAACATACAAGTTGATTGAAGATTATACAAAGGTGAAAACTCTAAACTAAAATACCCACACCAACAAAAAAAAACCCCCAACAAACCAAACAAAAAAGCCACCAAAACTAAAGAAAAGAAAAAAAACCAACCAACCTACCTACCAAGCAAATAACCAAACCCAACCCCCCCCCCAAAAAAAAAGCACATGAATTTTACTTTATAAATCTAAACAAAAGATTGATATCCTATATCACAGACCAGTCTTTCTGATTACCTTTTCCTTTGGGTATTACAGATTATATGGAGGTGTCAATCCAAAAGAAAAAAAAAAACCAAAAAGTTATTTCAAACCGATCCATAGGACATAATAAAGGAATTATAGAAGAATGATGTAACACAGAATAATGTTTGTTGAAATGAACATATACTCCTTTTTTTTAAGTTTGTACACTACTTAACAATTTGCTTTCTCCTGCAAGCATGAACTTTGCAAGGCTGCACAGGTAATCTTGGTTTTGTTTGTTTTTTTTTTTCTGAGGATATTAAAATCTGTGTCATTAGTTTTTCTAAGGGGAGAGAAAAGTAACTGAAGCTTGTTGAAAGCAGGAGGAGGCAATTTATTATGAAGATTTAGAACTCTTTTGTCTCTGCATTTCAAAGTCATAAGTATACATTTATTTTTGTCATTTTGTTTAAAAATTTGAAGGTGTGAAAGCTCTGAAGTCCTCAAATATTATCAAAATTTTACAGTATACAAAAATAGATTATGCAGAGATTCTTCTTTAAGATGTTTTTTTTTCTTCAGTTTTTTATTAGATTTGTATTTAATCTCTGGATTATTCTAACTTTATGTCTCTCTTTTTTGCATTATCAGGTGTATTTTCTTGCTGCATGTGGGTGCAAAGGTTTTCAGTGTTTATGCTGAGTAGGATCTTTCTGTAATTACTTATGAAATGCTCATGAATAGGGACTTTCCATGTAGTGTGATAAGTCTTGAATGCTGAGCTAATATAATAGTAGCAGTCAGCTCTTTATTATGGATGTGCTTGAAGGAGTTGCAGTGATCACAATCATTGATTTTTGAGCAGGAGAACAGATGAAAGGAAATAGACTACTGAAAACCAAATAACGACCCATTGTTCCTGGTAATTAGTTTTCTACTATCTGTCCTTAAGGTGTATAAAAGCTCATGATGGAGTTTTTCATTGCAAAAAATATTATAGCACATACCATAATTTCTAAAGTTCAGAAGAAAGATTAAGAAAGTACTTCAGAATAACTTTCAACAGGAAATTTTACATTTGTTTTCAAGGGTATATAGAAACCTAAAATATTAACACCTTGCTCATGATTGTATATTATAAACACAATTCTGCAAGTGCTTATGCAGTCAGATGGTATTGGCTATTGCACACAATACACTGAAAGTAATATTCTTCTTGGATTAGTAAAGTTTATTACATGATATGACATTTACAGTCTTATGAAATCACACTTTATGTGGTCTTATTATCCAGAAAATAGAAAATGGGAGAAAATAAATGTCTAAAAAAGATCATTATAGAGCAGTTTTTTCTTTTCCTTTATTTTTTCCATACAGTTAACAGTGTTTATTTCAGATAAAACTAAATGACAACGTTGGGTGAATGATTTATATTGGGAAATATTTCCTCTTCTGGTGATTGGAAAGGTGTAAGCTACTCTAACCACTTGTACAGGGTGGTGACAGATAACCCGCCCAATAAATGATTGATTCAAAAATAAGTGAGAATGAGAAGTTGATCAGAAAGTTCAGATCAAGTGCAGCTAAACCTTACATCAGAATAGCAAACCTTGGGTAGAGAGACTGTCATTGAAACCAGATTGTCATCCAATCAAACTTAAACATTGAAGCAAAAGATGAATTCCTAACTTTCATCAGACTCTTTCTACTTATTCCACAAGAATATCAGCCTGCTGACACTCATATCTTGTTCCCAGTTGGAATATGTATTTTGGGGTGAAAAGCAAATCTCTACTGTTTGCTTAATTGTACCCAAGGGTGGGGTTGTGAATGTGTCAACAGGTAAGAAACCACCAGCTTTAATAAGCATACATTGCAATTTAACAGTTCATAAACCAGTAAAATTTAATCCCAGGCTGAAAGTTTTATTAAATCTCACTCAGGAGAATGTATTGTGGAATGTGTTAGCAAGTGAGAATTAAGTGAACTGGTTTCAGGGACAATAGATTTTATTACCCGAGGAGAGAAGGAACTAGTTTTGCAAGCCATTTCACCTTAATTTCATTGAGTAGGAGAGCTTCCTGTGAGTAGGAGTGATATGTTGGGTCTGTAGAATTTGTGTGTTTGCTGCTGCTTCTGTCAGGCATGATCTAACTGAACTATCTTCTATTGATGGTCTTGTGCAGTAGTTCTTATAATGATTGCTAAAGATTTTTAAATCTAATACAACTTAAGCCGCTATCTGTCTGTAGGATAAAATTATTCTTATTGATTTTTGTCAGTTTGTCATTTTTGTATCCATGCTTGTTTTTCTGTGCTCTTAAGCTTTCCTTTCTTCTCCGGTTTCTGTTCCCCTCAACAGTTGTTCTCATTCTTTGTTTTCTTAGGCTACAGAAATTATGTTCTTTCAATCTCTTTTCTAATACTTCTGAGAGTTAAAGATTTCCTAATTCTGGTTTATTCTTCCATACAGTTGATACATTACTGTGAAACAGCATGCTGACTTGTATCACCTGCTTATGATTTATTAGTGTTAACATATCATTCAACTACCTGTAGTTTGGAGGTAGCTGATCAAAGACATGTGGTGAATCAAGCTTCAAGTAGGGTACTGTTATCACTGTTGGCACCACACTGTATGAGAACTTGAGGAAGAGAGTACTTATGTTACCAGTTATTCTGGTTTGTGGGTTAAGATCACATTATCCTAACATAATTGAAAACCTGGACCTTAAATTTTTCTGACCATGCAATAGTAGTATCTATAATAAAGAAACTACATATTTTAAAATGTCAATCTTAGTTATGTACATTATTGTAATTTCTGTAGTTCATATCCAGTAACTTTTAAACACAACCTTATAAATTTCTGTCAAAAAGGACAGCTTTTAAGGAAAGTAATAGACATTGTTAATAATGAGAGCTCTTCTGTACTGTAGGTGGTCACCCAGTTCTAACCTCTGAGCGTTGTCAGACTTTTCTCACATATTTGTTCTTATCTATTTTTCCCTGAGTTTTTTGAAAGAAGGGAAGAGGAGTCAGCTTCTGTGATAAAATCAATCTCCCAAGGAAAATAGTAATAACTAAAAAAAGCAGAGACCTATTTCAGTTCACTGACCTCACAATGGAAATAATCTAGAAGATAAGACTAATATGGGGAAAAATGAAAGGCAGGTGATGGGGAGTTTGGTAGAATATAAAAAGGAAGTGTTTTGCTCTTTATTAAATGTACCCTTTACCTAAGGTTTTCAAATTAATGATTATGTCTTCTGTATTAAATTATCAGTAAGGATAACACACAAAAAAGTAATTATTAAAGGAGAAGCACTGCTTAGCCTAGGCTGAGATTGATTCTGAAACATTTTTGAGGGCTTTGAAATAGGTAAGTATGCCATTGTAAATCCTTATTGTGTAGTGCATCCTAAATAGTGTTATTTCTTCATACAAAGTTTATGCTGGGAAGGGAGGAGTCTTAACTAGGCTGTCCTCTTCATTGTACCTCTAGTATCCACTATTTCTTCAGGCTGTTAGATCAAAGAAATAGTACTAGTCTTCTTAGGTTCCTAATTGTTCTGTGCCAACTGTGTCTCTCATAAAGCTGACTAGAAATAGTCTGGATATATTGCAAGTTGAAAAAAAACCCCACAAAATAAAACTGAAAAAAAAAAAAAAGAAAACCCCAAACCACAAGAACCTGAATTTGCATCCAGTATTCTATCTAAGGCATTACTGTTGCATAACAAATAAAATACAGTTTATAATGACCAATTGAAAATTCAGTCCTTCTGGAACATACCCTGCCTTATGTACTTAAACTCCTTTTGCCAAATAGGAAGGTAACATTCTCATTATATTCTAAACACTTGCAAGGACAGGTATCATAAATAGAAGCTCAGAAAGAGAATCTTGGTGCAGTATGAAAGGAGCATGTTAAAACTTTGTTGAAACAGTGACCACACTCATTCTGAACTAGGTTTATTTCAGACGATACTATGGTCTGAGTTGGCTGTGTATTGAGATCGAGTCAGTAAAAAGTGATATCATAAAATAAGTTGCAGAATGGGTTAAAGACTCCATATGAATTGCTTTTAACATGTTCACGCATTTTCAAGGACTTGTTAAAAAAAAAGAAGTGGGGAAGTGTTCTTCCACTGTTATACATTTATCTGGATACTTTTGTCGTGGTCACCCAGGAAACAAATGCAAATATACATTAGCAAGCATTTGCATTCAGTTCCATTTTATTTTTAATGCAGCTAATGAAGTCACACTTGAAAATAATTTAAGCCTCAATTAATGCATTAAATTTTTCAGAATACATTAGTGACCATTAGGCATGAGGCAGAATCCCCTGAACACTTTGGCCCTTTAGATGTTGTTGGACTTATTTCATAAGGGCAAAACTTGATTGACTAGAGAAAGGAAGACATAGTCTTCAAGAGAATGATGAGCCACATAGGAAAAATATATGCTCTCCTGCTTAATGTAGTAGTACTTATTCAGATAATATGCAGGTGAATATAGCATAAGAGCTAAAAAATAGAAAAGTGTATGCATTCTTTACTAATCAGTGGAAAAAGCTTATGCGATTTAGAGTTCTTGGCAGTATTTCAAGTGAAGTATACGGTGTCTACCCTTTAAAGTTTTAGTGAGTTAATTCAGTTTAACACAGAACTGACTAGAGAATCAGGATACTATGTTTCAAGATTATTTGCAGTTTTGTTTTGCATGGAACAATTTGTTTGCTAGAATGTGTCTTTGCATGAAAATCTGGATATAGCTAATTTATGATGTAACCGGATTCTAATAACAGTAGTGACTGGTAAATGCAGATTCAGATCTCCACCTTGTGATAGGACAGGGCCTGTCAACTATCATATAGAATATTACACCATTGAATTTTTTCTCTCATTTGCTTTGTCTTTGATGAAGAACATATTTTGAGAACATCTTTTCTGTTGTGGAAAATTTAGTCTTGCCTGACTATCTATCCAGAGAGTTTCAAGTTGCATTTTAGAAGAGTTGTACCTAAATTTAATTTTGAGACAAATTTGGAAATTTTATTCCTCTTTTGACACACATAAAATATTTCATTTTTTATTTCCTCTTCCTTTTCCTTCTTTCTTTCAGAGGTAAAGGGGTATCAGTCTGCTTTTACTGGGCATGACTTGAATAAAGTCAAGTTCAAACACAAAATACAGATTGCTGTAAACAAGTATGCATCATGCTTGCCATGATGTCATCTTTAATGATATCTTACACTTAAAAGAATTTTGCAAAGGGTTAAGAAGTTTAATTTTTTTAAATTGTTAAAATTTAAGAACTTTTAAATAAATAAATAAGACATTCTTAAAATGCTGGTTTTTAAACCAAATTTTTTATTGATTTTTTTCTTTTTTTTCTTTTTCCTAAAATCTTGTTTGGCCCTCTTCTCTGGCTTCTTTTCTGTGGAAAAAGAGTTCAACACAGCTGCTGAAAAACTTTGGAAAACAGGGAAATTATGAGATATTGTGCATCACAGATTTCTAAATACAAGAACCTTCTGATCTACAAAAATGAATTATTGTCATTGTGAATAACTCATCCTTGTCTGGGATCCACACTAGATCAAATACTGAAGAAAAAAAAAGTGAATTTATTAAGCTTCTCTTTTCCGTTGACTTATTTCATATGTCACTCTATATAGAAAATTTTTTTGGTGTTTTCCAGTACTTCACAGATCACCTTTTAAGTAAAAGACCATAGTTCTTCGTAGACTTTTATTAGTAATAAATTTAATTACAGGGAAAACCAATCACATTAGTTTAATATTTAATTGAAAACCTGAAGGTTTTGTCCTGCTTTCAAACTGTTTTAAATCATATGTAGTTGAGTAATTGAAAATTCTTTCAGATCATAGAGAACTAAAATTTGTTACAGTAAAAGCTGAATTATGATTTTTTTTTCTGTTTGAGAAGTGTACTTTTTCTGATACAGTTCATGAAGAAATAGTGTTGGTCTAGAAATCCTTCATCTTAAATTAGTGTTATAATTTATTGTGTGATAAAAATCAAGTCTTTTAAAAACAAAACACATGTTTTTACAATTTAGAGATAATGCTGGAGAACTGAGACAATAACCAGAGGGGAGTGGTTTATTGTACTTGAAATCCTTATATAGTTCAGTGGAGGTAAATGGAAATGTCATACAAAAACATTGCTGTGTTAATAAGGTTCACACACAAGTAATGATTCAAGGTCATTAAATGTGGAATCTACAATTTTTTCTTTAACCCTTAATAGTTAATTAAGCACAGGTATTCCAAAAGCAGTTAGCACATTCATTGAGTCAGATATCAAACAGCACCAGTGAACTCTTATGTACAGTTAGTCTGAAGATGATTATGAAGACCATGATTCCTCTGTTCTTTAAGGTTTGTTTGGATATCTGTATGTCAGTGTGAGTCCTTTCACGTTTTTTTTTTTTTTTTGGAAGGTCTTAAAATACAAACCTAGATCTTAGGCTGCAGCTGTAGCACATAGACAGTTTGGTTTCAGGATTTTCAGCTGATTCTTGCCTAACCTACCAGCCATGCTGAAGGTCACTAAAAATCACACCTTTTGCATAGCAGAAGAACTTAGCAGAGAAGCAGTTTATTAGTTCCGTTACATGGGAAAGATTTCTTCTTGGCTGAGACCCAGGCCATAGTGGTTTTCTTCTGCATCAGCTTCACCCATACAGGTTAGAAACCAATAAAAACCCTTCCAACCTCCTGCCCCAGCTCCAAGTCCTCAAACTCAAACCCTACAATACTGATTAACCAGGGCAAGCAAACATGTGATGAAAATCACAGCATATATTTACTAGAGTTTACGTTCCTTTGACATCTTTGGGTGGAGTTGGAGACAAAGAAGGCCACCTTTTACTCTGAGGGGGCCCAGAGAAAAATAATAGCTTCTTTCTCTAATAATAGAGTTACCTTTTCTTTTTTCTACCTTCTTTATATTAGGTCTAGCTCCACCAGAGCCCTTTCACAGTAAGGTTAGAGTACTTCCATGCAATTTTTTAGACAGTATTTAGCAAGTAGTTTAGCAGGACTCAAAAGTGATTATACAGAAAAACATGTAAAAAGTAGAAGCAAACACAACACTCGCTGTAAGAGAGGAGATAAAGGAATGATAGAACAGTATTGAGACAAAATGTGTAATATCCAACTGAGTTTGGGAGAAAAATCGAACACAGATAAGTAGTTTGTCTCTATCAGAGATATATTATGACTGAAATAATGTATTTGGTTAAGCTGTTACTTCTAAGAGCTACAAACTTCCTAGTTATTTGATAGACTCAACTGAAAAATACTTGTGGTTACAGACATCTGTCACATGACATCTTAATCACTTAACTCAATGTCATTCTATTCAATTTGATGAAAAGTTTTTGTAGCTTCTGTAGTTGTATTTTTTTCTTTTGTAGTTGTACAAATAAAAATGACAGTATCATGATCAGTATTTTAGATTAGTTTATCTATATCCAAGAAATTCATCATGAATAGTAAATAGCATTGTGCATCTAAAAAGCTCCCTAACCTACAATTAAGAAACTGTATAAAGATATATTTGTGAAATACTGTGTAATTCTTAAGAGGTTTATATGAGTTGGCTAAAACAATACTAATGTATTTTTTCGATACAATATTTTTATTGTTTTATGTGTGCTTCAGTGAATGGAAACATTGTAGCAGGTTTCCAATTGAAATTCAAGAATCACTGCTTCTCTTGAAATTTCTACCTTTTCTTCCTTCCAGAGTGTAAATTTTTGTTTAGATGAAAGAAAATCCTAAAAAAATTAATTTAGGGGTGTTTCCTCGTGGTTCTCAAACAGGCTCTTGCTGAAACCAGCAGTAGTTCCTGTACCACAAAGCCTAGTTCCAAAAGTGTGATTTAAGAGAAAACTGTATGGACAAAAGGCAGTGAGACATAAAGCTAATGAATGAATGAGCTAGCTAATGAGCTAGGCCAATAGCTATTAATTCCTGTCTCTCAGTAAAAAGGTAAAGTGACAAGCCAAGAGGCGAGCCCAACCTGCAATTCAATTATATACTTTATATATTTTCTTGAGTTCTGTGCTGTTTATTTCTCTTGCAGTAAAATTAATGATTTCACCCAGTGAAATGCATGTAATACTGAACCACTAAACCAGTATTTTTGAGTATATGGTTCTATCTTTATTCAGTATAAACATTTAAGCCTACATTTAACTTTAATCTTCCTATAAAAGGTGGATTGTGGAATCTCATCTTAGGTAAATAAGGATTTTATCTTGTACTATCTAAAAATCAAATAGTACACTCAGCTTCTAGCCAGTGACTAGTTTATGTTGTGTGCACTGAAAAGAAGTACATTCGGATGTAGATTTATTTCCAGTGAAGCAATATTTGTCAGTCAAATATGAAGAATACTATCAGAATTTGAATTACTTCTAAAACTGAAATGTCTTTTTTAATGCTTCCACTGGAGTTAACTGTCTTGACATCCTAGAGATTTCCAGCTCACTGGCTTACAGAGTTTGGCAGAAATCTATATTGCTCTGAATCTGGCATAATGTCCATTTGATTCTTTCTAATGAGTCTTATCAGTTCCATGTTCAAATTCATATCTAATTAATCAACTTCTGGTTACTTCTTCATAGGCTGCTTTTGCAAAAGCCTCACAGCAATTTCAGTTTTTTTTCGCTGGTGCAAGGACTACAGTTTTAGAAGTAAAACTGATTTAAAAAAAAAAAAAAAGAAAAATGTTTGCATTTCTGAGCCAGAGTAATGTGTTCCACTCTTGTGTAGTTTATTTTAAAAAGTGTTGTCTAGATTCCAGCTACTGCCAAGTACTGCTTCTAGAATATTAAGCTTTGTGCGATGCTTATTCAGTATGTCATTCCAACATTTTGGTGGTTTTGCTGCCTCTTCATCAAGTATCAGCTTGCCTTAAAAGCACTTTAATGCCTTGAAGATAATGAACAATTTGGCAGCACAAATATTTTCTGGCTGATTTGGAACTTGTGCATAATCTACTTGGCATATGAGATCATTGAAAGCTATTATACTGGCTATTTTAAAATTAGGATTTATTTCTGTTTGAATTTTGAAATCTCTCCTTGGGAGAGCCATTTAAATGTAAACGTATATTTTCCTCTTTAACAGTAGCTTATGGGCTATAATGGTGGAACATTTCTGCATTTTTATGTTTAGTTTTATTGTAAAGAGCCTTGGGATGCATTTGCATGAAAGGCACTATATAAGCTCATTTTGAACTGTATTGTATTGTATTGTGACAAGAGCAATAATCTCCAGGTTTCCTATCCATTAAAGAACTAATTTCACAGCTCACTAATTATATGAATGAGAAGGGGAAAGAGGTCCTTTTCCTCTAAGGTATGCTGAGCAGATGGCATAGAAGTCATCTCCACCAACTGAATCTAAGGTCCTTTCTTGCTTTTAGTTCCAAGGCTTGCCTCTGTTTATCAAACAGAACAAGAGAGAGATGTCAGTTTCTTGTATAGCATGCCAGTCTGTACTGAGTGGCTGCTTCTGTCCTTTGCTAATACAACATTGGTTAACACATACCACACATAAACAGCCTATTTATTTAGGATGGGACATGAAAACTATTAAAATGCATACATATTTTAATGTAATTCTAATTTGCCTCTTTTTATAGAAGGTGCTGGATAGATCTGTCACAGGGATTTAAACTGATACCCATAAAAAAAGTTGTTAATGAATCAGTTGAGTACTTGTGGGACTCTAGTTGGTAATTTCAAGACAGAAAATCATTATTTCCTTAGCCTATACACTTTCCTTCATAGCTACCTTGATAATCTGAACTTCTTTTTTTTTTTTCTTTTGCCTCACTCATGAAAATGACTGGTTTGAACCAAAAGTGCATATAATGATATATATGGCCTCAATGCACTGGTTTTTTTAAAGTAACATGAGTCATCAGAGATACCAGTGTTCTCCCGTGATCCTGGAATATTGGTATTTGGGCCCTTATTTCAGCATTAAAAAGAGAAAAGCTGAGTCTGAAGGTCCCAACACATTTTATTTAGGACTTGGTAATAAAGCTGCATTTTACAGTGTTACACAAGCAATCAGATCATTTGCTGTCTTTAACAAAGTGAGCAGTGCTAAGTTCTTGTTTCCTTCTCTCACTACTGGGCTGTCACATATGGGTTTTTTGTGTTCACGGTTCTGATTTCATTCTAATTTCAGACGGATGCAGCACTAATGTATGATGCGGTTCATGTGGTGTCAGTGGCTGTCCAGCAGTTCCCACAAATGACTGTCAGTTCACTACAGTGCAATCGCCACAAACCATGGCGCTTTGGGACCCGCTTTATGAGTCTTATTAAGGAGGTAAGTCACTAATAGTGTCCTGCTTCGTTGCTTTCCTTTTTCCCTACTCTTACTTTCTTTTGTGTCTATTCTACTTGAATTGTGCCCTTTTTCTTTTTTTTTTTTTTTCCAGTAAATGGGAATCTCTCAGCTTGTTGTGTGTAAGGAGTTTATCAGGCAAGACAGCATTTTTATTTGAAAATGAGTTTTCCTGAAGTATAAGTTGGAACAGAGAAACATAAAAAGATGAAAGAACTGCATTCTAAATAAAAGTTTTGTTTGTAGATCATTGGGACTTATAGTGTGTGTGTCAAACATCTGTGACAAAAAAAGTCCAAAGCCCCGAAACCCCAAACTATAGACCATAGAATGATTATGAAAAACTCAGCAACTGATTAGTATAAGTTCAAAGAAGTCAAGAATGAAAATTATCCCCTGATTTAATTTTTTTTCTCTCTCTCATTTCCTCCCCACCCTGCCCTCACATGGTGAATTAACGTATGTGGCTTTGGTCTCCTAGCATGCTACTTAGATACTGACAGATAGTCATTAAAATGAAATGAAGATATTGTACTTTAATAAAATTAAGGAATCAGTTCTGAAAGACTGTCTCAGTGACCTCAATTTTTGTTGTCTCAGTGTAGTTTCAGGGGACTCAGCATCTTTCAAAAGTAAACCTTCATTTGACTAAAATCTCCTGAGAGAAAAATGAAATCCACATCAATGAAAGAAATCGCCGTTTTAGGATGGGAAGGTGGAGGCATGTAGGGAAGCAGAAGGGGAAACGTATGCATGGATGATAGAGCAATGAAAACAAAACAGTCTTTTATCTCATGCAGTAAGATAGTCTATTGGCTAACATGGAGGATTGTTTAAAAAATTGGCTGTGAACACTGAAGGAAGATTGATTTAATTCACAAAAAGTGAATACAAGATAAATTTTTTAAAAACCAGTAGCAAGGTAAATTATTTAGTTAGTATGAATAATTTGTTTCCATTTTGGCAGATGTAAAATTTGGTCTTTTGGGACAAAAGAAGAGGTATTTATTTATAGAAATTGTTTTTTCTTTCTCCATAGGCCCACTGGGAAGGCCTCACAGGCAGGATAACTTTCAACAAAACCAATGGCTTAAGGACAGATTTTGATTTAGATGTTATCAGCCTCAAGGAAGAAGGACTTGAAAAGGTGTGTAAGATATTTGTCTCCAAAATGATGGGAAACAAAACAAAACCCACCCCCTAAAAGTAGTAGCCTTTTCAATAACATTTCAGGTGTTACGTGAAACAAAATACCTGTTCTCAACTTCATATCTGGTTTTAAAGTCTTCTAGTAAAAGCTGTTGACATCTGACAGTTACTGTCTTCTTAACTGTGTGCTTCTAGCCATAATCTTAGATTCAGGAGGGCCGGGAAAGAGCCACGCATTAATATCCTTCAGTCTATATTGAGTTTAGTTTTAGTTATCGCTCTAATCCATTGCCTATCCTCATGTGTGAACCTGTAGGTATGTGTATTTGTATTTTCTTCACATCTTACTAATTCAAGAAGAATTACCCCAAACAGAACAAAAAAAACTCTTTCATTTTGTCAGTTTTCTGTTTCTGTTAAGAGGGAACTTTGATTCTTTTCTTGGAATACAAAGTTTCCATCTGTAAATTGTAAAAAAAAAAAAAAAAAAATTAAGAATAGGTAGCCTGACAGGTTTGTATGTCTTCTGTTTAGCTTAAAATTGTCCATATTTGAATTAAAGGTGCTGGGAAACATACAGATATATGTCCTGCCTACATGACAGCATGATGATCTGAAATCAGATCACCTTCTCTCTCTTCTCCAGCCACCCTGTCATGGAGAAGCAATGCAGAAAGCTGCATCTCACACTTGTGATCAGCCGACCAAGGTTTTGCAATTTGCATCTGCTTTGTCATTTATATATAGCTATGGCATTTGTGTTCTGTAATCATTATGTTTTCCTTCATCTTCAGATAAAGGATGATTAGCTATTGCCCCAAGGTGATATTGTGGCCGCAAATAAAAGAAGAAATTAACGGAAGACACCATGCAACAGAGTTGCATTCCTTTTCCTTTATAAATCATTGAACGGAGGAAACAGCATAAACAACAAATCCAAAACTTCCCCATCAATATTACTTTTAGAATATTAATATTCTTTTACTAGGAAGATTTTTAGAAAGGTTTAGATGCCATGAGCTTGCTTTGAAACACTTCCATAGGTAATAACATATTTTAAAATATCCAGTGACAAACCTATGATTAAAGGACTAAACTATGTCTTTAAATATTCAGCAATGTACTGATAGTAAAGATTCTTCCTATGAAGTATTCCATGAAGGGCTCGAAAAACTTAAGGGGGGGGGGAGGGGGGAAAAGGAGGAGAGGAATAAGAGGAATATAGCAGTGATTAGACTTGGAAAGTAAATTAGCTTTGTGTAGAAGTAGAATAGATATAATGTAATCTGTCTTCCTTACTGGAAACATAAATAAAAGAATAGAAATAGCTAAATGTGTCAGTAGTGGCTGAAGAGTCTTCATGCAAGTCACAACTGTTGAAAATGAGGAAAGGCAGTCTCTGTAATCAAGATTAGCTGTAAGAACATTGGGTGGAATTTAAGAACTACCAAACAACATGGTTTTTCTGGATAAAAATATCTCAGTTGTGAGTATATTAGATGTGTACCCTGCTGAGAATATAGAAATAAAACAGAAAGGTCTACAGAGTTTAGAAACATGAGAAGAAAATAAAATTCAACAGGAAATATTGTACTCTAAAAACCATCATAGGAAAAAGTTAACTTGGGAAAAAATAATAATGGAAGATACGGAAGAGACAACAGTTGTGAAAATGATATGGATATTTAAAAATAACCAGTAAGCGCTTGAGCTCCCTATACAGAAGTTCACAGAAAAGGAAGATACTTTTATTACCTTCACTGCTCATTTTGGCCCTGTGATAAAGGGATGTGATAACAATCTTTCAGCAAAACGTGATAAGAGTCTTTGAAAAGAGCAGTAGGAATTAGTTATCATGTATTAGGAAAGTTTAGAAGTTAGGCAAATACTGGCAAAGAATGATGAGGAATGCCACACCAAGATACATATGAGGAAAAGCAGAGCAGTTTCTGTAGGTTGCAATAATAAGAGATTAGGAAAAGGAAAATTAAGCACATCAGATGGAACTGCTTAGTAAATATAAGGTATTTTACTGAGAAAGATAAATCAATGCTGAAAAATGTTTTTCTCTGAAGAAAACTTGGTTATTCTGAAAGAATATCCAATACTTGAATTCAGGATGAGCCCATTAAACTCTAGAGCTGGACACTTCCTAGTAGAAAGAATATGTTTTAGCCAGTCCTTTCATTTAAAAAAGCTGTCTCAAAGTTAGTGTGGTTTTTATTATTATTATTTTTGTTTTCTTTAAAATGTTATTTTCCCTTCAGATTGTCTTTATTAAAGCTGTGATAAATCCCTCTTCCTCTCTGTCCCCTACCTTCCTTCTGTCACATGTGCAATCCTCTCTACATCCCACTGCTTCTCTCTTGCTTTCTTCTATGCTTTCCTTGCTCTCTTTCCCCCTCTCTCTTTCCTCTCTCTCCTTTCCCCTCCTCCCTGCTCATTTCCCTTTCCATCTAATCCCTGTCCATTTGCCCCTCTTCATCTGTTTGCTTTTTACATCCCCTTTCTTTTTTCTTCAGACTTTCACCATCTTTGTCCTTTTCTTTTGTGTTCCCACTGTTCCTTTCAAACTACCACGTTGTCAAGCCTCTCTTCCTATGTAGTTAGAGTGCCTGAAGAGTTTTTATTTTTTTATTTATTTATTCATTCATTCATTTTGTGGGATGAGAGAAGATAGGGTGTGGGAATTTTCTATGTTATGTATGCAGTTTTCCCATACTTTAAATATCTATTATTTCATATAAACTCTTTCAAAATATTGGTGAAAGACATCTTATGTGAAGGACAACAGTTCAACAATTTCAACTGTAGTCTGAAATGCTTTTGTGACAAAATGAAATATCTTGAGGAGAAAAATATTCATGTCAGGAAAAGAGTTATTGTGAAGTATTTCTAGAAGACCTATTGTTTACTTTTTTTTTCTTTTTTTTTTTTTTTTGAGATTTGATGAAAAAATGTTCTAGATAAATTTCCTGGTTAGTATAATGAGAAATTACCTAAATTATGTATTTTAAGTAAAATAACTTCTGAAGTCACTGACGGCAGAAAAAAAAAAAAGCCATGCATTTCCAAATAAAAATTCATGTCTGGCATTGTCAGATGAAAATTACAGAATTAATAAAAATTGAAGTGCTGCTAATGATGTAAGGTACAGCAAAATTTGCCAACAGACACTCTGGACACACTGAAACAATTTGTGATTAAGCACAATGAAAATCCCAAACTATGACAATCCAGTATAATAAGTAAAATATAATTTAAATTATAATCAGTCAACCAGTATTTACACTGGAGATGCATCATAAGGAAAATTACTTTATACTTCAGGGAGATAAAAAACCACCTGAATTTAATACCATTTTTGATATGAAAAATTTTCACTGAAGAAGAAACACATCTTTTGAATAAAGATGTTAACAACTGGCTTGAAACCTTGCTCAGGACCCTACACACAGGATGAAAATAGATGACACAAAATGAGTTGTAATTCATTGTCCAGCATATCATCATATTCAGCAAAGCATTCGACACAGTCTCCCACAGCATCCTCATAGCTAAATTGAGGAAGTGTGGCCTAGATGATCAGGTAGTGAGGTGGACTGCGAACTGGCTGAAGGACAGAAGCCAGAGAGTTGTAGTCTATGGGGTGGAGTCTAGTTGGAGGCCTGTATCTAGTGGAGTGCCTCAAGGGTCAGTATTGGGACCAGCATTATTTAATATATTCATCAATGATTTAGATGAGGGAATTGAGTGTACTGTCAGCAAGTTTGCTGATGACACTAAGCTGGGAGGAGTGGCTGACACGCCAGAAGGCTGTGCTGCCATCCAGCGGGACCTGGACTGGCTGGAGAGTTGGGCAGGGAGAAACTTGATGAAATATAACAAGGGAAAGTGTAGAGTCCTGCATCTGGGCAGGAACAACCCCAGGTTCCAATATAGGTTGGGGAACGACCTGTTAGAGAGTAGTGTAGGGGAGAGGGACCTGGGGGTCCTAGTGGATGGCAGGGTGACCATGAGTCAACACTGTGCCCTTGTGGCCAAGAAGGCCAGTGGCAGCCTGGGGTGTATTAGAAGGGGGGTGGTCAGTAGGTTGAGAGAGGTCCTCCTTCCCCTCTACTCTGCCCTGGTGAGACCGCATCTGGAATATTGTGTCCAGTTCTGGGCCCCTCAGTTCAAGGACAGGGACCTGCTGGAGAGAGTCCAGCGCAGGGCAACTAAGATGATTAAGGGAGTGGAGCATCTCCCTTATGAGGAAAGGCTGAGGGAGCTGGGTCTCTATAGTTTGGAGAAGAGGAGACTGCGGGGGGACCTTATTAGTGTATATAAATATATAAAGGAGGAGTGTCACGAGGATGGAGCCAGGCTCTTCTCAGTGGCAAACAATGATAGGACAAGGGGTAATGGGTATAAACTGGAACACAAGAGGTTCCATTTAAACTTGAGAAGAAACTTCTTCTCAGTGAGGGTGACAGAACACTGGAACAGGCTGCCCAGGGAGGTTGTGGAGTCTCCTTCTCTGGAGACATTCAAAACCCGCCTGGACACATTCCTATGTAACCTTATTTAGGTGTTCCTGCTCTGGCAGGGGGATTGGACTAGATGATCTTTTGAGGTCCCTTCCAATCTCTAACATACTGTGATACTGTGATACTGTGATATCAATGTAAGATATTGCTCTGTTTAGTATCTTTATTAATGATGTGGCATAAACAGAGGGTTATGTAAAATTTAAAGGTAAAAACAAGTGAGATGACTGACCTATGGAAGCCAGCAGTATTGATATTAACATGATATTTGCAAAGAAAGCAAGCATCTGAAGAAAGCAAAATAAATTAAGCTTTTTGCAAACTGAAATGCATAAAAGGAACTAATATTACTAATATTACTAATTATTAATATTTTAATAAATATTTTAAATAATTATTAATATTACTAATATTACAATTATTAATATTACTATTATTACTAATATTACTAATTACTAATAATACTAATATATGCAGTATAAAGAATTATTTTTTTATGTAATTACTAGTATTGCTAACTACTCTACGAGATATAATAAAGCAAAGATGGTAAACGGGAGATGTATTTTTAAGTTCTTTGGGGACTGAATATAGCTCTGAATTTGGCTGCATAGTTAGATGCAGCCTGCAGAAGGTCAGTGATCCTTCCTAATACAATGCTTGTGATACTTCATTGTGAGTAGTATGTACTGTTTTGATCAACTTAGAGACAAAAAATATTACTTTTCTCAGGAGAGTTTTGAAGGAAGCTTAAAAAAAAGAATAATTGAAATACTGGCTTATTTGTAAAAAATAAATCGCTTTTTCTCAAACATGCCAAAGTAAGAAGGCTACTTTACTGAATATTTTTGGATAAAAACTCAAGAGACTGAGGATCAGTAAACTATAAAGTATATATAAACTCAGTAAATTTTAAGTTTCAGAACTCTACAATGCTTCATTTTTTGGGGGGAGTGATGAATTATTTTACTGGTTTTGTCTGGGTTAAATTTATATTTATTAGTAGTAGCTTACGTGGGGGCTATATTTTGGATTTGTATTGAGAATATTGTTAATAACACATATTAGAATACCAATTTATTTCACTTTTTAAGAAAACTTGAAATTTTGTTAGAAATAAATTTAATGCTGTAGAAGTAAATTTTAAGTTGTTTGAACTGCAGTTATATGTAATAGACTACTTTACTTTTTGTACATTTTTGGTTTTTAAACTTTTATAGTGGAAACACATTAGCAGTTCTGTTCAAAAGGCTACTTTAGAATTATAAATGTGCTCAAGCAAATAGAAAAGAATGAATTGGCTGCACAGTTTATGCACAGTTTTCTCTAGAAGCAGCAGCTTTAAAAAGATATTTGTGTGATTTGGGTGTTTATAAATATTAGAATGTATCAAAATCTGTGGTGTAAGTTGTTGGATTCGAGCTCATTAAAAGATAATGCAAAGAATGTCTTTTTTGGAACATATGGCTTTTGTCCATTTCTTAGATTTTTTTATTCACAACAATTGCAATATAAGTACAATTAACCTCGTCTAGAAAAATAATGCAATAACTTGTCAAGACAAGTTTCTTTTTGAAGGAATGCCATGGATAGTCTATATGGATTAGTTACGTAAATCTCAAATTCTGACAGTTGATAATTTATTCATTTGCTTGTGATTGTGACTACATTAAAAAGTAGAATAGGATGTATTTTAATTAGCAGTGTGTTAGCTTTAGCCAAGATAAATTTGAATTATGAACTTGAATAAAGTATATAATGTAATGAATTTAGGATTTGTAATTGATCAAATAAGGTGATAGTGTTTTCTTAGAAATTTTTGTCTTACTTTTTTACCTGAAATTGAATTTCATAAAGGAGATTTGTCCAGCTTCAGTTAAGTGAAGAAAGAGCAGGGGCAGGCTCAAGTTCCCATCTTTGTCATTTTTTGTTATTGTATTCTAGTTTAGTCTTTCTTTGAAGTAAAGCAAACACTATGATTGCCATGATTAGCAGAACATTGCACCTAAATTCTCAATTCTTTTACAATTTTTAAATTGTGGTCAAGCTGCAAGTCTGAACATTCTGGGTTTTCGAAAAACCTTTCAAGGCACCAAATGAAATAATATTAAAAAATCAAACTAATAAGTTTTTTGTAGTAAGGTTTGGTTTCAATACTTTGAAATTATACATTAGATCTTATTTTACAGTTATTTTTGAGACACACATTTTCTTTCTGCCCTTCATGCTTCTTTCATCAGTTTATGAGGTACTGAATGTCCAAAATTCAAGAATCACAGCTATTCATAGGAGTGACAACTTGGAACTGAGTGTTATGCAAAGAAGAAATCTAAAATATTAATTTCTGTGGAACAGAAATTCTTACAGCAAATTTGTCTTTCCCCTATTACAGCTTCTGCTAATTCATGCTCTGCTGTATTATCCATTTTAGAAATTAAACTCTCTTTATTTAACCCATACCTGATTGCATCTCAAACTTACTAAGCAGCTGTACTGTAACAAGTCACTTAAAAATATATAAAATATTTATCAGGAATCAGTTTATAAGATTAAAAAAAAAAAAAGTGTTTATATATGCATATATATATATTTATATATACTCAAAATCAGACCTCACAGAATGTTTTCTTTCTAGATATAGTTTAAAAATGTCTTTACTTTTTAGTATAGATATGCTTAGTACCTGTAATGATATTTCAAGTCCTGTCTAGAAACAGAAAAGAAACATTTCTGGTTTGTTGGAGTTTTTTTAAAACAGTAGAGTAATACAAACATTGAAGTGTCTAAAAATGATATAGTGTATTTACTGCTTGCCCACTTTAGTTTTAGAGTGATAAAACTGAAGATAAAGGATGTATTCGTAAGCCACATTACTTATGATGTAGCACATGAAACTACCCTTGAGCTGAACCATAAAGCATAAACCTGGACCTTCTTACTTGCATAAAATCCTGTTGAATTTATTGGAATAAGATTTTCAAGTTATGTCAAAAGAGCTACATACTGAACATTTATCTGTAAATCAATAAAGCTATTGCACTTAACCTACTTTCAGTCTTCTCCATTACTTTTACCCCAAAACATCTTTTTGCTCTGCCATTCTCTCTGGTCGCAGAAAAGGGTAGATACTTCTGTAGAGACTATGGTCTTTGCTTCTCAATGAATTTCCAACTAACTTTTCAGTTACTTTCAGATGTGGTTTATCTTGAAGAAAGAAAAAAGTATTCAGTAGCTTTAGATATTCTGTGCATCAATTTTCCACTTAACGTTGCACTTCACAAAACACTTGGAGGTATTGTGAATCATATTTTAAGGAAGTAGACTTCAAAAATAATGACCAAGAATAACGGAACAGGTTTCAATAATTAATTTTTTTTTTTCCTGTTAGCAATCTGGTTTTCCTCATAGTGTTCTTTTCTGGATGCTGAAATGTAACAAATAGAAAATTTACACAGTAATTTACTATTTTACAGGTAGGAACTTGGGATCCATTGAGTGGCCTTAACATGACAGAGAATCAGAAAGGAAAACCAGCAAACATCACAGATTCCCTGTCCAATCGCTCTTTAATCGTTACCACCATCTTGGTAAGTAATTGTATTTACTTTTCCAGAAGCACAGTTATACCAAAAAGCTAATATAATATGCTGTACTAATTACAATGGTAATAAACACTGTAGTATATGTTACAGTAACTTAGAAATTACTGCATCATGAATGAACTCCAGCTGTTAAGCTAGTCATGGATATTTACTTTTATCTAAATGGTAAGTAAATTATCCCAATTTTGGAGTTATTTTAGCTGATTAGTAATTTCACTTTCCTTATTGTTGACTAAATTGTCTGGTTCCTTCACAAAGATTTTTGGTTCAGTACTATACAAGAGGACAAAAGGTGTTTAAAAAAGTGGTTTGGCTGTGAGCCTGACAATTCTAGCCAGCAAAATTTATTGCTTTCATTTGCTAAACTAACACCATTATCACTAATGAAAGTATTAAGTACAAAGTATTTAGCATTTATTTAAAGTATTTTATTTAAGTACTTAAGTATTTATTTATTTAAGTACTAAGTATTTAACATTTATTTCCATCACCATTATTACTTGATTATTAAATTGAATTTTTTAATAATACAAAAATTTAATTGAGCTATTTGAACTAGATCAAATAAATATTTTAAGTAACTTATTTTTTATTTCCATTGTTGACAAATTTAGTTGTGAATGAGGTATTTTTTATTTATAAGTGCATATATTTAGTTACATAAAAATTAATGTTCCCTAACTTACATCATAATTTAGAAATAGCAATTTTAATTTCAAACCAAATTAAATACTTTCAAGTTTGTCTGCTGCCACCATTATCACAAATTTGTAAATATCAAGAAAATAATTCACTTCTGATCAGTTTTATTCTTCAATAAGAAGCTTTTACCTACCAACATATATATTTTGACATTTCAAACTAGAATGTATCTTCATATGTACATAGATACAAATGCCAGTGTGCTTCTAACCGTTTATGTAACTTAAGCCATATAATTCCACCCAGTGGGTAACTTGTTTACATATAAAGTCTGTTTTTATTTGCGGGTCTACAAACTATAGAAAATATTCTAAAATCCTTTCTTTCATTTATTCTACTAAATGAAAAATACATACTTGATATATAATTGGAACGTGGCTGACTCACTTTCAGGCATAAATTCTTGTTATGCTAAGACCAGCGCAGTTTTACCACAACATTCTCTTGTACCATTAAGTTTAATATCATCTCTTGTGTTTCTCTTTTTATAAAATGAAAATAAACCTCTTAGAGTACCTTAAAGTAAAAGCATCTTTTCTAGCATATTAGTATGTCTTTTTTCTTCCCACTGCCCTTCACAAGTTTTCGAATTTTGTATATATAAGAACTGCTGCATTATCAAGTAATGTTTCTTAGTGATTCCGCTTGACCCTCCCTTTACTCCTGTTGCGTTGTACCCAGATATCCTGCCTACAATTTTACTTGAAGCATTCCACCAATATATAACTATGTTTCACGTTTTTCCTAATTGCTTTCTAGAATTACTGCTTTCCAGAATAACGTCCTATCTCTATCAAGTGGCCTGTTCCTTTCATTACTCAGTATTCAAACAGCCTATCACCTGTACACTTGATTAACAATAATTGTATACTTGATTCCAGATCAGTGATAACAGTACTGGGACAACGATCAAATCCCTGCAAGATTACATGAGAAACAATAACTTGAGGTGTTAAAATTTAATTTATGATTCTATGATTCTATCTATGTATTGGTGAGGTTTGAGTTCATATATTGTATGTATCATACTGATTTTCTATGGTAATACTTACGCTTGCATGATTTTATTTCATATAATGATCTCAAGAAAAGGTAAGTCACATAAATGCAAGTAGCAATGCTATCAACAAAAACACCATGTCTGGACTTGTAAAGCTCACAGAACTAGATTCCTAAATTTTATGGTAGCAACTGCTTTTTGTAATGCAGGTTGCACTTCCTCTTAAGGGGTATCTTTTGTTAGTGGTGTTTTATAAGCATCTGTCCTCTTTGCAGATAACTAATTAAAAGAAACATTAGGACTTCAAATTGGTGTTACACAATCTCACTTGTAGCTGCCTTTTATACTTCAGTTATTGTTCAGTAAAACTTTTGATAGTTGCAGTAACATTTCAGATTTGAAGACATTATAAGGGTGGTACTCAGAATAACAAAGGGAACCAAAAATTTTTCTGGTGCAGAAAGCACATGCACTAGCTTACTTTTGTAACTTTAATTTTTTGTGCTTAATAAATATATTTCTGTTGGGTAGAAAGCGTATTACTGAATATTCATTTTGTAACAGTGCAGGGGAACAGTATGAAGTACTACAGCTCCTAGAAACATATTTTCTTCTTCATCACTTTCCTTTTTTCAGTCTAGAAAATACTGCTTTAAAAAAGGGCTGTTCTCTCATTTAATCTGTTCATGTGATTTTTCTATGCTATTTTTCTCTCAATAGTCTATAGTATACTACCGCTTGTGGACTCTTGATCAGTTTTCTCCTTAGTTTGCTTTACACTAACTTTTCTTCTAAAGATCCTAGTATGTCTTTTATTTTTAATTGTCTTCTGAAATTCTGAATATCTTTTTTCCTCCTTTATATTGTAACCATCAAGATCTTTACATCTGTGAGTATACACTGCATTTCAGTTGCAAATGAGTCTACTGCAGATGAAAATATATTGATAGGCAAAATAAAAATAAATAAACTGCAATTCATACTGAAAGTAAGGATAGAACTATGTGATCTTATTTTTTGTATTTAATTCTGCATAATGCATGCTACAGGTAACCATTTGAAAGATTATTCCTTGAGCAATTCTGTAGCTCTATTGCAAAAAGGGGTCAGGGTTCCCAGGACTTTATCACTTCTCAGAAGTCTACTGGCATGTAGTTTTGTTGCAGAACCATATCTGGTTTCTATGTTCTGGTCCTATAGCAGCCCAAAATGCCAGCTGAACAGATCTGGTGGAGTGATAGTCAGCTTTTTACAAGGAGAAAAATTTGAAAAATAGCAATAATAAAAATATGCTGTTTGTACTTTTTGTAACCATAGGTTTAGATATCTCGATCTTCTTGATGTTATTGTTTTAATTCCATCTGCATTGAAACTTCAAAATTTCTTCCATAATTAAAATTGTACATTCTACATATCCTATGGTTAAAAAAAGCAACTAAACAAAAAAACCCCAACAATACAACAAAAATCCTTTCAAAGCCATTAATAGAGATTTCTTATTATTTGATGCTCCTAAATTGATTTTGTTATGCAAACTGTCAGAACTCTGATTTTATTTTATTTTTCATATTTTAAATATAACTTTTTTATTATTATTATTTATACATATTCTACATTTACTTGGGAAACTTTTAAGCTTTGTAATTCAATTTCCATATATATAAACGTATATGCATGGTGTTTGTTTACACTAAATTACATACTAACCTATACATCTTATACAGATTGATTTGTCCTGTTCTGGTGAAATGAATGCCCCTTTCCTTTCCGTTGTAGTTAGTGTTCATGTGCTTTTCTATATCTGTTTAGATCATAGTTCTGAAAAGCTCACAGTTCTCAATTCTGATATTTTCAAGAAATATGTGAAAGTTATGAAAGGTGTATGATAATTTCAAAGTTAAGGGTTTGTTACATTTGGAATGTGAAAATACTTCTTTATCTATACTTCTCTGAAAAAATCACTTTGAATATTTTAGAAGAAATAATTATAACAGATTTTCTAAACAGTTTTGTTTAGTTCAAAATGTAATAACCCCAAACTGTATTTTATTTATAAGTACTGCTTTTTATAATGTGTAAAAATCTGATACCATAGAAATGCCATCTTGTTTTCAAGATCAAGATGTAAAATCAAGTGAAGACGGAGGTTTCAGTATCTGACTTTTTTTTTTTTAGGTATGCCATTTTTCATTTTGTATACTTTCTCTCCCTTTCTTTTGCACCCAAAAGGTATTTAAAACATGAGATTGTAATGGCCAGTTTTTCAGATTTTAAATTTATATATATAAAAATATAAAATAACATAAATAATAATATAATATATATATATAAATAACTTTTTATCTTTATAAAGATGGATGTCTTTTGTAGACAGAATTGCAAATATATAATATTTCTAATTTTCATTTTTATGGGGTATTTTGCGGAAAGATACCTGTGACCAGGAATTTTCTCATAATTAGTATTGTATCATTCTGAAATTATTCAATCAATACCAATTCAATAAATTCAAATCAATGAGATATTAATAGCTCGATAACGTTTGGTTCCTGATATTGCAGCCCTAAGTAATTATTTTTCTTTCACAAATCTTTTTAAATTGTATACTGCCAGAAAATTGTTGAATCTGCTTTTATCTAGCAGAAAAAAAAGTAAACTTCATATTTTTCTATTTTTTTAGTCAGATGTAATAATTTTTTACATTGGAAATTAAAAGAATGTTCAATTCTTAACCACAACACTTATTTTCGACTCTTACTACTTTTCTTATCCTCTTTCTGTATATTTTTCTGTCATGATAAGTGTGTGCCTAACTACCTCTCCCAGACTTCTTATACCCATTTCAACATCCAGACTCTGAACCCTCCCCTTCCTGAACTTCATCCCACTCCTGCCCCAGTCCCACTCCTCTGTATCCAGCGACCAGTTACTGTAAAAACTTAAAGCAAAATACTTTAAAGCATTTCAGAATTTTTTCCACTGAGAAAGCTAAATTTGTGTGCTGTGTAGTTTATAGTGCTCAAAATACAAGAGTTAAAGTTGAAAATCACCCTTGTAAGATTCAGCATAATTTCTGTGTACTTCTAATAACCTCAAGCTTAAGAGTGTTGCATCTCAACTAGAAGGAAATGTGTTGTCCGAGAAGCTAGGGACCAGGTGAGGAAGGCTAAGGTCCACTTAGAATTGAACTTGGCTAGGGATGTTAAGGATAACAGGAAGGGATTCTTTAGTCACATTGCAAATAAAAGACAGACTAGGGACCAGGTAGGCCCTCTCCAGAAGCTATCGGGAGAACAGGCTACCCTGGATTTGGAGAAAGATGAGGTTCTTAATGACTTTTTTGCCTCAGTCTTCACTGGCAAATGTTCTGACAACACCACCCAAGTCTTGGAAGGCAGACACAGGGACTGTGAGAATGAAGACCCTAGGCTCACTGTAGGAGAGGATCTGCTTCGAGATCATCTTAAGAACCTGAACGTACACAAGTCCATGGGACCTGATGAAATCCATCCGCGGTTCCTGAAGGAGCTGGCGAATGAAGTTGCTAAGCCACTGTCCATCATATTTGAAAAATCGTGGCAGTCAGATGAAGTTCCCAATGACTGGAAAAAGGGAAATATAACCCCCATTTTCAAGAAGGGGAAAATGGATGACCCGGGGAATTACAGACCAGTCAGTCTCACCTCTGTGCCTGGCAAAATCTTGGAGCAGATTCTTCTGGAAGATATGCTAAGGCACATGAAAAACAAGGAGGTGGTTGGTGACAGCCAGCATGGCTTCACTAAGGGGAAATCCTGCCTGACCAATTTGCTGGCCTTCTATGATGGGGCTACAGAACTGATGGACAGGGCTAGAGCAGTTGACGTCATCTACCTGGACTCGTGCAAAGTGTTAAACACTGTCCCACATGACATCCTTGTCTTTAATTGGAGAGACATCAATTTCATAGGTGGACCACTTGGTGGATAAAGAACTGGCTGGATGGCCGCACGCGAAGAGTTGTGATCAATGGCTTGATGTCTGGCTGGAGACCAGTAACGAGTGGTGTCCCTCAGGGATCGGTGTTGGGACCGGTCTCATTCAACATCTTTGTTGGTGACATGGACAGTGGGATTGAGTGTGCCCTCAGCAAGATTGCCGATGACACTAAGCTGTGTGGTTCAGTTGATACACTGGAGGGAAGGAATGCCATCCAGAGGGACCTCGACACGCTTGTGAGGTGGGCTGATGCCAACCTTATGAAGTTTAACCATGCCAAGTGCAAGATCCTACACCTGGGTCGGAGCAATCCCAGGCACAGCTACAGGTTGGGCAGAGAAGAGATTCAGAGCAGCCCTGCGGAGAAAGACTTGGAGGTGTTGGTCGATAAGAAAAAGAACATGAACCGACAGCGTGCTCTTGCAGCCCAGAAAGCCAACCGTATCCTGGGCTCCATCAAAAGGAGCACGAACAGCATGTCGAAGGAGGTGATTCTTCCCCCCTACTCTGCTCTTGTGAGACCTCACTTGGAGTATTGTGTGCAGTTCTGGTGTCCTCAACACAAAAAGGACATGGAATTTGTTGGAACAAGTCCAGAGGAGGGCCATGAGGATGATCAGGGGACTGGAGCACCTCCTGTATGAAGATAGGCTGAGAAAGTTGGGGCTGTTCAGCCTGGAGAAGAGAAGGCTGCATGGAGACCTCATAGCAGCCTTCCAGTATCTGAAGCGGGGCTATAGGGATGCTGGGGAGGGACTCTTCCTTAGGGACTGTAGTGATAGGAAAAGGGGTAATGGGTTCAAACTTAAATTGGATTGAAGATTGGATATAAGGAGGAAGTTCTTTACTGTAAGGGTGGTGAGGCACTGGAATGGGTTGCCCAGGCAGGCTGTGAATGCTCCATCCCTGGCGGTGTTCAAGGCTAGGTTGAACAGAGCCTTGGGTGGCATGGTTTAATGTGAGGTGTCCCTGCCCATGGCAGGGGGATTGGAACTGGATATCTTAATGTCCTTTCCAACCCTATCTATTCTATGGTTCTATTCTATGATTCTAACCTTTTGGGCCTTCAGATTTGTAAAGTATGCAGCTATATGCTTGGGCACAGTATTTGTTTGTATTTCAAATGTAAAAGTAACTGATGCTTACCAGAAAAAGAATGATGAGTTTTGAAGGGAGTCATAGTATATGAATGAGTGCAGAGGGATCAGCCCAAGTTAAAGTTTGACTTGGTAGAAAAAGGTCAATAAAGATATTTTTCTCCTGGCTGGGTGCAAGAAGAAGGTATTTATATCTCTGGATAAGGACTGAGAAGTACTTTGGGTTCCAAATTTACTGCCTCAACCCAAGCAACTTCTCTCAAATAATTCTCTAGTGCTTCAATTACCTTTTATTATTAAATGTTAGTAATAAACCTATACTTCTATGTAATGGCAAGGATCAGATTATAAGTCCTTTGTTGGGTTTATGAACACCAACAACCATCAGTCTAGGAAAATGCCTGCTGTATTTACCAAATGTCTAGGCCTTGCATTTTTTTGTTAGTTTCTCCCCACAGTCTTTTAAAAATTTAAGACACATCATAAGAAAAGAATGTTTTGCTTTCCATTTTGGTAAGATCTAATAATGTCTTTGATATTCTTCATGTATCATGAAGACAGTATGATTCAGTTCAGCTGAAAAATAGGTTAGAACAGGCTGCGCTGTTGCAACAGTTTAGTGCTTTCACATTCTGTGGTTTATTGAGTCAAGTGTTTTTGCTTGAAATAGGCATCCACTCGTATCTGTTTTGCTTTACTGGAATGGAAACTTAGTACACTTTCTTGGGATGCAGCTGTATTAAAGTCTGGCTAAAGTTAAGAGTAAATTGTGATGGAATAAATAAAACTTTTATTTTTTTAGCAGCCTGATAAAATGAGGAGTGAAAGTGCAGGAAAGAACAACTATGGCTTGAGTTCTTCAGGCTGTGATTTATCAAAACATAGTTATGACTGTTTCATGTTTCATGACCCAAAAGGTCATACTAGTGATTCATCCAGAAAATATTTTATATGTCAAATAAGGATTTTCATAATTAATGTATATTATAGACAGTATAAAGGAAGTAGGTGATTTTGCAGGGTTTTTTGTGTCTGGCCGTAGTTTCTTCTATCGAATATCCTGGCTGGCTCAAATGAGTAGTGAGATGCCTAATATTTTACATTATTTTGATTGACTGTAACTAGTGGATTGCTTCTCCTCTCCCACTTGAATTTTGACTGCCAACAGTGGAAGCCTGTTGTATATTCCTTAAATCTGACAAATGTTAATTAGAAATGGCAGCTTTTTAACTCTAATATCCCTGGTGAACAGAAGCTAATGATTAAAATTCTCTGTTCTAACAGTGTCAAATTTTGAAGATGTTTTTTCTCTTTTCATTAGGGATTCCATTTTCTGTCTTGTTTTGCTTTCTTCAGTACTGATAATAATACTAAGACTGATGATATAGATAACAATCCATAAAAATTAAAATTGGAACATAGAATTTATTGTTGCTATTTCGAGGAATATCTTTGTAGTTGATATTTAATACAGCTCACAGGAATAATTCAGGTAAGTATTTCTCGTCCAAGTCTGAAAAGCAGACATATAGATCAAGGCTACAAAATAATGATAATAAAAAATCAGCCAGTCATTTTTTTCTATGCCCGTTCTATGTATAGAATAAGTGTGTTTCATTCAAGTATTAGTTGTTCATTTTAAATATTAAACAAGTCTGTAAAGCTGTAATATTAATTTGACATATAAAAACAAGGAAATTTTTTTATTGTGTAGGGAAGCTTGAAGTTTGTGATTCAACTTATTTATTCAAAACCAAATACAGATAAATTTTGCAAATGAAACACATGAAAATGTGTAGTGGAAAAACTGTTATATTGACATACCTAAAGAAAAAAGTCTTTGGAGATAGTATGCTTGCTGTGTATTATAGAAATAATGCAATTTAGGGAGTTATTATGAGAAAGCCAATTGCTTACATTCATGGAATATTAGCACATAAAGTCACTGATAAAAATCATGGTGCTTAAAGTTCATCATGCAGCCAGGACACATCAACGACAAAATGTCTTTATTCATCACCAGTACCCATAAACAGAAAGCTTGCATGAAAAGAGTAGTCATCTGTCACTTGGGGGTTATATCAATCTTGAATGAATTTGTAATTTTTCTGCATTACTCCAGAAATACTTTTCAAGGATTTATCTTGTAGTTACAGATATAATTTTTAACTACCTGCTACTTTTCCTTGTGACTGTATATTTATTTACAGTAGTTTTAATTTAGAATCATAGAATAGTTAGGGTTAGAAAAGACCTTAAGATCATCTAGTTCCAACCTCCCTGAGATGGGCAGGGACACTTCACTCTAAACATATTTTCTGCTAAGTTTACCATGATGATTCTGATTCTTCTGATTTTTTTTTTTAATATCCTGAAAATTATCATTAGCAAGTTTTTAATAAAACTTTTTTCTTCTTTGCATCCTCTCTAGACCTGATTTATTTCCTTCTCATAAATGTTTTGTACTGAATGAGTACTTACTCCTTTCTTGTCAACTGGACTAGGTAGCTGCTTTGCAGATAATTGATTTTCCTTGTGCTGAGATAAAGGCCACATATATTAGATGCCTTTTTAAGTAGCCATAAACCTGCATTTTATGAAACAAGATCACTTTGTATTATATCACCTTTTGAGTTACTAGAATTGACTGTCTTTCATTTACCTGCTTTCACAGGACTAGAACGATCTCTGAGAATCAAACCCTATCCCCTCATGATCCTTTTCCTTCATGATCTCAGATCATGATCCTATCCCTCACAATCTCAGATCCTGCAGAATTCTGCAGAGTATCACAGGGTGGCATTCATCTGTATTTAAAAATTCCTAAAGCATAGAATAACATTTCTGGAAAGGAAAGATTCCATCCTACTATATACTTGCTTGTCATACTGTTATCCTGAGTGGCAGTATATCTCAAATGAAGAATCAAAGCTTTTTCTTTGTTTTTTGTGATTTTTCTTCCTCTAAACCCTCCTATTTTTAAAAGGAATAGTGGGGTGAAAAATTTACCTTCAGAGACAAAGCTATTCATATGAAGTATAAACAGTTGAAGCAAAACCAGTGCTTGAAAACAGATTAAATTTGATAGTTTGGTGATGTCGGTATACACTAAACATTGGAAGGAGTGTACTGCATGTACATTTTTCATTTCTTGCTTTTTCTAAAAATATTTACGTTAAATACTATGAATTATAAAACTGTACAATTAGGTGTATAATTATATATGTGAACCTTTTGATTTTATGTAATTCAGACTCACATTCTTGAACAAGGTTTATAAACTTTTATGATTTAAACTTATGAGAAAATGACAGTTTATCTAACCCTGAATTTCAGATGTAAGCTAATGATAGTAAAACTTTATTAACCCATGTACCTTTCATCTATCTCATTGTTCCCAGTACCCTTTATTTTTTTTTCTTTATTTTCATGTTCTAAGTGTTTCTATTTATATAAACTTCATTTGGGTAATTCTTTACTATTGAGCTGGTCAAAGGTATGCTACAAAGTTGGCAAATTTCATGCATCAAGAGTAAGCTTAACCAGAAGCAAAATTAATTTGGTTGAAGTAAAGTGTTGTTTTTAAATTGCAATAACTCTCCCTTTGGTTGTGCTCATTTCAGGACAAGCATACTTGATAAAAATACGTGGTAGAATCAGTTTTCTGTAGCCTAAGTTAATTCAGAATAAGCATGTTTTCTGGAAATGACTCTGCATGAGGATTTTTCTAGGAGTCTTTTTCTTGGAGCACCTGTGTATGCACAGTGCTTATTCTGTGGCTTTTGCTGCATGCTACTCATGTCATTCTAAGCAATAATGAAAATGCTAAAGGGAAGGTTTTGTTGTTTGTTTATTTTTCACCCCAGGGAAATATGTCTAGTTGGAAGACTATTAATTTCAGCTGAAAATGCCGAGAAGATCTTAAAGAACATTTCGTAAAGGTTTTGAAAGCAAGTCTGACCAATTTGTTTTGTGATGTGTTATAGTGATTTTTAAGGGTCGTGTTTTCAGGCGCTGAAGGATAAAATTAAACTGTGAACAAAGTTAAAATAAATATTTTAATACCTTCCAATCATTCAGTTTAAATAATCTGTCTACGTTATCAATGGTAATTGTCCTACTGAAATATTTTTGTGGAAGAAATAATCCACCAAGAAGCAATGGTCATCCATATGTTTAATGCATAGACAATTTCCTAAGATTGCACGTAGTAGCCAGTTTTACATTAGCACCTGCTATAAATTT
Organism: Psittacula echo; assembly: GCF_963264785.1. Classification (NCBI taxonomy): domain Eukaryota; kingdom Metazoa; phylum Chordata; class Aves; order Psittaciformes; family Psittacidae; genus Psittacula; species Psittacula echo. Next base: position 63,837,862 of record NC_137738.1, on the reverse strand, counting down.
AAAACTTGAACACATAAAGAATGTAGTAGATCCTTTGCATGGACTTATGTAAAATACATGAATGCCATGTTCAGTATTTAGAACGTGTGTTGCATATTACCAGAGGAAAAAGAGAACTAGAGAAAACTTTGGGATTAATAAGAGGTATTGCAGATGATTGCTAATTGTACTGTATTCTTTGCTTTGGCATTTGTGCATTTGTCCCTGCATAAGTTTTATGTTTGGGTTTTTTTGTTTGTTTGTTTGTTTTGTTTGTTTGTTTGTTTTTTCTTTTCTTGTCTTTTCCATGTGTGTCCTGGGTTCAGCAGTAGCAGTCAGTTTTTCTCCTTCTTAGTAGCTGTTGCAGCACTGTGTTTTTGACTTTTGGCCTGGAAACAAAGCTGATAACACTGATGTTTAGACTGACCAAGGACTTTGTGAGTCTCATGCTCTGCCAGGGAGGAGGAGGGGCCGGGAGGAAGCAGGGACAGGACACCTGACCCAAACTAGCCAAAGAGGTATTCCATACCACAGCACGTCATGCCCGGGGATGTAACTGGGAGCTACCCGGAAGGGCACGTCCTCTTTTCGGTCGGGCTCTTTTCCGGCAAGCGGTATCATATTTTCTTCCCTTGTTATTTCTCTTATCATTATTATTATTGGTGGCAGCAGTAGTGATTTGTGATATACCTTAGTTACTGGACTGTTTTTATCTCAACCCATGGGAGTTATATTCTTTCGATTCTCCTCCCCATCCCTCTGGGGAGTGGGGGGGGGGGGGGAAGTAGACTGCATGGTTCTAATTTACAGCCGGGGCTTAAACCACGACAGTTCTTTTTGGCGCCCAATGTGGGGCACGAAGGGTTGAGATAACGACAGATCTGACCGGAGTGTGTCTAATCGTATTTGTGATAAGCATTCAGTGTTTTGGATTAATAGTCACTCGTCACAATGCTGATTTATTGGCTCTCAAAGTTGTTGGTTTTGATCTCACAGTCTCAATATGCCGTAGGTTACTTAGAGCCGGTATTTGCTGTGTTAGTGTTTTTCAAGTGTGGGACTTGGGCTAAGGTTATTGTCTCATTGTATTTTATGGCAATGACTTGTAATACAATAGAAAAATTGATCATGAAACTGATCTGGCTTATGTTCCCAGTGTGGTCACCACCTTTATACTTTGGGAGGTATATAATACAAATGCTTAGCAACTATACATCTTTTTTCTCCTTTCTGGGTGGTCAACCTTTGAAGGAGACATTCTCTTACCCTCCCAGTGCCCCTCCCAGACCATTTACAGCATCGTTTGAGAGTTTTGAAATTTTTGAGTGGCCTTTTAATATTGTTGAGACCTGTTTGCTGATTGTGATGGGGATCACCATGTTGGCATGCATACAGAATGTGTTTTGTTCACAACCATTATGTCTGATCTCAAGAGTTAAGCAGAGTCAGGTTTGGGTCTTGTCTGCTGTTAGACGACAAAATAGGGGGACCAAGAGATTTTCCTCGAGGTTGGATAGCCATGAGTGGCAGGGTGTGTGGGATAGTATGGGCAAGTATCTAGGTCAGTGGGCCCCTCCAGTGTTTTGGAATTTCACCACAGAACAACTGCAAAATCCAGAAGAATTAGTAAAACACTTAAATGAGGTGTGTTGTCATCCTGGTCATACCAGAGAGGGACAAATCATGTCAACGTGCTGGGGCTTGGCCTATGCTTACTGGGCCTTGTTCAACACTATCCAGCACCTTCAAAAGGGAAAAAATGTCCCTGGATCTGAGGGCAAAGCAACAGACAGCGCAGCTACTCCAGCTCCGAGCACAGCAGCTACACCACCCCCAGCGACAAGTACAGCCACTACTCAAACTTCGACTGCAACAGACAGCAAAGCTACCCCAGCTCCAACCACAGCAGCTACACCACCCCCAGCGACAAGTACTGTTGCTACTCAAACCACAGTGATGACTGCAGCTAAACCAGAGGACCAATTCGTACCAATATCGATTGCCCCTCTACGCAAGAGAAAAAGCAAAAAAGAGGCAAGAAGGGTGAAGCAAGATGAAGAAACAATGTATTCACCACCCGGGCCACCATCTGATCAGGAGTCATCATCACATGACGAAGAAGAAGAAGAGGTGACATCTCGACCTCGGACCTCAACTGAGCTACGGAATATGCGAAAAGATTTTACCCGTCAACCAGGGGAGCACATCATCACCTGGTTGCTCTGATGCTGGGACAATGGGGCCGATGGCCACGAACTAGGAGGTACGGAAGCCAAGCAGCTGGGATCACTTGCTAGAGAAGGGGGAATTGACAAAGCAATTGCAAGAGAGAAAAAGTCCCTCAGTCTTTGGAGGCGGCTCTTGGCAGCTGTGAAAGAAAGGTTTCCATACAAGGACAATCTTACGAGTCGTTCGGCCAAGTGGACTACTTTAGACAAAGGCATCCAGTCTCTGAGGGAATCAGCCATCGTAGAGATGATCTATCACATCAAACCGAATAACGGAGATATACCCATAGACCCAGATGAAGTCGAATGTACACGACCCATGTGGCGAAAACTTACACGGAATGCACCGTCATCATATGCCCATTCATTGGCAACAGTAACCTGGGGTGACATAATAACACCAACAGTGGATGAAATGATTCATAAACTCCGAGAGTGTGAAGACAATCTCACCCCTTCCATCATCTCAGCTGTGGAAAAACTGCCCCAGGATGTCAAACAATTGAGGGACGATCTATCTGATTTATCCAGCTCCTCACGTGTACCAACACACGTCTCAGCTGTTAACAAAAGACGTCCTATTGTTGGAGACAGAAGATATAGAAGGCAAACACCATGGGCCACCCTATGGTTTTACCTACGGGATCATGGAGAAGACATGACGAAGTGGGATGGAAAACCTACTTCAGCTTTGGAGGAACGGGTGCATGAATTGAAAATAGGAACAAGGGTCAAGACTAATCATCCCATGAGAGCTGGGGCTTCAGTCTCTGGTGAGCAGGTTCCCAGATGGAGTGGAAGAGCTGATTTTACTCCAGCTCCTGTGATAACGAAGAATAATCCCTTTCAACACGACTTAGGTGTCCAACGTTGTGATGACTGTTAGAGGGGCCCTGCCTCCAGCCAGGTGGAGGTAGGGGATAATCGGATTTACTGGACTGTGTGGATCAGATGGCCTGGCACATCAGTCCCACAGAAGTATAAAGCTCTCATAGATACCGGTGCACAGTGTACTCTGATGCCGTCAAGCTTTCAAGGGGTGGAACCCATCTATATCTCTGGAGTGACAGGAGGATCCCAAGAGTTGACTGTACTGGAGGCTGAGACCAGCCTGACTGGAAGGAAATGGCAAAAGCACCCCATTGTGACTGGTCCAGAGGCTCCATGCATCCTCGGCATAGATTACCTCAGGAGAGGGTACTTCAAAGACCCAAAAGGGTACCGATGGGCTTTTGGTATTGCTGCTTTGGAGACTGAGGAAAATGAGCAGCTGTCCACCTTGCCTGGTCTCTCAGAGGATCCTTCTGTTGTAGGGTTGCTGAAGGTCGAAGAACAACAAGTGCCAATCGCGACCACAACAGTGCACCGGCGGCAGTATCGCACCAACTGAGACTCCCTGATTCCCATCCATAAACTGATCCGTAGTCTGGAGAGTCAGGGAGTGATCAGCAGGACCCACTCACCCTTTAATAGCCCCATATGGCCAGTGCGAAAGTCTAACAGAGAGTGGAGACTACCAGTAGACTATCGTGGCCTGAATGAAGTCACACCACCATTGAGTGCTGCTGTACCGGACATGCTAGACCTTCAGTATGAACTGGAGTCAAAGGCAGCCAAGTGGTATGCCACGATTGATATTGCCAATGCATTCTTCTCAATTCCTTTGGCAGCAGAGTGCAGGCCACAGTTTGCTTTTACTTGGAGGGGCGTCCAGTACACTTGGAACCGACTGCCCCAGGAGTTGAAACACAGCCCTACCATTTGCCATGGACTGATCCAGAATGCACTGGAACAGGGGCAAGCTCCAGAACACCTGCAGTACATTGATGACATTATTGTGTGGGGTGATACAGCGGAAGAAGTCTTTGAGAAAGGGAGGGAAATAATCCAAATCCTGCTGAAAGCTGGTTTTGCCATAAAACGGAGTAAGGTCAAGGGACCTGCACAGGAGGTTCAGTTTTTGGGAATAAAATGGCAAGATGGACGTCGCCAGATCCCTACAGATGTGATCAACAAAATAACAGCAATGTCTCCACCAACTAATAAGAAAGAAACACAAGCTTTCTTGGGTGCTGTGGGGTTCTGGAGAATGCACATCCCAAATTAAAGTTCGATTGTAAGCCCTCTCTATCATGTGACCCAGAAGAAGAACGATTTTAAATGGGGCCCTGAGCAACAACAAGCCTTTGAGCAAATTAAACGTGAGATAGTTCATGCAGTAGCCCTTGGACCAGTCCGGACTGGGCCAGATGTAAAAAATGTACCATACACCGCAGCTGGGGAGAATGGTCCTACCTGGAGCCTCTGGCAGAAAGCTCCAGGGGAGACTCGAGGTCGACCCCTCGGCTTTTGGAGTCGGGGATACAAAGGATCTGAGGCCAGCTATACCCCAACTGAGAAAGAGATACTGGCAGCCTATGAAGGGGTTCGAGCTGCTTCGGAGGTGATTGGCACTGAAGCACAGCTCCTCCTGGCACCCCGGTTGCCCGTTCTGGGCTGGATGTTCAAGGCAGGGTCTCCTCTACACATCATGAAACCGATGCGACATGGAGTAAATGGGCTGCACTAATTACACAACGAGCTCGAATAGGAAATCCCAGTCGTCCAGGCATTCTAGAAGTCATCCTGGACTGGCCAGAGGGCAAAGATTTTGGAATGCCACCAGAGGAGGAGGTGATGCGTGCTGAAGAGGCCCCACCATATAATAAACTGTCAGAAAGTGAAAGGCAGTATGCCTTGTTTACTGATGGGTCCTGCCGTATTGTGGGAAAGCATCGGAGATGGAAGGCAGCCGTATGGAGTCCTCAACGACAAGTTGCAGAAACTGCTGAAGGAGAAGGTGAATCAAGTCAGTTTGCCGAGGTGAAAGCCATCCAGCTGGCCCTGGATGTTGCTGAACGAGAAAAGTGGCCAGTACTTTATCTCTATACTGACTCATGGATGGTGGCAAATGCCCTGTGGGGGTGGTTGCAGCAATGGAAGCAGAGCAACTGGCAACGCAGAGGTAAACCCATCTGGGCTGCTGCACTGTGGCAAGATATCGCTGCCCGGGTGCAGAACCTGGTGGTGAAGGTACGCCATGTAGACGCCCATGTACCCAAGAGTGGGGCCACTGAGGAACACCAGAACAACCAACAAGTGGATAAAGCTGCTAAGATTGAAGTGGCTCAGATGGACTTATATTGGCAACATAAAGGTGAATTATTTTTGGCTCGGTGGGCCCATGACACTTAAGGCCATCAGGGCAGAGAGGCAACATATAGATGGGCCCGTGATCGAGGGGTGGACTTAACAATGGACACTATTGCCCAGGTTATTCATGAGTGTGAAACATGTGCTGCAATTAAACAAGCCAAATGGTTAAAGCCTCTTTGGTATGGAGGACGATGGCTGAAGTATAAATATGGGGAGGCCTGGCAGATTGATTATATCACACTCCTACCAACCCGCCAAGGCAAGCGCCATGTGCTTACCATGGTGGAAGCAATCACCGGATGGCTGGAAACATACGCTGTGCCCCATGCCACTGCCCGGAACACTATCCTGGGCCTTGAGAACCAGATTTTGTGGCGACATGGCACCCCAGAAAGAATTGAATCAGATAATGGGACTCATTTCCGGAATAACCTTATAGACACTTGGGCCAAAGAGCATGGCATTGAGTGGGTATATCACATCCCCTACCATGCACCAGCCTCTGGGAAAATCGAACGGTACAATGGGCTGTTAAAAACTACACTGAGAGCAATGGGTGGGGGATCTTTCAAGCATTGGGATACACACTTACCAAAGGCCACCTGGTTGGTCAACACCAGAGGATCTGCCAACAGGGCTGGCCCAGCCCAGTCAGAACTTTTACATATTGTAGAGGGGGACAAAGTTCCTGTGGTGCACATGAAGAATTTGCTGGGGAAGACAGTCTGGGTTATTCCTGTTTCAGGTAAAGGCAAACCCACTCGTGGGATTGCTTTTGCTCAGGGACCTGGATATACTTGGTGGGTAATGCGGGAAGATGGGGAAGTCTGATGCGTACCTCAAGGGGATTTGATTTTAGGGGAAAACAGACAATGAACTCAATTGTACGCTGTTGCCTGCTATAGCCATCAACTAGAAGTCTGCAGGGCACCAGCGACTGGCCCTGACTTCCCTCCGACCATCATCCCAACAGAGAATGAACTTTGATAGAACCGGACGAGTTCTACAGTAAAGGAATGATCAGCATCAGCAGACAACGATCCAACACTGCACACAGCTTCTCCTGCCCTGAAAGACTGTTACAAGAGATGGAGCCCAACATCATGAACCGAATGGACTCAGTAGCTTTATAGGAATTGGTCCGTGCACTAAGATAACAGTGCACTGAAATGAGAGTGAGGGTATATGGAAAATGTGGGATCTGAGCATGACGTGAGTGGTATGGAACAAGGGGTGGATACTGTCCTGGGTTCAGCAGTGGCAGTCAGTTTTTCTCCTTCTTAGTAGCTGTTGCAGCACTGTGTTTTTGACTTTTGGCCTGGAAACAAAGCTGATAACACTGATGTTTAGACTGACCAAGGACTTTGTGAGTCTCATGCTCTGCCAGGGAGGAGGAGGGGCCGGGAGGAAGCAGGGACAGGACACCTGACCCAAACTAGCCAAAGAGGTATTCCATACCACAGCACGTCATGCCCGGGGATGTAACTGGGAGCTACCCGGAAGGGCACATCCTCTTTTCGGTCGGGCTCTTTTCCGGCGAGCGGTATCATATTTTCTTACCATGTTATTTCTCTTATCATTATTATTATTGGTGGCAGCAGTAGTGATTTGTGATATACCTTAGTTACTGGACTGTTTTTATCTCAACCCATGGGAGTTATATTCTTTCGATTCTCCTCCCCATCCCTCTGGGGAGTGGGGGGGGGGAAGTAGACTGCGTGGTTCTAATTTACAGCCGGGGCTTAAACCATGACAATGTGCCCTTCACATTTTGAGCTACGTTTTACTTCCTCCTTACTTTCTTTTAAGTTTCTGTTGATTGAAGAATTTGTGCTTGAGGTTTGTTTTTTTTCTGCACTTTCTGTGTTTTGTCTTGGCACAGCTTGTGGTTGGCTAGTAGTGTGTTTTCATTAAGGAATCCTGATTTCACCTGAAAAACTTTTTTCTTGCAGTTGCTATATGTGAGATATTTCATAACAATTGTCTTTTTAAATTGTCTTTTTACACTTTTTTAAAAAAACAGGAGATCTTCGTGTGCTCTCCTTTGCATTTTGAGTAAAATTTTACATGCTAAAGTTCCAGTTTTATGCCAATATAATGCTTAAATCATGGGACACCTCAAGACATATATTTACATCAGGAATGCTGATAAATCCTTATTAAAGTTGTTAGATGCCTGGAGAATGAAGTGCTTTAACCCCAATGAGTGCTGATGTGGAGGTTTAGGGCTCTATGAATTTTGTTAAGTTACCCTGGAGAGTTTATCTGATTATTCATTGCTACTTATATTTGGTGCAGTAATTGCATCTACTATCATTTGTCTTACCTTACTTGGTGCTTATTTTTTTCTTATTCTAAAAAATGAAAAAACCATGTCTAACACATGACCAAAGACTGAGCTGTGTATTTCACCTATCAAATGAAACTTGAATATTGGTGCCATATTGTAGTGGAAAACGATGCCATTTGTTTTTTGGCTTTTTTTCATTCATTTGAGGAAGGCTATCCTATACTGAGAAACAGATGTAAAAATCCTGTCTTTTGCTAAATGTTAAGGTTTTTTCCCGTAATTATGAATACATTGACAATTATTTTGTTTGCAGACTGCCATATGCAAAAAAGTCATATTGTAATTTAAACTAAATATAAGAAAATGTTTAAAGAAAATAAATTTTCATGGGCTGTAGGTCGTGGAATTTGCTTTTTGAGTTAACTTTTTCCTGGTTTTGCTGCAGTCTTGGAAATGGCAGACTATAACTTGAGGCAACAGAATAGTAGGAGTTTTCACTGAAATTTGCCTCCTATAATTTTTCTACACTTTACCTGACAAAACATTGAGAAAACAGTTAAAATACTTGTGTAAAAAAGTTTAAAACATAATACTTTAAACATTTGATGTTTAGGGTCTGAATTAATTTGTTTCTGTTGCCACAGAACACTGTTTCTGCATTTCAAGAGGCTTAAAAAGTCCATACAAACAATGCATTTGATTTTAATGTATAATGTAATTTGTTAAGAAGGACACTTAAATTTAGTTTTATATGTATTCCTTGAAGATACGTCTATAGTGTTTCAGTGTCTTTTTTTTTTTTTTTTTTTTTAATAAGAATAAGAAAGGTGGTCTTTTGACTAACTTCAGTTTGAAGGTAAATAAAGACTTTAGACAGACCTAACGAAAAGCTAAAAGGATTCTACTTTTAATTCTAGTTCTTTGTACAGGGAGTGCTATAATGTCAGTGTACTACTTTATATTAAAAAGAAACGAAAGGTATGGGGAAACTCTTTATCCACTCTGTCTTTTTAATTTTTACAGGAAGAGCCATATGTTATGTTCAAAAAGTCTGACAAACCCTTGTACGGAAATGATCGATTTGAAGGTTATTGCATTGACCTCCTCAGGGAGCTGTCTACTATCCTTGGATTTTCCTATGAGATTAGACTGGTGGAGGATGGAAAATACGGAGCCCAGGAAGATGCCAGTGGACAGTGGAACGGGATGGTTCGTGAACTAATTGATCATGTAAGTTAACTTTTGAAGCCTTCTATTATCAGTTTGGATTCCAATTCTATCTATACAATTTGTGAAAATTTTATGATAATGCTATTTGAATAGTACTGTTTTGGAATATGCAGCTGTTTAAAGAAGTAATGCAAGTAGATTCACATCAATGATTTCTTTAGTGTAGAATTTGCTTGTTAAACAAAGACTGTTCTGCATCTCTGTTTTGCCTATAGGCAGTGTTTGTTTCTACCAAACTTGTTTAGCTCTTCCATGGCATATGCCTAAGTCAAAATATGGAATAGATAGTATTCAGAATTTATTTCTGAAAACAAACATATGATTTTTTGTGACAAAAATCTACATATTTTTTAATCAGTGGAAGCAGGCTTCATCTTCTGATAGTGGATCGGAGGTTTTCCCATAGAGAAATTTCTCTAGGGAGTGTTAATATGAATTATTTGATATACAGCAAGAACAGGAATATCTTTCTTGAAATAATAACAATAAAGTGCAAACAGATCTCAACATATACTAAAGCAGCAAATTAATGCAATGTGTGTCAAAACAGATACCATAACAATTATTTGTAAATGAGTAAGGCAGGCATTCCTTCCTGTCCTTCAAAGCACACGTTCCCAGTTGATCATGCCAGTTAAATTCAGTTTCTTGGAAGCACTTTAGTAAATTTTAAAATTATGTCATTGTCCGTTTTTGCATTTGGCCAGATTGCTTCAAATAGAGACATTTGGTCAAACAGAGATAAAACATATTCTGCACATCACTGTCAAAAAGGAAGAAGAGGAGACAATTTTATAGCTAATTCAAGTGAAACCTAATAGTGGCAGAAACTGCAAGAATAGCTGAAATAAAAATATCTATTAATCTTGTTTCAATTTGCTGTAAGATTTCAGCAGATGGGCAGAACGTGCTAATCAAAATATTCATATTTACTAAGAGGGTTATTATCTTCTTGCTTTTCTAGTAAATAATAATCTGGTATTGCTGTTGCAACAGATATTGATTATGCTTAGCTTCACACTTTTAAGATAACTGCGTGGGAGTATTATATTTATATTATCTTTAAATGTGTGTTTGTATTATACCTCATACACATACTTAGAAATTAAACAGATATTTAGCTAGACTCTCTGTCCATCTCTATCTAGTGATGGTTGTTAAATAGCATCATCATCTGGAAATAATTTTTAATAATTGGAACTAATTTTCAACAATTGGAGTGGATATTGTGGAAGTATTTCTTATATAATTCTTCAGAAGCAAAGAAAAATCACGTTTTGGTATGCTTTTATTATTCAGCCCTAAAGCTTTCTTGAACAAGCACTCGTATGGCCTCCTAAACTTTTCACTTAAGATAACCTTGAAATAAAATGCATTTGAAGAAGTTGCAGCAGTTAAGTATGTGGAACTGGAACTTTTCCAATCCTTTCCTCTTGATAGTGCAGACGTATGTTCCTTTTTCCCATAGATAGTGTATAACTAAACTTAGATTAAAATTTATTTTGCCTTTTGAAATGATGTTTACTTAGGAGTGAAAAAAGGTTATATATTGTGCTAGTGCATAATGGAAGATGTAATCTAACTTCTTAAATGGGATCATAACTTTTACTAATCTCTCTCAATTTCTCAATTTTGAACCTTTTCCTTTAAAATTTTCTCTGGTTTTATCTAGTCTTATTTTGTAATCTACCTGAATTCATGCAATTTATTTATTCATCTGTGCCCTTTATTTGCATGCATGTTATTGGTACATTTTATTAGTAAGTCACACTTCCGATGACAATAATTAAGAAAATTCCAGATACACAGTTATCATATTTGATGTTTTTATATGGTTAGTACTTCACATGGGCCAGTTAGCTTAGCTTTTAAGTCTTTGTTTTCCATTATTTTTTAAAGTGTTAAAAAGGTTTTGTTTTATATAAAGTGGTATAACAGACTCAATTACTATTGGATAATTTTGGTATACTATGAGCGTAGAAAAGAAGATGCATAATTTATATGAGGACAAAGTACCAAATAGAACTTAAATTTTTAAATAAACTGCTTAAATCTCTGCTAGTAACTTTAAATAATTACTTGGACTCAAAAGTGTAAGTGAAATTAAGTTAATGTTGTCTGAATAGAGCTCAGCATATCATGTCAGTCTCAGGCTTGAAATTCTATACTGTGAACAAAGACTGAAGTCTACTTCAGGCTCTGTGTGTTTGCAATCTCTTTTCCCATAGTTGCATTTCTTCTTTCTTCCACTTTTTTTACTCAGTGTTCACATATGCCATCATTCTGATATTGGTCTCCAAACAATGACTAGTTTCCTTCTGATTAACTGATAGATACTTAAAAATTATTTCAATGATTCCTTCACTTTGACAACTGAACGATAATGAATTCTTGTTGGAAAAGACAGTAGTCTCTCTAGCTGCAAATAGAAAAGAACTATTCGTAACAACTACAGATGAGATTTCCCTATGGAAATTCAATTGAATTTCTCCAGTTAAACAGCCTGTTTTCTTTGCTACAATTTTTCATTCAATATTTTACCTTCATCTCTGGTTAACTTAAGATAAGGGTGTTAGATATTTTGAGGGGAGCTAAAATTCAGGTATTTCCATCCTTTAGAGATGCATTCTTCAAAAGTATTCTTCATACTGAATTGTTGTCTTTCATTCAAGAAATTTATTCAAGGGTAGATTTATTGAATTGGTTTTGAACTTAATGATAAATTTTGTATATTTCAGGTTGTTCTGTGGTGATAAAAGTTGGTATGGCGCTGTATTATGTTGTATAAGGTATATAGTGTGAGTGTGTAAATTATGTTGTCCTATAGCTAGCAGATACTGATAAAATAAAAATGTATAATTTTTCTTTTTTCTGTTCAACATTCTACAGCTCCAAAATTACTTCAAAACATTCTTATCATTGAGTTCTAAAATCAGCAAAATATACTGGCTTATAAATGAAAATGAAAAATCCACTGGGAAATAATTTGTTATTATTATATATCATTAAAAAAAAGATTTTTTTTCACCTTGCTTTTTGTTTGGATGAATCTTTTTGTTTGAATCTTTTTCAGCAAAAAGTTTATGTAATCAAAATAGACTTTAAGGCTTGCAGATATTTTATGATTCATAAATAATTATAGAAAAGTTTAGATTTTTAGATCATGACTGCTCTTTTTTTATATGTGAGGATTAAACTTTTCTTTGTGTCTCAAGAGTACGATTTTCAGCTTGGAGGAATTTAAGAATTATGTAGGTGAACAATTGGAAATCACTACGTAATTTGAATTAACTTTAGACATAACAGTGTTTTACTTCAGTATCTTTTGAATTTTTGAAAATCAATATTTTACTAATAAATGCTTATATATAAAATGTTTACATTTATAGAAATAGTAGTGGCCTTTTATTCTCTCAACTGAATAGTTTCAGATGATTATCTAATCAGTTTATAATGTTTCTGGAGACATCTTCTTCCAATAACTTGTTACTTTTCTTTCCCCTTCCCCAGTTTATGGTCTTTATGGTCCTGAGAGACTAGAGCCAAACTCTTTGTATTACTGTGTAGAAGTAAAAAAAGCTTCCAATAAGCAATAAGGCTTCTGATAAGGAAGGTTGCTTCCTTTCTAAAACAAACAAAAATCTATACAAGTAAAGGAATTTCAGTTTCTTCCTTCTCTTTCTTTTCTCTTCCTTCCCTTTCCAAATTTAGTTGTGTCATGTTGTTTAGACTCTCTTGTTTTCCTTTGTACTTACAGCAAGTCTTGCCCTATACAGCCTCATAAGGAAAGGTTAAGGAGCTTCTCTTTCCTCTTCTTTTCAAGGCTAGATACAATTTTCCTTCATGTAATTTTCAAGCAAAAGGTCTGAATAAAATGCAGGACAGTATAGCCATGCCTCTTTCATTAATCAAAATTTCAGAAAATTTGACAGGAGCAGGAGTTAGAGACTCTTTAGAAGAGAGATCATGCATTGTCTTTTGCATAACATTGTATGTGCTGGATAATTATACCTGTGGACTATCGGTGCTTTTTAGAGCAACATACCTTCTTTATGGCTGCTTTCATTGTATTAGTGAAAACACTGGTCTGATGTCAAATAATACCTAATTCTTACTGATTATTTTTTTAAGTGATGTTCCTAGATTAACTGACACTCACATTCTACTACTTATTGAACATTATTGTTAGTCCATTGTCAAAATATTTCTACATAGAGGATCACTGGATTGTAACACCTTAATTAACAGTAATATTTTATATCAGGTAGAATGCTACCACATCCTCCTTTCTGTATTTCTAGAATGGCTTAGCTGGTTTTTGGAAAACTCCTTAGATTTTTGCTAAGGGCTTCTGTGCTAGTCATCATCAGGTTCAAATAATACAGATGTTTCACAGGACAATCTAGCTAGTAAACCAAAAGCTAGTAAATCAGTAGTGACTTCAGAAATGTGTTTTGCCTGTATTTGGAAAATTCAGGACTTTGACAAGTGGTTTATCTCTCTTCCTTTGTGGACAATATTTATGATTGTGAACTGTCATTCATTTCTTTGAAAAATATAGATGTAATAGTTTAAAAAGATATATCAAATAAGTAAGCATTAAAAAAAAAAAGAAAACGCCTGAAATATGAGACAAGTGGAGATTCAAAAAAAGATTCTAAAGAGAATGCCTTTATATGTGACATTTGAGTGCACTGCTGATGAGAAGTTAAACTTGTACTGATAGAAAAACAGTGAACTAGTATTCTAAGATCTTACGTATGAATTGCAAGAAGGGTTTCAGACTATTTAGGTCTTATGTTTAGGACATTCTCCTATATCGTAGAAAGGTCTGAAGAACAATCTGGGGACCTACAGGCCTATCAGTCTGACCTTGGTGCTGGGGAAGGTGGTTGAGTAGATTGCCTTCAGGGCAATCATGCAGCACACGATTTAAAAGTTAGCATAGGTTTATGAAATGCAGGTCCTGCTTGATTAACTTGATCTCTTTCTATGGCAGGTAGATGAAGGAAAGGTTGTGGATGACGTCTACCTAGAGTTTAGTAAAGCTTTTGACACTGTTTCCATAGCATTCTGCTGGAGAAATTGGCCGCTCATGGCTTGGATGGGCAAGATGATTTGCTAGGTAAAAAAACTGGCTGGATGGCCAAGCCCAAAAAATGATGCTGAACAGAGTTAAATCCACTTAGTGGCCAGTCACAAGTGGTGTTCCCCAGGGCTCACTACTGGGGCTAGTGCTGTCTAATCTTTATCAGTGATCTGGACAAGTTGATTGAGTGCCACCTCCTTAAGTTTGCAGGTACCAAGTTAGGCAGCAATGTTGATCTGCTGGAGGGTAGGAAGGCTCTACAGAGGGATCTGGACAGGCAGTATTGGTGGGCCAAGGCCAATTTTATGAGGTTCAACAAGGCTAAATACCAGGTCTTGCACTTGGATCACAACAACCTATGCCACAGTTCAGGCTTGGGGAAGAGTGGCTGGAAAGCTGCCTGGGGGAAAAGGAACAGGGGATGTTGGTTGAAAGCTGGCTGGATGTGAACTGGCAGTGTGTCCAAGAAGGCCAATAGCATCCTTGCTTGTATCAGAAATAGTGTGGCCAGCAGGACTAGGGAAGGCATCACCCCCTTGTACTCAGCACTGGCAAAACTGCATTTCAAATCCTGTCTTCATTTTGGGGCCCCTTACTGCGAGAAAGCAATCGAGTTGCTGGAGCATGTCCAGAACAGGGCAAGAAAGCTGGTGAAGGGTCTAGAGCACAAGTCTTACACAATGACTGAGGGAACTGGGGTTGTTTGGTTTGGAGAAAAGGAAGCTGACAGGAGTTCTTACCTCTTTTTTACAATAACCTTGAAAGGATAATGTAGCAAGGTGAGTGTCAAGCTTTTCTCCCAAGCAACAAGTGATAGGACAAGAGAAAACGGCCTCAAGTTGTGCCAGGGAAGGTTTAGACTGGATCTTAGGAAAAATGTCTTCACTGAAATGTTTGTCAAGAACTGGAACAGGCTGCCCAAGGAAGTGGTGGAGTCATCATCACTGGAGGTATTTAAGAGATGTTTGGATGTGGCACTTAGGGACATGGTTTAGTAATGGCAGTTAGCAGTTAACCAACTAGGTTAACAGTTGGACTCAATGATCTTTCCAACCTAAATTTCCAACAGACTAGAGCTCGGTCTGGGAGCTCTGCTCTGGCTGCCCTGGCAGTAGCCAGCGTAGGCACCCAGACAGAGCAGATGAGAGAGGAGGCTGCAGGGCAGAGCTTGGAGTGTAGAGAGTGCCTTCTCTGGTCTTGAGGGGTGATGGTGCACAATGGACAGGGCTGCACTTGGTGAGCCCTGGTGGAGGTCCTCCTGCAGCAGGGGTTGAGCTGTCAATAGGCTAAAAAATGTCAGGGAAGCTGAGAAGAAGCAGGACTGCTTGCTCCAGGCCCAAACTGTGCAGGGATCTCAAGCGTCCATTGTAGCTCATGCAGGAAAGAAGGAGGGCATTAAACCAGGAAGCTGGGAACTAGTAACAAAACCAAAACCAATAAAAAAAGGAGGAAGAGCACAATTAAAAGTTAGGGGCTGCCTCCTAAATGTGACGTCCCCACCCAGAATCACTTCGCAGTTCTGCAGGGGGCTAACAAGGAAACACACACCTTACCACATGAAAAACCAGCTGGCGCACCGGTGAAGAAGATCACTACTGGTGCTGCCAGGAAAAAGTGGCGGGTCATAGTAGTAGGAGACTCTACTTTGAAAGGCACAGAGGCACCCATCTCTTGGTCTGACCCAGTCTCAAGGGAGATATGTTGCCTAGCAGGGGCTCAGATCAGGGATGTTGCAGAGAGGCTGCCTGGTCTTGTAAGTCCCACTGACTGTTACCCGCTTCTAGTCGTTCATGTGAGCAGTAGTGATATAGATAGCAGTAGCCCAGAGAACATTAAGAAGGACTACAAAGCACTGGGAGAGGTGGTTAGGGGCTCTGGAACTCAGACAGTCTTTTAATCAATACTGCAGGATAAAGGGGAGGACCTTAAAAAGGCTAGGCAGATTTGGCAGATTAATAAATAGTTAGAACAGTGGTGCCATAGTCAGGGGTTTGGGTACTGGGAACACAGGACTCAGTTTGAGAGGCCAGGTCTATTGGTGGCTGATGGAGCCGGTCTGACAATGAAGGGAAAGAGCTGTATTGGTAGGAGGCTTGCCAGGCTGGTCAAGAAAGCTTTAAACTAGATGTGTTGGGGGAGGGGGGCATCATTCCATCGCAACACACCCAGTCAGCTGCCAGCACCTATAATAAATGCTCGGAGCAGTGCAGAGATATTTCAGCTGCTCCAGCAAAATGAGCTGGCTTCATTTAAAGCTTGTCTTAGATGCCTCTATACAAACGCCCACAGTATGGGGAACAAACAAGAGGAATTAGAGATGTGTGCACATCTACAAGGATATGATATCATTGGTATTACAGAAACATGGTGGGATGGTGTTGTTCAAGGCCAGGTTGGACAGAGCCCTGGATGACACGGTTTAGTGTGAGGTGTCCTTGCCCATGGCAGGGTGTTGGAACTAGATGATCTTAAAGTCCTTTCCAACTCTAAATATTCTGTGATTCTGTGGTTCTATGACTGGAGTGTTGGAATGGCAGGTTACAGGCTCTTTAGAAAAGACAGGCCTGGCAGGTGGGGAGGGGGAGTTGTTATTTATGGTAGGGATAGGCTGGAGAGTATGGAACTCTGGGGACAGGTGAGCAGTCAACAGAGAGTTTGTGGGTAAGGGTTAGAGGGAGAACAGCTATGAGGGACACTACTATGGGGATCTGTTACAGACCACCTGATCAAGAGGACTCTGTGAATGAAGCACTCTATAGACAGATAGGAACAGCCTCATGCTCGCAGGCCCTTGTCCTCATGGGGAACTTCAACTATCCTGATATCTATTGGAGGGATGGTACGGCCCGGCACAAGCAATCCAGGAGGTTCCTTGATTGTGTGGAAGATAACGTCCTCTTGCAAGTAATAGAGGGGCTGACAAGGAGAGATGCCGTGCCTGACCTCGTGCTCACCAACAGAGAGGGGCTGGTTGGAAATGTGATGCTCCAGGGCAGCCTTGGTTGCAGTGACCATGAGATGGTCGAGAGATTCTCAGGACAGAAGAGAGTGCAGCAAGCTCACTGCTCTTGACTTCAAGAGAGCAGACTTGGGCTTCTTCAGGAACCTGCTTAGTAAGATTCCATGGGATATAGCCCTAGAGGGCAGGGGCAGCCAAGACTGTTGATTGGTATTCAAGGATCATCTGCTACAAGCTCAAGAGTGTTGCATCCCAACTAGAAGGAAATGCAGCAGGAGGACCAGGAGGAATCTCGTAGGAAAAAAGAGGTTTATAAAAGGTGGAAACAAGGACAGATGGCCTGGGAAGAATACAGGGATGTTGTCCGGGAAGCTAGGGACCAGGTTAGGAAAGCTAAGGCCCACTTAGAATTAAACTTGGCTAGGGATGTGAAAGATAACAGGAAGGGATTCTATAGGTACATTGCAAATAAAAGACAGACTAGGGACAACATGGACCCTCTACAGAAGCTATCGGGAGAACTGGCTACCCTGGATTTGGAGAAGGCTGAGGTTCCTAATGACTTTTTTGCCTCAGTCTTCACTGGCAAATGCTCTGACCACACCATCCAAGTCTTGGAAGGCAGACACAGGGACTGTGAGAATGAAGACCCTAAGCCCACTGTAGGAGACGATCTGCTTCGAGACCATCTTAAGAACCTGAACGTACACAAGTCCATGGGACCTGATGAAATCCATCCGCAGTTCCTGAAGGCGCTGGCGAATGAAGTTGCTAAGCCACTGTCCATCATATTTGAAAATCGTGGCAGTCAGGTGAAGTTCCCAATGACTGGAGAAAGGGTCATATAACCCCCATTTTCAAGAAGGGGAAAATAGATGACCCAGGGCATTACAGAGCAGTCAGTCTCACCTCTGTGCCTGGCAAAATCTTGGAGCAGATTCTTCTGGAAGATATGCTAAGGCACATGAAAAACAAGGAGGTGGTTGGTGACAGCCAGCATGGCTTCACTAAGGGGAAATCCTGCCTGACCAATTTGCTGGCCTTCTATGATGGGGCTACAGAACTGATGGACAGGGCTAGAGCAGTTGACGCCATCTACCTGGACTCGTGCAAAGCGTTCGACACTGTCCCACATGATATCCTTGTCTTTAATTGGAGAGACATCAATTTCATAGGTGGCCCACTTGGTGGATAAAGAACTGGCTGGATGGCCGCATGCAAAGAGTTGTGGTCAATGGCTCGATGTCTGGCTGGAGACTGGTAACGAATGGTGTCCCTCAGGGACTGTTGTTGGGACCGGTCTTGTTCAACATCTTTGTTGGTGACATGGACAGTGGGATTGAGTGTGCCCTCAGCAAGATTGCCGATGACACTAAGCTGTGTGGTTCAGTTGATACACTGGAGGGAAGGAATGCCATCCAGAGGGACCTTGGAGACACTTGTGAGGTGGGCAACCTTATGAAGTTTAACCATGCCAAGTGCAAGATCCTACACCTGGGTTGGTGCAATCCCAGGCACAGCTACAGGTTGGGCAGAGAAGAGATTCAGAGCAGCCCTGAGAAGAAGGACTTGGGGGTGTTGGTCGATGAGCAAATTAACATGAGACGACAGTGTGCACTCGCAGCCCAGAAAGCCAACTGTATCCTGGGCTGCATTAAAAGGAGCATGACCACCAGGTCAAAGGAAGTGATCCTGCCCCTCTACTCTGCTCTCATGAGACCTTACTTGGAGCATTGTGTGCAGTTCTGTTGTTCTCAACATAAAAAGGACATGGAATTTGTTGGAACAAGTAAAGAGGAGGGCCACAACGATGATCAGGGGACTGGAGCACCTCCCGTATGAAGACAGGCTGAGAAAGTTGGGGTTGTTCAGCCTGGAGAAGAGAAGGCTGTGTGGAGACCTCATAGCAGCCTTCCAGTATCTGAAGAGGGCCTACAAGGATGCTGGGAGGGACTCTTCCTTAGGAACTGTAGTGATAGGACAAGGGGGAAACAGGTTCAAACTTAAACAGGGGAAGTTTAGATTGGATATAAGGAGGAAGTTCTTTACTGTGAGGGTGGTGAGACACTGGAATGGGTTGCCCAGGGAGGTTGTGAATGTTCCATCCCTGGCGGTGTTCAAGGCCAAGTTGAACGAAGCCTTGGGTGGCATGGTTTAGTGTGAGGTGTCCCTGCCCATGGCACGGGGGTTGGAACTAGATGATCTTAAGGTCCTTTCCAACCCTAACTATTCTATGATTCTATGATTCTAGATGATTCTATGTTTCGATGTTTTAAGTGCTTCATTTCCATTTCACTATTTCTGTTGGAATTGTGAGAGTATCATTAAAACTCCTTGATACAATCTTTTTATTCTCTGCAGAACCTGCTGGTAACAATCATCCAAATTTCAGCAGAGAATTTGACTCAGAAATGAATACTGAGATAGATTGGGTTTGTTTCCTAGTTAAGAAAATGTACTGACTGTACCTGATGTTATCAAAAGTATTTTTTCTTTAGAAATTCTTGCTTTTCAAACAGTTAATGATAAGTGTATTTCTCTTTGAAATTTGTTGTTCTGAGTTTTGTGGTCTATAGAAAAAAGGATACAAAATCTATTAAACTTTTTATTTAAAATTGATGTTGATAAAATTAGAACCTTAGGATCAGATATTGAGTTTAGGATCACATGTTGATTTTCAGTCAGTGTAGGGTCTTAGCAGTTTTCCTTTTGAAGACTAAGGTAGTGAATTGTTGTTATGAAATATTTTGAGTTAAAGAAAATGAAAACACTTTTAATCAGCCATTTTAGAAATAATTCTTCCCCTGCTATTATATCAGTGGTGAGATACCAGGGAATGATATGCATTTTTTTTTTTTCACAAACAGAAGATTTTTGTTAGAGGAAAAAAAAAGGTAATTTAATTTTGATGCCGTTCTGTCTTCGTTCTCCATACTTGTATTATTGTTAAGCTCCTTAGAAGAGATAGCACTCACAGTGTATTGAAATATATTATAACATGTCAAGCGCTGCAAAATAATTGTCGAGTATATTGTTAACACTCTTTGTGTCTGAAAAAAATACTACACTAAAACCCCCAAACCCATGGAAACTCAGTACTGCTTTATTTGCTTTCTGTTTTTCACAGAGATACCTGTATCTGCATGCATAGAAAGGGAACTGAGTGCATTTAATTATAGTGTTTGATTCAATACCACTTTAAAGTTTAGATCTTAAAGTTTGGTTTTGCAAAAATCTTTCTCTGTTCTTGAGGTGGTAAAGTTTTTTTTATTATAAATGTATAAGTTGCTGAAACATTTTACATTTCTTGTTTTTTGCATGATGTTTTTTTCTTTTCATATATTAGCTACCAAAACCAAGCACAATATTCAGGTGAAACTATTTAAGGAAGAGATCTTACATTTTTTGCACATAAATTTTATATTAAAAGTTACAATTGATTATGAATATTAAGAAAAAAAGAAAATGTTTCCTATTCTGTCTTCCTTTAAAAGAAAGCTATGTTGTGTGCACTAACTATAGGTGGGTTTGTTTTTTTGTTTGTTTTTTTTTCCTTTAAATTATATTGTTCTAAAGCCTTGATAATCCTGGTCACATTTTCTTTATTCAGAGAAGTGATATCTGATTTGTATTCATTAATGTATTAATAGATACAATTTTGATGACTGTCTTCTGTGCGTGTCAAATTGTTTGCTGGGATAATTAGCATTATGGCCATCTTGTTAATTTTGACTCATTAAAAAAAAACCTTATCCATGAAGAGCATGTAATTTGAGAGGGTAAACAGCCTGATAATTTTATGAAACAAGGGCAGCTCATGCAATAGGTGTGAAAAGAAATTTGGCTATGCTTACCTTTGTTCTCAGTGTTATTACATTAACAAGGTACAAATAATTGCAGATATTTTGAAAAAGAATTGAGGATTTTTATATTAACTTCTTTGTTCAGGTATATTTTTAGAATCTATTTGCCATCTTACATCAGGTCTCATAAAATCAAATTAATCTAGAGTACAGTTCCACAGATTAGAATTTTGTACCTCAGAGAGGATACAGGCTGTGAGAGGTTAAGTTCAGGTTCAAAATGCTTAAATGTAAGTTTTGATAAAACGTGCCTGCTGGGGCACTATCTACATAGGCTTCTGTTTTAGCCAGGGGAGACCTAGTGAAAACAGTCATACCAGAGCCAAGAAATAAATCTGACTTATCTTCTAAACCTGTGTCCAATGGAATAATGCAGGTTAGATGCTCTGATATCACACACATCCGCATAAGACAGCAAGTTGTGACAGAGGACCTTTGTCCTATTCTAAAGCAGCACATTTGAGGACAGGTTGTCTATCCAAGGTATTTCTTCTGCAGTAGACATATTAAGAAACAGAAAACACTTTTCTAGAATATGTCCAGCTGGCTTGCTCTTTGGACTCCATCATCTG
The DNA here is from genome assembly GCF_963264785.1 of Psittacula echo. Lineage (NCBI taxonomy): Eukaryota > Metazoa > Chordata > Aves > Psittaciformes > Psittacidae > Psittacula > Psittacula echo. The sequence continues at coordinate 63,816,457 of NC_137738.1, read as the reverse complement.
TATTGATTAAACTTTCACTGGCTGTGGTAGAAGCTTAAACTGCTATGGATTAAGCCAGTAGCCCACACATAAGTGTTGGGTGTCACTTGAGATTCCTTTAGCTGTCCAAGACACCCACATAGTGCTGGCAGATCTAAAACCTATGGGAAATCCTTTCATTGATGCAACAGCAACTAGAGGCATGGGGATACCTTAGAGCATGTCACAAGCTCTAATCCAGTTCAGAAAAGGCCTGGAATAAGAACCCAGTCATCTGCCTTTTGGTGTTATCTCATGTGTAGGTTGTTCTTGAAGCAATTTTTAGGTTACAACCTTTCTTTACAAAGTTATCTTTGTACTGCACTTGCTATAATATTCATTGAGTATTCATCTTTTTTTTTTAGTTGCAGTCAGTAACTTACTCTCTCAAAAAAGTATACTAAGACTTTTCCAAAGGCTAATCCTTATTTGTGTAAGTAAACATAGCTCTTTTCTCACAGAATTATTCTATTTTCCAATTATTTGTTTCCATTATCCCTGTCATCTATCATGTTTGTATTAGCAGCTGGAAAAAATAAGGATTACCATGAGAAATTAAACGTGATAAAAAACTGTGTGAGAACCTTTATCCATTAAGAAAGAAAATAGTAATTTTTCTACCAGTGCCTTCATATCAAGTTTGCATGTGTATGTGTGTACCTAAGTTTTCTGTACCTCTAAATAGCTGTCTGGATAGAACTCTTTCATCTGTTTGTGTATCTCGATGAAATATTTTTTTATTAGGTTAACAACACTCAAAATAGGCTTAACAAAGCCTAGTTTGTTTGATGGTTTAGTTGTGGTTTGGCTTTTTGTGTGTGTGTGTGTGTGTGTGTCTGTATGTTTTTGTTTTCTTTTTGTTTTTTAAATTATTTCTGTTGATGGGACAGTTTATATGATGCAGAATAATACTTATATTAAGTATATACATTATTATATATTATATATATAATACTTATATAATTATATATATATAATACTTATATTAAATATACTTATATTCGCAGAAAAAAGGTATTTTTAATTTCTTATAGCAAGAAAGATTCAGGCTGTTCAGACTAAGGGAAATAAGAAAGCGGAGAGAAAATGTAAATACGCTTTGAGGTGGCAAAGATCAAGCATCACACAGATTTTTAACGAATCATATGAAGGATCAAATGATCATGTGAATGTAGAATGTAATGTGACAGGCTTCTAAACTTACTTCAAGGGAATTATGCTGAGACTCACTTTCCTTCTAGTAAGACTTGAACCCACTAATGCACCACGAGTTCTGGTAGGACTCAAAATGACCTCTCTTCTAGTGGGACTCGAACCCACTAGTGTGCTTCTGTTTCTAGTAAGGCTCAAATCCATACTTGCGCTTTGGCATTCCACCACTGACTGAGGAGAGAGACGTAGAATGAAGTCTAGAATTACAAAGGATTTTTAATTAAGCAATTGTCATATAATGCCTCAGCCTAAGGTTTGGGACCTAATACTAGGGGTAGGATAATCAGTTACCACTGTTTGTGTAATTAACACATGCTCATCACATGGTTGGATGTGATCATCCAGGATCAGTGTGTACTTGTCCCATGCAGGTGGCTAGTTAATTTTCATGCTTCTAAACCTGTGCAAGTGGAGTGGTTTTGGATGGAATTCTGGTCAGCTGCTGTTCTAAGAGCCTTGAGTTCATCACTGGGCTTGGATGACAGTATTTTCCCATTGTCTAAGACCCTTTCTTTGCAATCCACTGATGCTGGTTCTTTAAACTTCACATCTAACTTTTGAAATGAGGGTGGAAAGTGTTCATGACCCTTTCAGAGGAAGGGTTTCAAGGTGTAGAGGTAAGGTTAACAAAAACTTGTTTGGAAAACAAGTGTAATTTTATGTGAAAATTCATTAAATAAGTTTTATTACAGGGAAGAACTTTATATCCTTAAATACACTGAGGAAATCTTAGCTCAATATACAAAATGTAATAATAAATGCTAAATTCTAAGCCCTCAAAAACCACTCATCGGGTTTTAGTTTGAATGAATATTGAGAAAAAGATACTCAGTTCAGCAGAAGCTGTAATATTTCATGTGTCTGAATAGTTTTCATCTGCAGAATCCATAAATCTATCTTTATTTTAGAGTTTCCAACTCTGCTTTCATGCTTCTTAGAATTGCTTCTTGTATAAGTTTTCATGGGATACATTGAGAAGCTTTGTATTACAAAAGTGGAATTTAAATTGTTGTTTAATACATAGTGTAGTATACAAAATTTAGGTTAAAGTTTTGGCAAGCTATGTGAGATTTTTTTTTTTTTTCCCAGAACTTAGCTCTAAGCTAGCAACTGCAACTGCCTCTAAGGGGACACATGATGAAAATTTCAATCATGCTAAACATTTTCTATATATAACATAAGTTTGAACTCCAATCCTTCTGGGAGGTGATGTTTTAAGGGTCAACACTCCATAAACCACATAGTGTCTTGGAAAGTTTGCAGGTAAAGTATAGTTGTTTCTTGAACCAGCCACTCTGGTGAATGTAGATAGATGATAGGTTGAATGCCTACTGGTTTCTGCTGGAGTTTTTTTGTTATTTTTCTAGTTACTTGTCATTTTATTTTTATCTACCCTCTTAAAAAAAAGAAGACACAATTCTCTTTTTTTTCTGTACTCCCTGTATATGATTAAAATACTACAGTTTCTATTTTTTTTTTTTTTTTATTGCAATCTGTTTGTATTTTTAGGTTTCTTACATTTTGGTTATAATTTGTCTCTTTCATGATTTATCTATTTAGCCATTTGAAGGCCATCTCTTCTGAGTGCATTTTTATTTCTTGGTATTTACTTTACAAATTCAGCATTCTATGCCAAAAAATTTTTCTAGTTTCCAGTAATCATTATTGGTTACATTCGTTAACTTACACTGGCAGTTTTCCAGCACAACTCTATTTAAACAAAGCTACTAATACATATTATTTAATATTTAAAAATAGAATTCAAAATCCTTCAATTATTCTGTATCATAATATGCTACCAATGATTCTGTTAAGGGACTTTAATGTTTTTTTCAGGCATATGTTTACTGGTTTAAATATTCATAATATCTTCCAGTTATTATTGCTTGCATGCTTTCTTTTCCTCATTAAAGCAGTATTTCTTTTCTGTGTGAAATCTGTCCTGTGGTCTATAGGATAATTTATTATGATCATTTGTAATATGTCAGAAGAATATCACCTGTGTTTTTTGCACCTTTCAGTCTAAGCTAATTCATTAATCCACAACTTCCACAGCTCTGACCTTTTATTTCCAATGTAATTTATTCCAAGCTGAATAAGCAGCAGCAGGTGTCTCCTGACAAGCAACTATGTATCTTTTGTTGCTTAAGCTTCTGCTTTTCACTTCAAACAAACAATATATTCATAGAATTACAGAAGCTGTCTGCAAATTTTTATCTTGCATGTCTGAATTTATCAATGTAATTCACTCAAATATGCCTTACTATTATTTTTTTTTTTTTTTTGGTTTGCTTTAAGATGAAAGATCAAAGACATTGTATTCCACATAACCATAGAAGAATTAGAAACAACAGTTCTACTTCAAATGATCAGCTAAAAATCAGTCTATATATTCACAAGGTGGCTTTTAATTTACATGTCTACTTAGTCACTCTCTAATAAAAGCTGTATACTATATTCCCATGGAAAAAATGTACAAACAGATCCTAACTCCAAGTAAATGTTATGCAGAAATAAATAAATAAATAATATAAATAAATAATATAAATTGAATAAATAAAGTTCAGAGAGAGTACAGCAGAAAGTATTGCAGAAAGCCATGAAAAAAATGCCAGAGAAATCTATGGCATCCATAATCTGAAATGTCAAAGAAATCCTAAACCATAGGTTTAGGTCAAGTGTGCAAAATATGTATTCAGTGAGAAACATAGCAGAAGTGCATATATGGATTCCTTATTAAATTCCCAGTGAAGGATTTGTTACTGATTTCAAGTACAGGACAGTCTGAAGATACAGTTTTCAAAAAAAGAGCAGTTGAGAGTGAACAATTACTTTCCAAGGAACATCCAAACCATCTGCATTTAGTAAAGGAAAAATCAGTAATATTTCTACTATTGCAGTAAGACATAGAGAATAATAATGTATACACTTTTTCTTAATAGTCATTAATGCTATTAAATGATCTTTTGAACTGATCACATCCTATGTGTCCCAAAGAAACTGGATGAAAAATTTTATGTACATTTTCAGTTATTTTATATCAGAAGTAGTAGGAGACTTTGACAATAGGATTTTCCTAATAAGTGCTCTAAGATGCATGGATTTCATTTTACAAGGGGTAATGGGTTAAAACTTAAACAGGGGAAGTTTAGATTGGGTTTAAGTAAGAAATTCTTTACTGTTAGGGTGGTGAGGCACTGGAATGGGTTGCCCAGGAAGGTTGTCAATGCTCCATCCCTGGCGGTGTTCAGGGCCAGGTTGGACAAAGCCTTGGGTGGCATGCTTTAGTGTGAGGTGTTCCTGCTCATGGCACGGGGGTTGGAACTAGATGATCTTAAGGTCCTTTCCAACCCTAACTATTCTATGATTCTATTTATTTGTTTGTTTTTTGATGATCTGTACTTAGAGGGATGTTTATCTGACATTTCTAGGGGTAAATGAATATTGCCTTCTTGGTCATTTAAATACGGTATATCTAAGTAATGTATTTTACAATTAGGATATTATGATTTTCTTATTTTTTCACAATTTTAACTAATGAATCTTTTTCTTTTAAAAACACTTTTCTGTTCCTATGTGAAAATACCCTTCTTTTTTCCATTTCTATTTTTTTCTCTTTTTCATTCTACCAGTCTTACTGAATCCTATCAGTCTATTGCCAAAGAATCTAACTTACTTTTTTGGAGATAAAACTCAGGAATTACAATAAATTACAAGCCAGGATCCCTCATGATAATAGCATGTTTTGCTGTGTAGAGCTGTTAGTTTATAATTTCTTTTACTTGCCTTGACCATTTTACTGCTTGCCCACATTCATAAACAGGATGTCTGCCCACTTTCATGCCCACCCCTCACTTTTTCTTTTCTTTTTTTTTTTTTTAATTTTATTTTTTAGTGATGGTCAATCACAGGTTCACAAGTTTCTGGAAATGGTTTTCAAATCAAATGTTCTTTGAGAAGTTACTGCCAAAAGAATGACAGCACTGGGACAAATCAAATGTGTATTAGAGACCAAATATTTTAGAGGCTGGGTTAAAAAATCAGTAACGCAGAACACATTTTAAATCTAAACCAGTATAATCCCCATTTATACTTATTAGCTATTTGGACATGCCTAGCTAATGTCACTTACGTAAAATGATTAAGTTCAATTTACAGATAAAAACTGTACAATGAATAATCGGAACTCATTTTCACTGCACTGCCAGTGAAGTGAATCATAGCTCATCGAGGCAGTGGCATGAAGTTTTTCAAATGAAACTCCAAAAGATAACTCTTTAGCTCAAGCATTATATATACTTACAGCAATGATTAGGAACTGATTGGATCCAGTACTGGGGCTGTATTCATGAAAATGTTACATTTTTCGTATCCTCATACAGTTATCTGATCTTTACAACCAGTTTTGCTGCTGTAATGATCATAGAATAATAGAATGGTTTGGGTTGGAAGGGAGCTTTAAGATCATCTGGTTCCAATCCCCTGACATAGGCAGGGAAATCTTCACTAGATCAGGTTGCTTAAAGCCCCATCTAAACTGGCCTCAAGCACTTCCAGGCATGGGACACTCCTGGAAAACTGATGAAAAAACTTCTCTATTCAAATGTATGCTTTTCCTTCAAGGAGAAAATCTCACAATTTTATTTTGCATGTCAAATTTTTAGCAAGTTATTTTTAGATCTTATAATTAATCTGTTAGTTCAGTCTTTTTCTACAGTACCTATACTTGAGTGTGCAGCACTAAATCACTGCAGAGATCAAAATAAGTTCAACTGTACAGGTAAAGTTGAATGATACCAGTTTTCTCAATTTTCCCTTAGTATTCCTCTCTGCCTACTCAGTCCTTATTTTAACCTCATTCCTCCCAGAAGTAATAATTAAGGAGTTTGATTGCATGTTTGGTATATCAGAAATTCACAAATTCTACTCATAACTCCTAACGTGACACACTCAGAACTTGCTCATAAGAAATGTTGCTGCTTAACTTCTGCTTGGATTTTCTTCATTTGGAAATGGTAACAGAAAGTTTTTGAAAAACTTGCAGGTGAGCTCTATAAATCAACTAGAGGTGTATTCATGAAGTAAAAGTGACATAATCAAATAAATTCTTAATATTGTTACCAATACCAAAAGTTTAAAAAAAAAAAAAAAAGGCAATTTGTGTTTTGCTCATCTCCAAAGAGTTTCAACACATCTCAAAGTGAATATTTCATGGAATATATGGAGGAGGGACTATGGAACACTGGAGTATGTCAACTTTCAGCAAAGCGGCATTTCCATAAAGCAGTTTCAGGATGTGCTAGCAGGACGTGTCCCCGGGAATGATACCCAAAACACAACATCAGCCATATCATTTGGGGAACTGAAAGGTATTAATTCTGACTTATTCTTACAGTATCAAAGATAGTTTAGTTGTTTAAGAGAATTATATAGAAGTAGAACATTCAGAGTTGAGTAAGAAAAAAAAACCTGCCAGTGCAGCCTTACTTAAGTTAAAAATGCATTAGATGAAACTGATTGTGTGTGTGTTATGAAGAAAATCATGTTACTTTGTCACAATATCTTGAAATTAGTTTGCACAGTAAATTTTTAATGAGCTATTTCCTGACCTGTGAGGGCCTGATTAGCAGTAATGTGTGGTAACCTATGAAGATGAGTAACTTCCTAAGAATGAGTGTTAGCATGAAACAAATATGTATAAATACACACATAGGCATACCAGTGACTGCATATAGATGTTTGTAAAAAATGAATGTATATTTTTGTGTGGATGCGTGGGGCATAGTACTCAGGAAGTGCCAGTAGAAACACTGAAAGTATGCTGGATGAGTGACATGCTGAGACAGTGTTTCAGATGTAAACCCATGTCATTTAAAAGAGTGGTTAAAAATTTTCTTTCAGGGCTGTAAAGTCAAGTTTAAATAAATTAAAAGTATTAAGCTTTTTACTTCTTGCTTTGCTTTAGAAGTGTATACACTAATCTGTTATTGCAAGCAAAATGCTTACAGTATAAAAAATTGGTTGTTAAACAGAAAGCCTGTTCTGTTTAACAGTTCTGTGTTTGGGGCAATATGGATTTTTCCTTAAAACTAGAACACTTGCATAGATTACTTTGGTGGGTTTGGTTTTGTGGTTTGGTTTTTTTTGTTTTTTTTTTTTTTTTTTTTTTTTCTTGGGGGGAGGGAAGGGTTGTTGTTGGTTTTGTTTCTTTTTTTTTTTTTTGGTATGTGGATTGCTATTGTAAAGAATGCTGCACTTATTCCAAAATGAATGTCTTGTCAAAAAATGTGTCAAATTCTTGTTAAAAACAAATCCTCAAGTCATTTTTCAAGCACATGGTAATAGATTACAATTATTAGTTTTTCAGCTTAGTTTGCCTGGATGGGAATATAATTGAGCTCTTTCAAAATGTCATGTACAGAATTCAGCCCTGTCACTTCCATGTCTTATGTTTTTCAAGGTTAGCTTGAAAATGATCCTTCTGGCCATCAAAAGAGCTATTAAAATGTCGTAGGATTTCATAATTCCAAAATGTGAAAGTAAAACTGCTGTAAGAGCTACACTTACACTATTCTCACAGTGTAATAATAAAGAAAAGACAGGTCAGTTAGGAAAAGCCACCATAGAAGCATAATGTCATTGCTGTTCTCTGGACTAATCCTGTTACATCCTTTGTGGGACTGAGAAATAGCACATTTTGGTTCTAGACTTGATGGTTTTATGTCTAATTTGATATCATGATATCTGTAGAACATCTCATGCTATATTTATTTAGGTGTTTAAATTCATATGTTTGAAGTGTCTCTAAGAAAATTGTTCTGTAGTGTGGCCATCAGACAAGAATATTTCACTTTTATCTTAATTCGCCACTGTAAACCAGTAATATAGAAAAAAGAGAAATGAGATTACATATTTCAGTATTTAAATTCTTGTAATATTTGAGCAATTTCTGGTTGTCTTTGTAATTTACAAAAAATATTTTATCTGTTTAACTACTTTCAGCTTAATAGGAAGCCAACAGTATTACAAAAATTTTTAGTAAACTATATGCCAAGCCAAGTTTTATTAGTTGCAAATTTCTTTCTCTGTCTGCATTCAGAATAGAAATAAAATTGCAGTTTTGTTATAGAGGTGCGTGAGAGAACCTGAAAGAGATATTACTTAAACAACAGAAACAAAAAATTGTTGAGGTCAAAACTGGCCTTAGAGATCATTTAGTCCAAATTGCTGCTCAAAGCACAGTCAACAAGAGCAGGTTGCCCAGGGCCATGTCACATCAAGTTTTGGCTGGCCTTAGGGATGAAGACTCCACAACCTCTCTGGGCAATCTGCTTCAGTATTTGACTGTTCCTACAATAAAAAAGTTGGGGTTTATATTTAAATGGAATTTCTTACATTTCAATTTGTAATTTTTACCTTTTCTTTCACTGGATCCCACTGAAAAGGGTCTAGCTCTGTCTTTTTTACTTTCTCTCTCTGTTTTAGTTATTTGTATTCATTCATCAGGTTCCCCTGGGCCTTCTCCAGGCTAAACAGTCCCAGCTCTATCAAGTATCTCCTCATACAGCAGGTACTCCAGTATCTTAATCATCTCCATGATTTCCTTCTTGGCCAATCATTTCATTGTTTCTTAATCTGAGTTCATTTTATTTACTACCCTCACTTCTTCTTGTGCAAGTTGACATAGTGCAATTCTTCTTTGAATAACGTAGCGTCATTCATACTTAACTATCCCTCCACTTTGTAATTGGGCAGTAGATAGACTAGGAATTTGTCTACATCTGCATGTCATGCTGATCAATGTTTTTTCTTATTATATTGTGTGTTCTTGTTCATTGTGTATTTGTACACCTCTGTTGATCCTTTTCTTCCAGACTGAAGCAGAACTTCACATAAGGAATAAATTATAATACTAATGACATTTTAAATGTTTCATTGATATCATCTTATAAATATCAGAAACATTTAAACTAAACCACCACAGATTTCATTCTTAGGATTTGAATTTTAGTTTTATTAAAGGTGACTGTTAATAAGTTTATCCTGGTATCTTCAGTATTTAAATAATGCCTAAAGCTTGGATAAGCTTTACTGAATTTAAATAAATGGACTTACTTTTCAAATGTGTTAGCTTATATATACCCTAGGCAGAACAGAACTAAGGGTCTAGTGCATAAAACACTACTGACATTTTTCTTCCTTAAATTTGTGACAATATTTTGGGGTAATAAAATATATGCTATAATTATTTTATAATTATGACACATGTAAAGCATTTATGATGGATAATGTTTTGAGAAAATACACAATAGAAAAGCACTTTTGTTTTTAAGATATAAATATTAATATATACATATAATGCATAAATTATATATTTAGATAACATATAAATTACAAAAATAAATTATCTAAAAAGACCATTTTTTGGTTTTCATTATAATAATGATCAATTTTAGTTAAACCCTAAGACAGTGGAATGTAATGATTCATTGAGAATTTCTTAAAAAGAAAACTATTTCTCTGATGTCTTCTACATAAAAATGCAGCTGGAGAGGACAAGAGCACAGAAGATAGAATAGGTTTATATTAATAGATTTTATCCCATTCATTAAGCTGATGAAATGATAGATTTCAAAATGCTGTCAATTATGAACCATTAATCAAGCAGATATAGTATATCCTGCAGTGACTTTCTTGTATCCAAATGATATGCAAACCCAATATTTATCATTTTGATTCTCTTTTAAAAAAATGCAGGTGATAGTGATACAGAAAAGTGAAAGTAAGTCAAACTTGACACAAGACAAACCTGATGGTATGATGAAATTAATTCACTGAAATAATTTGATAAAAAATCACATATTTGAGAATAGAATTTATGTAAAAATTAAAAAGTGTGAGATCAGTAATGAATTTCCATCAAGCAGCGCAGCAGTGGAAAGTCTAGGTGACACAGCTGTTCAACAACTAAAAAAAACCCCAAAATTCTAAGAAGTTGCAATAAATCTGGAAATTATAATGATAAAAATGCTAGCTGCAAACAAGGAATCAGTGTTACTTCTGTATTTTATTTCAAGAAGATGTACTGGAGTGTGGTGTCCAGTAATTTTCATGTTAAGTAACCATCTCTGATGCAAAATGCAATTTGGAAAAAAAAGTGTGATAACCATGAAAAACTACTGTGATATTTTAATAAATTTAAGTACCCTTATAATTTTTTTTTTTTTTTTTTTTTTTTAAGGGAGCCTTTAAAATGTCTGAGCCATAATATTTGCACTGTCTTATAAATATTGTCTTTGGCAGTTTGCCCTTTCTATGGGTATGTAAATCTTGCTCTTCTAATCATTAGAAGAGCCCTTTGAGGAAAAGTCTGCTGGATTGAAGTGATAAGAATTAAGGCTGAGATTTTCTTATTGTTGTAACTTACTGCCATCCATCTTCCTGCTAAGTGTAGTTTTGTGGTCCACTGCTTCTAGTCCTCTTACATCTAATTTGTGTAACTGCTAACTAAACAAAGTTGGTGCAAAATACTTTAGCGAAACTGTATTCTATAAATCAACAGATAGGAACTTTGTGACTATTTGGAAAGGTAACTCATGTTTGGAAGGGTAAGTCATGTTTGGAAGATGTAATTCATGTTACATCTATTCAGCTATTAAATCTAATTCATGCTGGCATAGATAAGTGACAGTGGGCTAGAAAAAGTCCTAGGTTTACTAACCCTGAATAGGAGGAAATTAACTAAATACTGAGTTTCTGATAGGTTTAATACTAGCATTTTTCCTTGACTAAACATTCAGAAAATAACAAAGGAGCAAACAGTTGACACAGACATTAGTTACCACATCTATTCAAGACTTTCTCAAGAAAAGTATTAGCCATAAGGATGTCTAATTGAAACAAAACAGCTATGAAATATTACCAAGTGTTAGTAAAATGAGTCTGAGTAAACTGCAAAAGTACTGTCTACCAATAACATTTTGTTGCTGAACAGAAAATCCTGAGAAGCACCTCAGGAGTTAGAAGTAAATGTGTGACTTGAACCAGTACCTATTGAAACTGTTATCATATGCTACTTTATTATGTTAAATTATTTTATTAATAAAGTAGCAAATGATAAAATTGCATCTATATGTGATATTGCTAGCAATTAATCTTAAATGATACAAGTCAGTATCCCACACATAAGCAAGTGTGACATTTAAATTCAGCTATCTAATTTGGACTTGTTTTGGATTTTATGGTATTTTATTTACATTTAGCAGAGGGAGCAGTTTTCCAGGACTTACGAGTAAATTATCAAGAAGATCCATTCAGGCTTTTCACAGTGGTGCCTGGCAGGAAGAGAAAAGACCACAGGTAAAAACTGAAAATCTCCCAGGATGGAAATTGCTAACCTCTTTAAACAACCTGTTCCACTTTGTGTCTGTAGAAACTTTTTGACTATGTGGACAGACAAGCAGTGGTTATCCAGAGAGGTTATGTAGTCTCCATCCTTGGAGGTTTTCAAAACTAACTGGATAAAGCCCAGGGCAACCTGGTTTGATCATGTAGACGCTTTGAGCAGGAGATTGGACTAGAGATCTCATGATGTCTCTTCTCCCTAAATTTGTGAAAGGTAGCAGAAAAACATGAAAAACAATTTATACCAAAATAAAGTTAGTAGTTGGTTAAAATAAAAAATGTCAGTAAAGCCCTAATAGAGTCCTAGTAGTTTCAAAAAGAAATTAATATCTTGTGTCAAGACCAAAAGCTTTCCACAGTGTGTGATGTTTTCTATAACATAGCAGTATGAGCAAGGCAGTTTAGAACAGATTACAAGTTTAAGGGCAAACTACAGATCTTAGTTTTTCAAATGAGTGGCAAGGAAATGCACTTCTGTAAACAGGAATAATGCATAAGCTCTCTGTATATTAAGAGCCCATTTGAATGCATTTAAAGAATAGAATCTGGGCATTAGCTTTCCTCTGTTTAGCTTAGGAATGCATTTTTCCAATGGGAATGTGACTGAAATCCAGGTCTCAAGTTAACAGTCCAAAAATATGAGGTGGCTGAAGAAGTTTATATACTGACTTTGGACCTGAGGCTGAAGAGCAGACAAAGTGGACTAAAAAGAAGCCTCATGTAGTTTTTCTTTTAGAAAAGTATCTTCCTTTATTTTAAAAAATAGTTACAGGCAGTAAGTGCATTGCTGCCTGTAGAGAACTAAAATTACTAAAATGCATTTTCAGTGTATACTTTTGTTTATGTTGTGCAATCACAATATGATTGTACTGGCTGACTGTATAAACAACTGAGAGTGGATATAGCTGTATGATTCCCCCTGCATTTTCAATATAAATATAAATGGTTTCTAAATCAATGCAAAATGTTATCAGTAAATTCTCATCAGGACAGCCCATTTGCTAAAGAACTTCATTATTATGATGAAATATTCTGTAGTTGTAGAGTCTAATTAAAAATAACAGCCATTTTGAGATGGCTATGTCTAGATTGTATTTAAACTCTTAATTCCTTTGAATAAAACAGGTGAAACAAAAGTTTTTCAGAAAAAATCATCAAAAGAAAATTCAATCAGCATTTGTTTTTCTTTTCCCCAACATTATTAGCAGAAGCTATTAAATGCTTTCAAAGTTCAATTTCTGCAAAAAATTAATGTGGTACTTTCCCAGGGTTGCAATTTATAGAGTAAATATTCATATAAAAAAGATAAATGTTTGTAAATACTAATTTACTGCACATGCTATGGCCCATGCGCTACTCAACGTTTATATGCAGATTTCTTAGTGAAGTTATTTGTATCTGCATGCATAGATTTAATCCAGTGTAATCTTAAAAATTGTTTTCTTAGAGGTTGTGTATCAAGTTTCAGCTCTGTGAAACTGGAAAAAAAAGTTCTCCCTTTTTTATTTAAATGTTATTTTATAAAAAATAGTCAACTAGCTGCTTGGAAGCAAAATGCAAATGAAGAATCAAAGCAGGAGGTTTTTACTGTGCCTTAGGTGCTTCTGTAGATACCATATATACCTTGAGTTGTCTGCTGATGGGTGAACATCCTACAGCTGCACGTGTGTCCTGGTTTAGCAGTAGCAGTCATTTTTTCTCCTTCTTAGTAGCTGGTGCAGCGCTGTGGTTTTGACTTTCGGCCTGGAAATAATACTGATAAAGCCGATGTTTTCAGTTGCTGGTCAGAATGTTTACCCTGACCAAGGACTTTGTGAGTCTCATGCTCTGCCAGGGAGGAGGAGAAGCTGGGAGGAAGCAGGGACAGGACACCTGAACCAAACTAGCCAAAGAGGTATTCCATACCACAGCACGTCAGGCCCAGGATGTAGAACTGAGAGTTCCCGGAACGGCTAGAGCTTGGTGGGGTGGGGGTGAGGTACCAGTCGGTGAGCAGTTGTATTCTCTTCCCTTGTTATTTCCTTTATCATTATTATTATTATTGGTGGCAGCAGTAGTGATTTGTGTTATACTTTAGTTATTAACTGTTCTTATCTCAACTCATGGGAGTTACATTCTTTCGATTCTCCTCCCCATCCCTCAGGGGGGGGTTGGGGGGGGAGGGGAGGGAAGTAGACTGCGTGGTTCTAATTTACAGCCTGGGCTTAACCACAACAATGTGGTAGCTAGACAGGGAAACTTTTACACAGCTGTGGAGGGAGTATGTGCAGTTCTTACATGGCACAAAAAGAAGAGAAGGTCTGGCAATCACCATTCACAGAGTAATTCACAGTAATGTACTGAGAGTGCATGTGCTAGTATGAAAGGAGAAAATATTATTACCCTTTAAGATGGGGTATGAAGATAGAAAGTAAAGTGTTATTGAGAATTTACTGTTAAAAGATAATGTTTAAACTATCTGATGATTTTTGAGGCAGCAGAGTGGGAACAACTGTCAGTGGTTCTGTTGACTTTGAAAAGTGTGCTGTAGAGTACAGTAAATTATGTTTCTTCCTCCCCCTTGTCCTGGAAATTCTCTTCCTTGTAAGAGAACCTCTCGTTGAAAAACTGTCAAGATCGATGCAGAATGTGAATGCCATTCTCCAGTTTATCATGCCATATCTTTCAATGGTGGAGTAAAATGTTGGATTGTGAATTCCTCACACATGACATAATTAAAGTAAGAATTTATTGTGAAGAGTATTTTTCTCCAGTCTCTGCCATTTACTGTTGGCATTATTGTCTGCAGTGAGCTCCTTCATCACGTGGTATGGCTACTGTTTTTGTTGCTGTACAACTCTTCCATTTTGCTCAGGACTGTGCCTTCTGTTGAAATGTCCTTGTCAGACTTGTTTCTAAGTGCTATTGTAACCTTTAGTGGGTGCAGAAGTTTTCTCTGTAGCAACTAGTTTATCCTCAATAATCCTTGGATGCGATCATAAAAAGGCCTTTGTCTCAAGTACTCTAAGGTCAAAAGTAAGTGATGTTTAGGGTTATGCTTTCAGATAGATAAACTTTTTCCTTTAAAGAATAAAGTCATACATACATTCATTCTAAAACGTGGAATTATGTATCATTGTCAAATGAGACAAATATTTTTTGTTATGGAACTTATCAGAAAGCCATTTTAGGATGTAATAGTTTGTTAATGATAATAAATGTAGATTGATAAAATCCTAGTTTTACACCATTCCTTTCCAATTCATTCTGAAAAAACTACCAAAACAGAATTCTCTTACTCGTATTTCTTCATTGTAGAAGAGTGTAGGAGACCTGGCATTGCACTTCAGGAAACTTAGCCTCTTATTTCCCTTACTTTCAAGTAGTGCTGTTTCAAAATGAATCAATTGCCAAAAGAATTGAATATTTTGGAGATAACAGATACTAGCTAAAATGGCCATAAGTAGCAGTATTACATTTTTATATCAGTAATTCTAGCAGATTTTTTTTCCTCAATCGGTAAAGACTTTTTTTGTTGTTGTTGTTCATATGGTGATATACTAGTTCAAGTATATAGAAACAGACTTACAAAAGCTCTGAAGAAAATCTTGAGATACCAAGATATAGACCTGTATTTTGGATCTCTGTCTCCCAGGCTGGAATATCTAATTGTTCTGTTCTGTCATGAGATATGCATTACTTCTTGTTTGGTTATTTTTCTAAATTCATCTGCAAGTTCTAAGAACTTCCCTAGAGTTTTACTCCACTGCAGATAGTTGCAAACAACATTCAGTTGTATATGTTTTCATTTTTCATCTAATGACCAAGGGTTGGATTTCCAATTGTATTTGTTAAAAGGAAGGGTTTGATATTCATTAAGGCTCTCTTAATGCTTTAACACCAAAATTCACAACTGCCAATAGACTCGCAAATGGTCTGCATCTGCTTTCTCTGTCTTTGTGAAGTTACATCTTCTGACAGTCTCTAGTGAATTGGCTTCAGACTCTTATGGTAAGACTGCTAGTTGCCTCACAAACTACTAATAACTTGAGTTGTTATGTTTCTTCAACTTCTACATGCTGACCTATGACTTTTAATCCAAATTAGTTTTAGTTTCTCACTTTAGTCTTTTCTTTCTGCATCAGTTGGAATATCATCAATAATATGTAATCCATAAAAACTCTGCTCCTGTGGAATAAAGCTTTGCTGTTTGATAAATACCTATAAGTTCTGAATATCAATGGCAATTAAGCGTATGTCATGTTTTTGACCAGTAAACCCTTAGTAAACCCTTACCAATTTAAATAAACAGCACCAAGAGAGTTTCACAGAGTAGCATAGAAGTATTTTACTAGTATTTTACTCAGTTGGAATATCATCAATAATATGTAATCCATAAAAACTCTGCTCCTGTGGAATAAAGCTTTGCTGTTTGATAAATACCTATAAGTTCTGAATATCAATGGCAATTAAGCGTATGTCATGTTTTTGACCAGTAAACCCTTAGTAAACCCTTACCAATTTAAATAAACAGCACCAAGAGAGTTTCACAGAGTAGCATAGAAGTATTTTACTAGGGTAGGTCTAATGATACGTTAAATTCTCATAATGAGAATAGATCGTAGTAGAACTTTGAGGTACTAGAATATAGTGTGGGATTGTGAATGTTACACAGTCTACACAATACCTACTGAGCAAAATAAAGTATATAAATGTATGAATTCATATGATTTTACAGGGAATAAATTATTTGTATCTTGTTTTAGAACAGATATTCTGAAAATGGAGTTATTTCCAGCTATGTTACTTGAATAAAAGTATTTTATGATATTTGTACCATTTCTGTCATTACATACCTACATTTACACATATTTTACAAGGAATTCTTAGTTTACAACTTGCCAGATCTTGTACTGTATAATTTCTCACTCTGAACTTCCCTCTTTCATCTGTGGGCATGTACATGTGCACAGAACTACACATAGACACATGAAGGGTAGTCTTTCAAGAGCTGTTGACAGAGATTAAGAAGTAGATGATGTAGATTCCTTTTCGTTATGATTTCCATTAACTTTTAAATAAAAAGCATACTATAGATCTTTAACCAGTCTCCTATGAGTTATTGCTATAACAAAAACTAAATGTAAATTAACAAAATACATTTGTATCATATTGTAGGATTTAATTTTAAATGTTACAGTTGATAGTTATCTAAATGTTTCATGGTGATTTCTGTAAACTAGTAAGGACAGCTGTACTTTGTTAAAACTTACTCCTTGAAGCAACCTTTCAGGTGTGGCACTTCCCATTTTTAAAAGTTCTTCAATAAGAAAACTGCTTCCTGTCCCTTTCCCTGCACTTATATAAGCATATATACATGGGCTTCACAAATATGTTAGCTTCTAAAGAGCACAGTGAAGAAATGACAGAGGGAAGACATATGTTGATATATACATTTTAAAAAGTTTTAGAAGATAGGATAGTGGATGTTCATATTTTCTGCAGGAAATGGTATTTTTCTTCACTTCTACCCCTGTAATAATGTTTTAAATATTCTGTAAGTGTTATGTCAGTTTAGCAAACAGAAAGCAGAGTAACTGTTTCCTTAATTATAAGAAGAGAGTTTTACATTTCAGCCTACCTAGTACAAGAAAAAATCTCTTCCATTCGAAGTTTGTGTATTGCCTAATCTGATTGTCTGCTTCAACACATTTCTTCTGACTTATAGCTCGTTTCTCTTTTTGTATTTCTGTTAACAGAAAGCTGACCTTGCAGTTGCACCATTGGCAATTACCTATGTTCGAGAGAAGGTCATCGACTTTTCCAAACCCTTCATGACTCTTGGAATAAGTATTTTGTACCGCAAGCCCAATGGTACAAACCCCGGCGTCTTCTCCTTCCTGAATCCTCTCTCCCCTGATATCTGGATGTATATTCTGCTGGCTTACTTGGGTGTCAGTTGTGTGCTCTTTGTCATAGCCAGGTAACATGTCAACTTTTGTGATTTTTTTGGCAATTGTTATAATATTTTTCTTACTAATAATTGTCAAAAGTCACAAAAATTTTCTTACTTTCATGCTCTTATATTTTAACTTCATGATGTACAGAAGAATAATTAATGATGAAGATTTTCACTATTAATTTTCTCCACCACCATACTAAGTTCCCCGTTTCTTATATCACTATGTCCTAAGAATGCTAGGAAGCTTTCTCCTTTTATTTATAAATTTAGAGACACTAGAAAGTTTACAAAATGTCTTTTCCCAATTATGCTGTGTTCAAAAAGACAGGGGTTGACATATTTTATTTTGTTAGCCTGATTTCATTTGATGCTATGATGCTTAATCTCAAATTGAGTACTTAGCTGCCCATGTTAATCCTAGAGGTCAAAACTGGGCCTCTGCCTATTATAAAACAAGTCGCTTAATATAGATTGGTATCTTAGAAGTAAGGTAAGACTATTTAGTTTTTAACTGTGTGCTAGATAAAATACCAGAGATACTTCATATAGTTTAAAATCTGAGACTATTTGGAAGCATGTTTAGTTGAGCTTTTGGAGTTAAGAAACTCTGTACAACATTGTTAAATTATAAATTGATTTAATATATAGGGCTCTCTTTAGAGAAGGAGGAAAACATCTTTTGTCAAAAAATTCCCATTATATTTGCCTTTTCTTTTTTAAGTAATTAAGACTGACTCCAGATGCTCCCAGAAATAGTCTTACATGATCTAACTTTTATTTTTGCTGTGACAGCAAAAAAAAATCAGAACAGTAAATCAGCAGTTCCCAGGGATGTAGTAGTCCTAGTAGTCACTTTAAAATAGTTTTTTAATCAAACATATGTTAATATTATTGGCTTTAATATCTTCAATAAGTTATTATATTTTACTTCATAATTCAATCTCACTTCAGCCCAAAGATTTTCATTATTTCATTCTGTGGAACAAAGTATAACTTCATGTTTTTCTTTACCTATTGTGCTGTAGTTGATAGCAGATCTCTCCATCCTTCTCTGGTACTATCTGCTTCATTTTAGAGGAATTGTATCATTCTTCTGCTAAGGGGAGAGAAATATATTTAGAAACAGGTTTAAAAGCAATTTAGCAAGATCACCTGTACAATGAGATATTGTAGTAATATAGATAACACTGAAACATATTTTGTAATTAATAACTTCACTTATGTGCCTTCTTTAAAAGTCTGCTTTAAAAAGCCAGATTTATATTGAAAGTTTCTTGAAAGAACAGTAGATTTTAGTGGACTATATAACCAGTGAAAAAACTATTTTCTGAGGTGTTCCTATGACACAGATACTTCTTAAAGCATAGCTGAGCATAAATCACAAATATTATGTTTTGAAACACCTCATGTAAAATGTTTATATGTATGTCCAAGAGTTATAAACCTATGGCTATCACTGAAGGGCTTTTTCAGCATAATGCACAGTGCTTTTGATAAACAGCTTCCAGTAATGTTACTAAGAGTCGTATGGCTGAGTTCCTACTTTGAAAACGTGTCTTTTCATATTTTGTAGGAAAGATATGTGTTCTTGAAGACTTTTTTTTTGCTAAGCTATTCAGACACCTGATCTCACTAGCAGAACTGGGAAGAACTTTTTAAACAGAAGCACTACATAGTAGACCACTATAGCTGAACCCTTTTCACTTATTTGTTTTTGTGACAAGCACCATAAATTCCTTATGCACTTGGAAGCATTGTTTTCATTGTAAAGCAAGATAAAATATGTTTTATACTGAGCAGAGGAGGGATTTGTTTTGGGGGCTTTTTTTGTAGAGTTGCATAAAATACCTTTTTTTTTTTTTATGCCTGTTTATATCAGCCTTCATATTTAAAGATTTTTAATAACACTTAATTGCCTAATCAAAAAATGATATCAAATTTAGAAATAAAATATTTAGTATTATGTAAGACAATCTACAAATTTTATTTATAATGTGGAATGAATTAGTAGTATATAATAGCATTTTCTAACGCTATAGTTCACATAGTGAAACAGGTGTAAGCTAAATATGAAATCTGCTGAATATTACAGACAGAAAAGAACTTTATGCAAAAGTAAAATGCTTTAGTCAACAGAATTCTCAAAATGCATCCATCATGTAAAGGAAGATACTGCTACTTGAAGTGTGGTAGTGAAGAGGACTTTGCAGTGTACTGCTGGCTATTTGTTTTCAGTGCAGATTATAAATTAGGTATTACACAGCTGATGATGTATTTTTCAGTCCTGGTGTCATGAAACCCTTGGACTGTATGCCACTAAATTAATAGGTTCCACCTAGAGTGTGTTACTAAGAAGATTTCTATTTCATAACAATCTTTCCATAATGAATGTTTGACTGCCAGTGTTTCATAATAATTACCATGCTTCATAATAAGGTGTACTTATGTTTGGAGCAGTACTTAGTATGTCTTTTATGATATGATGTTTTGTAATTACATCAGAGTATGCAGTGTAGAATATTTGTTTTTAGATTTAAACCTCTCATTTTCTGTCAAATGCTTCATGATTTTATTGTTTTACCATTGTCTTTCAGACAGTGTTGGAATATAAGGGCTTGGTACAATGAAAATGAAAAATACAGTTCTTTTTAATGGTACTTAGATTTCACCCATTAATTAGTGGTATGGTCATATTTAGGGAAAGTTGAAGAAATCAGTAAAAGGTTCAAGAATATTTGAGAGAGAATTGCTGAAAAGAGTAATACATTAGACATAAATGAGGAAAAAAAGTAACATAAATCTTCATTAGTCTTTTCCTTTTTTTGTAGGAGCATTGGATTTTCCTTCCAATTTGACAACCAGATATAAAAAGCTTCAATCTTTGCATGCACAACAAGACAAAAAGCTAGGAGGGAGATCGATTTGTTAGCTGTAGGGCTTTTCTATGTAATTTTCCTCTTGTAGTCCCCACCCAAAATGGTGAGTCATCTATTTATGTAGGCATTACAGTTTTTGCATTGTGATGCAAAAATGAACATGTGAATGAACATATACGTGTTCTGTGCTGTTTTTGTTAGTTGTCATTCTGTGTGGGGAATTACAGTACACAGTGATTACTTCATATATATGGAAACCTCAGTCTTGTTTGTTCTGTTTGTTGAATCTGAGTAGTTATGGTGGTCTCTGAAAATTCCTTTCTTTGACATACAGACTGATGGCTGATAGATAAACCCAGTCTGCTTGACACTAAGCCTGCTTTTCTGTGAACTGAGAAAGTCATACAGCATTTTTTTTCTCTTGTGGCAACAGTAATAGATCTGTTACTGATGTTAGCTAGCAGTGTCTCTGTGTCACTGTTAGAAGTGTCTTCTGTCATCTAAAGTCTTGTAGCTTTCCAATTCCAATATCTTCACTCTATGCCTCTGCCTTTACTTGTTTCTTTGATTTAGAATTCCGGTTAAATTCACAGTTTATACGTGATTAAAGGAACGAAGACTGGAATAAAGTATGCCAACTCCTTTTTGTCTTCTGTCAAGCACACAAAGTTTTCTTATCTATGTAATGAAAAATCTTGACTACTATCCCTTTTTCCATTAGTCTATGCATATGAAACTGCAACTTTTGGTCTCTGAAAAATCAATGTATTGGTAACTTGAGGATACTTCCCATTCTGTGTAGGCAATATGAAGCAAATCAGTTTCATACTTTTTAAAAATGTTAAATATGTTTGATTTGCATAGGTCTTTAAATATGTATGTTTTGAAACATCCGTGTCTTCATGAATCTTTTCTGAAAACACATGTTGGAGGCTGAATTCCTTAAAAGGTTTTATGCAATCATTTTCCACCACATTTACTGCATTTCAAGTTATTCCTTGCACATGGAAGTATTTCTCTGTGTAGCAAGGTCTGTTTGCTGTGAACATGTCTGTCTGTCATAAAGCACTTTTAAGTGATCTATCTTCATAACTGGAAGAGCTACACCTGCCTTAACATGATGCTTCACCTTTATGGATCAGCTGTGAAGCAGATAAACTACCCTGGATAAAATGGCTCAGTAATGAGCTCTTATGCTTCTTATACTGACCTGTCTGGAGTATCACTCAATATTGTGCAAATATAAATTAAACTGCCCTAATTGCTAATACTAAATCATGGATTCTCATTTTAAAGAGCTAGATTCACCTTTACTTGTACCACATTCTGTACATTAGGACATTTTGCTTTTTCTTCCCTTCAGCAGAATTTTGCTATCCAACTTTTCATAAGTCAACCCCTTGTGCTGGTTTCAGCTGTCAAAGCATTTAGTATCAACTATTTTTTCATTTCCTTGTAAGCAGTAATAAAAGCACAATGAACATTTCCTCATCACAAAATGATATTTCACTCCTACCAGCTGGAATAAATCATACTAAAAGAAGACAAGAGTTTTAAAAATGTCTCCACACATTTATCTTAATCTTTTCTCTGTGAAGAAGCTTAGGAATAGCCTGCTGCTTCAGGCTTGAACAGATGCCTAAGCATTATCTCTCTCTGGAGTGCATGTATATTCTTTTACATCATATCAGTCTTCATTTTTATTTAATATTTCTTGATCAGCTGATTTCTGTCCTTGAGCTCATCTGACTGATTTTCAAACTACTCCTTGAAAACTATCTTGATGGAAAGGAATTAATGGCAGAATGAGAGGGAACTATATTTCCAGTTACTATGGAACTCTGATTACTAAATTACTATATTGATATTAATTCAAGTAGGAAGTTAGCATGTTTGCCTTTTATTCTTAACAAGCATTCTTCCTACAAGAGGCCTCCCTAGAGAACCACAGCATATGTGTCCTGGTTTAGCAGTAGCAGTCATTTTTTCTCCTTCTTAGTATCTGGTGCAGCGCTGTGGTTTTGACTTTCGGCCTGGGAACAGAGCTGATAACACTGATGTTTGGTCTGACCAAGGACTTTGTGAGTCTCATGCTCTGCCAGGGAGGAGGGGAAGCTGGGAGGAAGCAGGGACAGGACATCTGACCCAAACTAGCCAAAGAGTTATTCCATACCACAGCACGTCATGCCCAGGATGTAACTGAGAGTTACCCGGAAGGGCTGGATCAGTGCTGGGTGCAGGGCGAGTTATCGGTTGGCAGGTGGTGAGGTGTTGTTTTCTCTTCCCTTGTTATTTCCCTTATCATCATTATTATTATTGGTGGTAGCAGTAGTGTTTTTGTGTTATACCTTAGTTACTGGACTGTTCTTATCTCAACCTGTGGGAGTTATATTCTTTCGATTCTCTTTCCCGTTCCTCCAGGAGTAGGGGAAAGAAAGGCTGGGAGAGAAGCAGACTGCATGGTTCTAATTTACAGCCTGGGCTTAAACCATGACAATATGTTATGAGATGTTTTCAGGAATGGTTTCATCATCTGATAAGGCAATCCAGATATCAACCCTGAAACCTGCTGCTCTTACTATCTTACAGTTTGAAGATAGTTTTGCTTCAGTTGTAATGCAAGTGGAGATATTGTCACTTGACTATAAAAGACTGTTTAAATAGACAAGGATAAAAGAATGCAAAAAATTACAAACTTTCCAAACCTGCTCCATAACAATTATTTCAAAACCAGAGATTTTTATTTCTCTTAAACCAAGTTACAGCTTATCACTGCTTCCAAAATACTCAGTATAGTCTGCTTCTTTTCATATAATTTTCCATTAAATCAATTTTGTACTCATAAGCAAATTATTGAGAACATGTTTTTTATGTAGTCTACTGTGCTATACATTATAGTGTTGTGGTTTAAATCCAGCTGGCAACTAAGCAGCATGAAGCCGTGCACTCACTTCCCACTTTCCCCCTCTACCCTCCCCCCCCCACTGGGATCGGGAGGAGAATCAAAGAATGTAAAACCTGCGGGTTGAGATAAAAACAATTTAATAACTAAAATAAAATAAAAGATAGTGATAACAAGATACCAACAATAACAGTAATTATGAAGATGTGAAACAGAAAAAAAAAAAAAAAAAAAAAAAGCAAGCTCATAAAACACAAGTGACGCACAATGCTCACCACCCGCTGACCGATACCCAGCCCAATGGGAGCAGTGATTGGTCCCTTCTGGGTGACTGCCTCCTATTTATATACTGGGCATAACATGCTGTGGTATGGAATACCCCTTCAGGTGGTTTGGGTCAGGTGTCCTGTCTGTGCTCCCTTCTCACTGGCAGAGCATGAGAGACTGAAAAGTCCTTGACCAGGGGAAGTGCCACTCAACAACAACTAAAATATTGGTATGTTGTCGGCATCATTCCCAGACTAAAGACAAAACACAGCACTGTTCCAGCTGCTAGGAAGAAAATTAACTGTAATTGTACAGTCATCTTCCCTTGACAGCAGTCACTGGAAATGTAAGCAGACTCGTGCTTGGTATTTCAAGTATGCTCAGATATCAGATCAGATATCAGATATTCAGATATTTCTGAGTATCACTTTTCAAAAAATGTGGATGACAGCTATAAATTGGTGAAGCAGAATGGGAGTTTACTGTGCTGTATTCCATTAATATTAATGCATAAATTTGCATAATCTGTAATAGCAGTTTTATTTTCAATGATCAGCACACAACTTATATTGGGGTTGTGGTATTTTTTTCAATATTAAAAATGTGAAACATACTGGAATTGCAATTCTTTTGTATGGTCATCATCGAACTTGTGTAATTATTTTGAGAAGCTGTGATACAGATTGCAATTTGTGCTATAAAGTCTAAATGTAGATGAGGATATATGGTTAAAACCTCAACATAACAATGAGTTAAGCAGCAATCTCTCACTTTGTGTCTTGGCACTCAGAAAGACACTTCGATCTCTGTGGCCTCTCACACAAGAGATTTATGTGGGTTCACTGTCACCTTATACAATCTCTAATACATAAATAAACAACTCAGTATGGGCTCCTCATCCTTACCTCTCAGTATTCTCTTGAATTGCTTCTGAATGCTGTCAGTCTCCTTCAGTTGTTCAGGGAGATATGAGAATATCAAGAGTTCTCCAAGTCTATGTGCAAGCATGGCATCTAAATAATAGCCTCTATTAAAATACAATGAGAGAAAAATTCATATCTATATTGGTGGCAGGTCAGTCTGACATCCCAGATACTACTTGCCATGCATCAAGTATAGGAAGAAACTACTGCCAGCAAAACAACTGAAATATTTTAACTGAGGATGGCTGAAGAACTTGTAACTCACCTGTTTTAGTAGTCTGACAAAAGATACAGTACCTAAATATCCATATGCACTTTGAAGAAGAAAAGTATTCTTATTTCAACACATCTGGTCAATTCTGGATTCTTTTGTCAAAAAGTTTTTTTGTTTTTTTTTTTTTTTTTTTTTTTTTTTTTTCCTGTGTGAAGGTCTATGCAAACTTCGTCTTCTTCAGAGTTAAGATATGTCTGGGGGCTTCTTAGGAAACAAAGTAATAGGTCTGTGGACTTGTGCCATAAGCAAAATACATTGTAACATGCATTTGTTTGTAGCACTTGCTTCACCACTAGGTTGTAGGTAACTTTTTGTAATTTTGTAGATTAAGCTAATCAGAAAATGCCTTTTATTTTTCACCCTTCTTTTTTTTTTTTTTTTTTTTTTTTTTTTTTTTTGGTGAAGAGTATAGTAGTTTATTTATGCTGTATAAAAGTGAAGATGGCTTAAAACCTCTTTTCATCTTTTCTGTTAATTTTTTTTCTCATTATTCTGAAGGCCATCACAAGGTTCTTCATCACTAATTATTTAGGAACCTAGGTATTTTGAATGTATGAACTGAATCATAACTCCATCCATCCTTAAGGAACTTAGTGTCTTTTACCAACAGCAATTAGGTCTCTTCATTCTCCTTGTTTAAATATTTCAGAGACAAGTAAATTTACACAGCTATAGATAGATCACTATCTCCCTTTAGATGGACAGCTCATTCTGTCTGTATTCATTCTTACTTTACTTTTTATCCTTCCTTGTTTACATATATGTGTTATATATTTATAAACATACATTTAAACATGTGAACTATTTTTCATACCGTGATTTCTCTTATTTTCAGTTTCTTATTTACACTGAATATTTCACTGCCTAAATATGTCAGGCTTTTATATATTGGTTTGTATCTTAACAGCATTTTGTATCTTAGGATCTAAAGGCTGTTTGCTAAAGCTCTTAGAGAGGATTCAGCTTGATAAATTATCTTTACTAGTAAAATCTCCTACATTTTCCTTGGTGAATGTCTTCTGAAATAATGAGTTTGTTCTCTGTTCTTCCTCCGTTTTGAGTTTTGACTGACTAGAATTGTTCTGTTTGAGTCATTCTGCTTCACACATTTCATTACTAAACATCTTTCTGAATGCCGTTCACTGTTTATCTACAGCATTATTTCAAACCACCTGCCACCATTTAATAATTGGGTTTGCATTCTCTTCATCTAGAGCAAGCTGAGATGCTGGAAAGCATTTTGCCACAAGTATTGCCATTTCTTTTCACACAGATGTAATATTAGCTCATATATTCATATTTGACTTTACGTGCCTAGTTTTGTGGAATTTTTTACATGCTATGTGACTGAGTTAAAACATTATAAACATACATACTATCGCATTTGCTTTTGAAAGTATCTCAACAGTCAAAACAGTGACATTTCTCATAAGAAATTTTCATTTGTCTTTAATTGGGTTTAACTACAAGCAAAGTAGATCTCATCTACCTCATTTCATGTTTTCGAATGCCTTCATTAAACAGGTTCTATAGATGAGTCAGTAACTGAAGACTGTTTTGTCGAGAGTTCTATAACATCACACAAAATAATGTTTCACACATATCAGACAGTTGCTTTCTTAGTCTGTACGTACTGTTACCATCCACTAGCAAATAATCCTGCAGTCCTTGCTGAGAAAGTTAAAAAACAGTCTGAGGAACAATTTCACCTAATGTGGTGATGTATACAGTGGTTCATCTGTATATTTAACAGCTTTTGCTAATTACCAGCACATATAGCTGGTAATTAACACATGAGAAGAATATTGGATTACTTGAATGAAGTAATTTGCTTGGAAAAAAGTTGAGAGTCTCCAGGAAAATTGCTGAACATTCTTCTTTGATATTGGATCATTTCATTCTGTTTTGTCAAAACATTTTCTTTCCCCAATATCTGACGAGAGAAGAAGACGTCAGTCTAGAATTGGCACTTTGTATATTTATTTAACAAAACATAGCATGGAATATTGTTAAATGTGCCTAAAGAGAAAGATTCCTCCAAAGATGAATCTGACCGTTTTCAAGTGAAAATAGTTTTTTTGAGAAAGACCAATCTTCTTTATGTTTTTGGAGGTTGGGAAAAGGAGGCTTGTTTGCTTTAATCTGAGTTGATTTGGTTGTGTTTTTTTGTTTGTTTGTTTGTGGTTTTTTTTTTTTTTTTTTTTTTTTTTTTTTGTATGTCTTCTGCTCTGGCTTGCATAACATTGGTGCAGAAAAAGAAATTGTAACTCTTACCATAATACATAGCAACAGTTCTCTCACGAGATGTAGAAAACCATGTAGTCCTCCAACTTAAAGAACAAAACACAAGAATCTAGTGGAATGGGTATAGAGTCAATAAGAATCCAAGAAGGTACTACAGTGCTGTCAGAAGATTTTATTAATAATTGGACACAAGTGGCTGTTTGAAAATGTGCAAGTTAAATGATTTACTCCTTTTCCTTTTGGGAAACCCCAAACCAAAATAAACTTACCAGTACCTTAAGTCTTCAAAAAATAGAGCACTTCATTCTTGGGCTATGGTTAAACATACATACTTCAAAACAGAAGCATATCTTTAAAAGAAATAAGGTAATAAACAGGGAATATTTATTGACTTTAAGTGTTATTCAAGATCTGGAGAAAAGTAAAATTGTTCCCTACAAGCGTCTGTCAGCAGAAGCATAAGAATTATTTATCATTTATCTGTTAGTCAGAAGTTTACCTGGCTTATGCAATTCTCCAGTCTCTAACTGAGAGAGAAAGAGTCATTTAAGTACCAGCAAGGCTTGATCAGAAATGAGTCTGCAAAAACAAGTATGGTAATTGTTTTTGAAACAATTGTTGTTTGTTTTGAAAATAAATCAGTAGTGTGTCACCCAGGCATTCCTGTTTCATATATAGCAATCACCCTATGTTAATTCCAGTGATGGTGAAATTGCTTTAGTGTAAAGCTAATCAAGCATTTTCAGACTTACGAACAAAGGTGAACACCTTTTTGTTTTTATTATAGTATTATTAGAAGTTCTTTCTTAAGCAACAAAGGTATTCTTATGGGGAAGTAATCATACAATATCGAAAATTTTCATCATCATAGTTAAAAAAATATATCAGCGAAGGGATATAATTGATTTTATAAGAAAATAATAAACTTTTAAAATGTCAAAATATTCATTATTAATAATTCTTATAGCACATGAGAGAGTACTTTAAATATTAGTAATTTTTATTAAATAGGCTTGTTCTAGCACTTTGATGTCATATTGTTTTGTTTTGTTTCATTTTGTTTTGTGTGGCCATTAGATTTGTGTGGCACCTCCAATTGCTAATTAGGATTTGCCAAAAGACTTTGCAGCAGATAGCCTCTAGCTGTGAGAGCAATGAAGGCAATGTTACTTCAACTTAATGGGATCATTCATACAATTTCACCTGACTAAAGACAGCAAACAACCCAGAGTTACTGCCATTTTCCATTTCAATTTCTTTCCTCAACTATGGGGAGCAGGAATGCTGCATGGAAAACTTTTCTTGGGGTAAATAGTGAGGTGGTAGATAGCAGAAGAAGATTACACATTTTCTTTTCATTCTTCCAGATCTTTAAAGGTCTTGTTCTTTCCCATGAGAATTAGCATTTTGTAGAGCAGAGACACAGTGTTTCTGTACTATCATCAGTGATAGAAGACAGTTTTCAACTAACAGCTGAAATTAGTTAAAAATTTCTAAATTAACTAAAAATTAGTTAAAAAAAAAGCAAAGCAATTAGTTCATTCCTGGAGGAATTTTCTTGGTATATTTTGTAGTGAAAATTAGAAAGGTTTATAGTATAATGCAGGTTCAGAGAAGTTCCTGTGAAAAAATTCCACTGCTTAGAAAATTCTCTGGTTTTGTGGCTGACATAATGTGACCAATGAGCCCTGTCCAGAAGAAAAATGGAAGCTGTTAGCAGAATTTTGTACATTGCACTGCTTTGCTGTGCTCAGAGCATGGCAAAGTTAATGTCAAGTTGAAAAAATATCTGAAAAAGGCTTTTAATTAGTCATATTTATCCTCCACACACTTCTGTCTCTTACTTTCTCTCTCTTGCTCACCCCTTATTCCTAATGGGCATGTTAGAGGAGATTGAGTAGTTAATCACGTAAAAATCCTGGTCAGTGTGCCCTTGATTTACTGGAATGAGGAATTTTCACCTTGCTTCAAATGTAACTGTAATTATACAAAGTTACTAGGTAGATGGATACCAGAGGCTCCTCATATCTTTCTGTTCTACTGCTGCTAGAAGCCCAGTTCTGCCTTCAGCTTAAATTGTCAATGGGAACCATTAATGTTTGTAACATCTTCCTCATCATCCTGACCTTCATGCTGTATAGTCCTTTGTGCCTGTGCAAAAGCAAAAGTCAAAACCAAGAAAGATAATGATGTTGTGGCTTTATGCATGAATGTAAATGACTCCACAGGTGAAAGCAGTGGAGATTTCTGAGTAATACAGAAAACTTTATGGGGTTTTCTTGTAACACATGACAGCTTTCAGAGACCATTGCCAAGCAGGGTCATGTCTTCTTGTTACAGAACAATTGCTAAATGGTTGGTTAAAGAGTTCAAATTTCAAAAGGAGTAGTTAAATACTTTAAGTAGTCAAATAGGATGAAATTTTCAATGAGGTGTGAAAAAAATGAAGTGAAAAATTAGTACATTTCTAAGTAGTCAGAATCAGGAGTCAGTTCACCAGCTACATAGGCAAGACCGCATTTCAGTTTACAGTCTACATTATAAAACAATTGAATTTTGAGGATGATTTTCAAAGGCTGGTATTGATTTTGGCCTGAGGCTTTTCTCACGTGAAGTCTGGATGAGACTCAAATGGCACAGGTAGGATAACTGTACAGGTTAGACTATGACATTAAAATCATCTCTAAGTTTGTCTTTATCTTGGGAAAGAACAGTTAACGTGAGAAATAAGCAAAACCAAAGTTACATTTCAGATTAATTTGTGTGAAAAGAATGTGTTTGCAAGTATTGAAACTTGATGGAAAGCTGTGCAGATACATGGTAGAGAAGCATGCGCCTATCTTATGTATCTGCCTTTGCAGGAATATTCCACTTGCCTGTAGGTCATGTGTCACGTATACCAGATCCCTAAAGATACATTGAATATGCTGGAAAATCTGAAAATCTCGAGACATTGGTCTTTAAGCAGCTGAATCTCTCTGAAGTTCTTTAAGTCACAAATATTTGTTTTGGCTATCTGGACAGAGGGATGATAATAGATTAGATTTGGGTGGGCCATGTAGTTCTAGAAGCAGTACATTTGAGTCAAATGACAAAGTTAATTACAAAATGAATTCAAGTTAGTGGCCCTTGGTAATGAAAAAGGTAGTATAATTGTCCTTCCTCAGTAAAAGAGAAATTGGTATCCGTAGTTTATTCCTGTAGAAAAGAATGAGTTACTGCATATGTCAGAAGCAGTTAGGATCTAGAACTTACATTGTTGAAATACTACTTCTAGATTTACAATTTCTTGGAAGCATAGTCTGGAAGAAATCCTGAGTTGAGGCAAAACCTGATACACTTAGTACCTGACAGGGTTTTGTCAAATTGGTGAGGTGGAGGGGTGAATTCCAGGTCATTGACACTGATCTGAAGGAGGCACATGGGTGACAAGTATGTGAGGGTAGGAGTTCCTGACTGTCAGTGCTATTAACAAAAGAAGCATTAGTACATTTTTGTATCCAGGTGATTCTTTTATGTGCAGTTAAAAAAAAACCAAAAACACACAATTCAGCTAAAAAGCTATCATTCAGCAGAGTCCCTGTGCTCCTGAAGAAAGCCATCGTCCCAGTTATCCCACCTACAGTGCTTACCAACACTTCCTCTCTCTCTGAAATACATCACAGTGTAGCAGAGGTCAAAACTGTGAATGGAAATCTGGTAACAAGTAAAGTGTATGGATGATTGCATCCCATTGCTGAAACCTGAGACATTCTCTTTGCTTACTGATAAAGATGTAGACACAGAAGCCCACCGAATTATTTGGATTCATATTTACACTAATTTTTTGACAGGACTTTAAAAAGTGCTTTAAGTGCAGAATTATTTACTTTCTATAATATAAAAAAAATCATAAACAAATCATTTATGACTGCCTGAAAAATAACCACTGTAGCTTTTTGTGAATTTCGGTAAACCTGTATTAAAGTACCAAATCTGAAAGCTATTCTTTTCCTTCAGAAGGCCATTAGGAGGCACAGGCCAGCGATTATGAATCCAACTATAGATTTTCTTTTAAGTCAGTGTATCTATTTATTTACTTATTTCACATTAGATTGGAGATCTCAGTTCATCAGGCTTTACAAAGCTGTCTTAAATTTTAAGCATGTGATTGCTCTGCTTAAATTGCTGGCAATAGTAACATTTTCAAAATAAAATATATTTAAAAACCATGCTGAATTGCACAGAGGTTGCTACATAGACCTCTATTTGTTGAGGAAGAAAATTAGTTGATTAATTCCATTTTCCATCTCTGTGGATTTTGGTGATGTCTTTAATGTACAAATAACAAAAAAATAAAAGTTTTTGATTCTTATTTTGAAAAAAAAGAAAAGAAGAACCTATACAAAACAATTTTCCAGGTCTTAATTTTTGATGATGAAACTTTTTAGCATTAGAGTGCTATGTAAATGCAAAAAATGCTATAAATAAATACTGTATAATACTCCACATGACCACATATTACCAAAATTAAATTTTGTAACTTACCGTTTTTATTTAAATGATATTCTATTTTGACAATTTTAAATATTTAAAGAAATATTGTGTTGCTCTTGGAAATACTTTAATTATTTATTCTATATGTAAAAATCGTATCTAATGTGCCTATATTAACAGATATGTTATTAGGTAGTGACTCTAGTGTAATAATTTTTTACTCCTGTCATTCTGATGGGTGACATTTAATGTACAGTGAAGGGCAACAGTGAATTATTATGCATTCTAATCTAGAGAATTCCTTTACTGTGAATTATTATGCATTCTAAGCTAGAGAATTCCTTTACTGTGATGCCTAATATTAAAATAGTCTGCTGTTGAGAAGGCTGTTACAAATCTGAACAGAAATGCCAAATTTGTTGTGCAACCTTAGAGTGATATCATCCCCCCTTTTTTTAAGAAGTCCATATATTTTTGCATTGCAAAATATGGTTTCACACTTCATTATGTGCCTTTAGGAGGTTCTCTGCAGTACTCCGTTTCTTCCCTCAAACTCATGATGAACTTCCATCTATTGAGGTAGTGCCTCACTTTTAAAGAGGGAGCATTTCAATTTCTCATGTATCCTTCTTGTGTAAAATATATGATCTTTTCCCTGCAGCATAAAAGTCACCTTTTTTTTTTTTTTTTTTTTTTTTTTTTTTTTACAGTGTGATAGAGCATGGGGCAAATATCCACATGTGTCATTTCAAACTGTCGAACTAAGATATTGCTAACATTTTGCTACTGCACACTGTGCATATTCTTTGAATATCCTTAGATCAACAGACATAGATTTGCTTATTTTCTTTGGTAACAGCTTCTGACTTAAGTTTCTAGGTTTTATTAAAAACATTCTTCAAGGTCTGTTTTGGAGTGATATATAAAAGAATCTATGCTAAAATGACTCTTCAGTATATTTGACAGTCTACTTGTAGGAGTAGATCATTCAATATAGTGAGAAGGAGATAAGTTATGTTGCACATTCATGTACATATTAAACTTAAAATTGTTTTTCTTATCATTTTAGGGTTACTTAATGGGTCATTCTTAATTAAAGCAAAAAATAATTAAAATTTATATAATTGATTCTGCTCTAGACAGACATAAGGAATGTGTTTTGCATTTTCCTTTTTATCTATTTTTAACTGGGAAATAATAGATTCATTTTATTTTTAGAAATTAATGTATCATAGTTTCAAGATGTCAAAGTGTTTGCTAGTTACTCATAGACATGACATTTTTTAAAGATGAAACTGTAATATGGAGTAATATTTTTTGTTGTTGCCACAGGACAAGGATAACTACTGTAGTTCGAATATTTGCTATTTTATTATAATGAAAAATGCAACTATTTCTTAGTTTGGGCTAAAACAATTCAAAGTTTACTATATTTTTAGAAATCCATTTTAAAACATTAAAGGTGTTAATTTAGAGTATAGGAACATATGAGGAGAAATTATGAAATTATACAAAAAAGACAATTATGTGGAGAAGATAAATCATACTTTCTCATTTACCCTTTTCAGAACGCAGAAAAGGAAAGAACATTAAATCAAATTGAAAGTAGCAAACTGAAAACAGAATCTAATTCTTTTTTTTTTTTTTTTTTTTTTTGTAAATTGATAATTAACCTCTGGAAGTTGTCTCAGACTAAAATAAAACATGAGTGCTTCATGATAAAGCTATAATAATTAGAAATACAAGTGCATATGAGGTAATGCTTCATGTGTAAAGCAACTGGTGAGGTTTGTATACAAACTTTCCCCTAAGTGTGTGGGCAATTTTCAATTTTGTTGTCATTTTCAACTTAAACTATTTTGCAGCTTCATATCAAATGTTAGTACTACTACTAGTCAGAAACAGAATATGATTTTGTAGAAACTTTCATTATCTATTTTCCCTGGTCCAAAAAGCAGTAAAGTTGAGAGAAAAAAAAAAAAAAAAATCATTCACCAGTGTAGAAAATAGCAGACATCATGAATTTACCATTTTAATATTTAGCATGCTCCATTAAAAATAATATTCATTAAAAATAACATTCTTACTAATTATTACAATTTTAATAAAATAATAAATCTACTTCATAGATGGTGCTGTGTAATACCACTTTTTTTCACTTTCTATGCATTTCATTATCCTGTTTGTACTGTCTATAGTGTAAATTCTTTGTGCATCACATGAATTCATAGATCAATTCATAGATTTAGGAAATATTACTGCAGACTGTAGGGCTGTTACAGCATCCCCCAAAGACCATGGAAAATACTTCCAACAACTTCTGTAGACGTTAGTTAAGGTCCATTTGAACATATGAAACAGCAAAAACAACATGGAATGCATCCAAGTAGAAGAAAATGATAATTCAGTGAGGTGAACACAGATAGGGTAAAATGTTTTTCTGAGCTTGAGTTAGTATTTGAAGCAATGGTGAAAAATATGGCCTTGAATTTGGGCCTTAATGAATGTTACTGGCATCATGACCATTATGAAACAAAAGCTGCAACTGTCATCTAAGTTGGTTCAGAATATGCACCTGAATATTTATTCTATTGTAGTAAGTGACAATTAGGTAAGTTTTTCCCTACTTCCTGTTAATAATTCCTGGTTTTCAAATTTATGTCTAGTACTTCAATTAGGTTAACTGGCATGTGTTGAGACTGAAAACTGTTGTTGATTAAAATATTTATAAATCATGACAGACGGAGTGGTAAACAGGTAGGATTTAGGATTTCAGTCTTGTAAAAAAGAAATTTCCATAGACATAAACATTTTGGTTAATGCACTTGTTAGGTGAAAACACCAATGTGGAAAAAAAAAAACAATGAAAAACTCAAAACAAAACCAACAAAAAATTAAATGCCAAATTTTGATTCTTAACAAAGCACAAGTAATTTTCAATTTAGGCAAAGGGTGTTTTTTTCCAGACATATTGAAGAACTGCTAATGTTTGAGCAGTTTTATAAATGTCACCTTTATTTTGAAGTCTAAAGATCAGAAAATCTGTGTGCATAGGTATCTTTTAAAAGTGTCTCTACCTGTTTACTGTGCTGTCATTATAGGAAACCCACACAAATATTATTCTACTTTTTATTGTACATAATTTTGACATTCAGTTTTAAAAAGGCATAAAAATGCACATAAAATAATTGGTGCACATAACTAACTATAAAAGTTAATGTGATAGCATATATTTTATGTGATAACAAGTAATTTTGTGTATATTAAACATATATTTATCCATATATTATCTTTGACTATGTAGATTCAGTAAAAGTTAGTGCCTGTAAATTTAAAATATTGCTAGGGGCAATCCAGATATGAATTTGCTGTGTCTCATGCAGTCTTACATTATAGTAAATGGTGACATAAAAGCAAATATGTTTAGTTAAATTGTCAGCAACATCCATTCCTTTGAAAATATTTCATAAAGTCAAAATGTGGCTTAATTGTTTGATGCTTACAATAATACTGTTTAAATTTTCACCCAATTAATCCAAGAAAATCCATTGGAGCATCTAGTTGTTTGCATTCTTTATTTTTGTTGTTTTCAGTTGGTTAAAATTCAAACATCTTTTTTCAGGTCAAAAAAGATCAGTACAATAGTTTAACCGCTGGTGTTTGGTTCTGTTTTAAAGAACAGCAGGAAAAGAGAGTTTGTAACCAGGTGAAAATATTTTTGCTGAATTACCTAATGTGTTTTGACTGCTTCATTTACAGAAAACGATACTGTTTCTTTGCATAAATCTTTACTGCTTCATTCTCAAATTTAAAGCCACTCTGCCATCAAGTATATATGTGTAAGAACTTACTTTGCATCAGGGCAAATTTACTGATAATATAAAGCAATTTAAACTTGGATGGATCAATTTTTAGTGTTATATCCAAGTGAGCTACAGTAAGATTTGGGTCCATTCTGTCAGTCCTTAATCAAAGAAGCATGGAGAAAGTGGTGGTAGTTTCTCCTTAGTTAATGATTTTATTCAGTATTTATTGCTTAATGAAAGCTGAGGGGGCTTTTTTTGGAAGGATAAACCAAAATAAATTACATATATATTTCTACAGAGAGAAAATAATTTGAAGATTAAGTTATTGCAGTTGAACTCATCTGAAAGTGCAGTATGTTGGAAGTACATTACATAATAAGTTAGTTTGGGAAGGTCTGCTCCTAAGTAATGTACCCAAACAAAACCAGCAACATTTTTACTTTTGGTCTTTTTCTTTAAAAGCCTAAAGCAGGGATATTTTGCATTTGAAAATTATTAAGAAAGAAATAGAATCAATCTTCTTAGGAATTTTAAAGCTTAATGAGTGTTCAGACAGGACTAAGTAGGATTCTTAAGAGCATGATCTAGAAGTGGTGTATTTTTCAGTTTTCTTAAGAGATGTAGTGATCATGCATTACTGATATCAATTGATGTTTGATTTAATAATAGAATTAATTATGGTCCTTTTCACTTCCTTTCTGCATCTCAGTACTGGAAAGAATCATTGCTATTCATAGGACCTTTAGGTTAGATCACCTCAGTTGCATAAAGAAAACTAGTCCAGAACAAATCTACCAAATGTATTTTCAGCTTAACTAGGAGTGGCTGCATGAACTGTACTGCATCTTTTTCTTTCCATTGTGAAAAAGTTACTAGACATTGTGAATCCAAGTACTAGTAATGTGGAGACAAGATGTGTTTGGCATGATATCATTAATGATTTCTGCAACGTCTGGAGTTGAATAGGACTGAAGAAAACAATGTCAACAATTCAAATAGTATGAAAACAGAACATTCAGAATGTACAGATGTGCCATCCTTGCCTCTTCCAAGTGTATAGTAATTGTAGTTGAAATTCTTACTCAGCTATAACTGAGACACCCAAAGAGAACCAAGAGCAATAATTACTATGGTCTGGTGCATTCCTGCTGGTGTTTCCGTTCTCTTACAACTGTTAACATTAGTTCTGCAGTCTGTTGATGGCTGCAGTAGCAATCCATAACAAAGTGTATCCAGCAGAAATATTCTTCCTGGACCCTAAGCTGTATCAGTAGCCAAAAACTTCTGTTAAGGGAACTATAAGTATTGAGACAATACAGAGAATCTGCTCTGAAGAAAAAAAAAAAAAAAAAAATCACACTAAACCCATCCTCCTGCTGCCAGAAAAAAAAAAAAAAAAAAAAAGCCAAACCCAAACCACAAGCTTTTCCCATAGCAAGAAGGAGAAATTCCTATGCTACATTTGTTGGTTGGTTGTTGTTTTTTTTTTCATGGGACACTTCCATGATGCAGTTAGTATTCTATTGGCTTTTTCCATGCGTGATTTTTATATTAAGTTTTCTTGTCTAATTTTTTAGTAGTATTTTAATTTTATGTGTAACTGTATTATGTATGCATAAGTTTGACAGCAGTAGTTGTTAGACTTACTTATATACTAAAGAAACCTGTGTATAATATTTGAACAGTTATCGACTCATGTAGAATGTGCAATCAATAAATGCACTACTTTTCCTTGGCAGAATAGGTGAAGTTAACATGACCATCATCCCAAAAGGGCTTAAAATTGGACCTCAGATTTTGTTAGAAATGTTCATTGAAGGACAGACCACAGTTTTCCACTTACACAGATGTCATTTATTTTAATTCAGCAGATGGACAGGTGGTAATTTTGATTGCCTCATCTTCATATAATCCTATGATAATTTCATCCATTTAGCCTACCATGTAAGGCATCCATGCATTTTAATCTTTTGTTTACAGCTACCTAGAACTTTTCTTGCTTTCCTGTTGAATGCTAATGGAGATCTCAAGTCTTAGCCTATCAGAATAAAACAAGCAGTTGACTAAGAGACTGAATATGATAGGCCTCACTAAAGTAATAAATTGCTCAAGTGTCATTTTTGCACATAATTCTGAAAGATTGCTTCCAAATGGTTAATTTCTCGAGAGGCATTTGCAAATATGCATTCATTAAAGTGATAAAGAATGAGTTTGAGTGCATTTTCCTATTGTTCTGTGGCTTACATTGCCATTAGTTGAAAAATATGTCAAACCTGTATAATCCAGCTCCTCAAAACCTTTATAAAGCATCTCTTAACTGATGGCAGTGTAAGACTGAACCTGTTAGATATAAACCAGGTGATCTTATTGTCTTCTAATATACTTCCAGGAAATATATATGTATGAAAAGGTACAATTAAACTAACTTGCCAGAGGAGATGAAAAAATCTTTTGGGAATCATAAAAAAAAAAAGTAAATGAAGTAGTTCAAAAGGATATAAATATATTTAATATATTCATCAATGATTTAGATGAGGGAATTGAGTGTACTGTCAGCAAGTTTGCTGATGACACTAAGCTGGGAGGAGTGGCTGACACGCCAGAAGGCTGTGCTGCCATCCAGCGGGACCTGGACTGGCTGGAGAGTTGGGCAGGGAGAAACTTGATGAAATATAACAAGGGAAAGTGTAGAGTCCTGCATTTGGGCAGGAACAACCCCAGGTTCCAATATAGGTTGGGGAACGACTTGTTAGAGAGTAGTGTAGGGGAGAGGGACCTGGGGGTCCTAGTGGATGGAAGGATGACCATGAGTCAACACTGTGCCCTTGTGGCCAAGAAGGCCAATGGCAGCCTGGGGTGTATTAGAAGGGGGGTGGTCAGTAGGTCGAGAGAGGTCCTCCTTCCCCTCTACTCTGCCCTGGTGAGACCGCATCTGGAATATTGTGTCCAGTTCTGGGCCCCTCAGTTCAAGAAGGATAGGGACCTGCTGGAGAGAGTCCAGCGCAGGGCAACTAAGATGATTAAGGGAGTGGAGCATCTCCCTTATGAGGAAAGGCTGAGGGAGCTGGGTCTCTATAGTTTGGAGAAGAGGAGATTGAGGGGTGACCTTATTAGTGTATATAAATATATAAAGGGGGAGTGTCATGAGGATGGAGCCAGGCTCTTCTCAATGGCAAACAATGATAGGACAAGGGGTAATGGGTATAAACTGGAACACAAGAGGTTCCACTTAAACTTGAGAAGAAACTTCTCAGTGAGGGTGACAGAACACTGGAACAGGCTGCCCAGGGAGGTTGTGGAGTCTCCTTCTCTGGAGACATTCAAAACCCGCCTGGACACATTCCTGTGTAACCTTATCTAGGTGTTCCTGCTCTGGCAGGGGGATTGGACTTGATGATCTTTTGAGGTCCCTTCCAATCTCTAACATACTGTGATACTGTGATACTATGCAGTAGAACACAAAACTGCTTAATCTGACTAAGAGGAAATTCTACGATACACTTAGACTCATGCCAGATGTGAATCTACATAAATCTCATAAATCAAAGGGCCAGTTTTTCAGATACACTGCACTGTTTTTCCACATTTTTTCTCCAGAAGTATACATTATAAATTATAGCTTACTAATAGCAATAACAGCAACAACAATAATTAAATACTTTTTCTAGGTAAAAATAAAAATCTTCAGAATTACAATATTCCTTTTTCCATACACAAATCCAGCCTTCATATTTGTGTTCTGCAATATATTTATCCAACTGATTTCTTCCATGTACCTAGTGGGGCTGTGTAGTCTTTTGCCACTTAAGAATTCTGTAAGCAAATAGGAACAGCCTCTTTCTAACACACAGCCTAGACTACATAATGGTCAAACCACATTAATGTAATGTGCTGTTCTCTGTAGTTCCTGTTCTTTAGATGCCCTGATCATCAAGGATTTTTCTACTTTCATTTAGATAGCAGTACAACCTTTTTGGGCAGTGTTTTTTTTTTTTTTTTTCTTTATGTCATAATATGTAAAGATATGTAAAGCAAAATAATTCTAACAACCAAAAAAAAAAAAAAAAAAAAAAAGTACATATCTCCAATGAATAAGAGACAGATCTTCCTCATGACTTTTTCCGTTATTTACAGGCAGTACTACAGACTGAAGAAAGAGAGGGAAATTCAACCTGCTAATAAATAATTCTTGTGTTTTTGACAGTTATGCCTAATGTGTCAGTGAGCCCTCTTCCTGCTACTTTTCAGTTGTACTCCAGGCAAGGGATAAAGAACCAACAGGCAAAAAATAAGAGGTCAGACTTTTGTTTGCCTGAATTAATAATGTGACATGAAATACAAATAAAAGGATGAAATGACAACAAAATGAATGGTATATTGGAAGATGCTTTCCATTTGGATTCAAACATGTAAGACAATTTTAATTACAAAAAAATCCCTATTTGTTGTCAGATATGAGTCAAAAGTGAATACTTAGACTTCTAGAAAAGTAGTCTTTTACTCTGTTGTACTCCCTCTTCCAAAGAAAACAACTTTGATATTTTCTAGATATCCAGAATTCTGAATATTTGGTTATTTCTAGAACATAACTTCACATTTTGATCAGTTTTCATTCCAAACATAGAAGTGAGGTATGAAGTTTAATTTCAGGACTATGTCCATGTGTGTCTGGGGACAGAATTTAGAAGTCTTGGATAACTTGGCATTGCTTGAAGCATCTTTCCTTTCTCAGTCTGTTTAAATACTACTTCAGTTTTTCTTTCTCTTTATTTCAAGTTAAATATTTTTAATTATGATTAAAAATTGAATTTGTTTATGCTAATTGTTTTTTGTTTTCCTGCTCAACTTTGATTATGACTTACTGTGGTAGAAATTTAGGGGCTGTGTACTGAGACAGTTTATACTGTTTTTTGAAGAATGGAAAGTGAATTATGCATTGAATGTTTAAACAATAATTAATCTTAATTAATTAAGCATTTGAAATACAATTCCAGCATGAATTTAAGTGTGGTTAATAGTTTTGTTCATATACATGATATATTTGCATATTTATATCTGCATATGTGTATGCATGGGTGACGGCTGCATGTGTGATTTGTATTTAAGTATCCTGATATTTTTACAAATCCTACTATCAGATCTTTTTTTCAATAACAGTGCTGAAACTGCTTTCTTCTTGGGCCCTCAAGTGTTGTGGGTTTTCCAGCAGCCATAGTGGAAGTAAGGCTGGATACTCTTTGCACATGTCATCTGATCTAAAACAAAAGGGGGGATACTGTTTTAATTTACATGGGCAGAGAAGATCCTCTGAGAGAATTTGCCAGCATTAGGATGACCAGTATTACTGTTCCCATGGTAAGCATTGTACAAGGAGTAATTTCAGGCAGGCTCAGTGGAAGAAACCACAGCTATCTTCCATTAACCTCAAAATGTTTGGTAAATTACCTTCAAAATGAGTCCTTGTGTTTCTTCATAAAGAAGAGCTTTACCAATTTAAAGAATTGTTTGGCCTTTTCGAATGCATCTCAAAGGGTTTATGTGGATGTGAAGATCTATCTCCCCATTCTTACCTCCCCATTTTTAAGTTGTCAGTGAAAGGGAAATCTCCCTCTTATTCTTTCTTATTTCCTTGTTAAAGTATAATATTCTCTATAAATTTCTTAGCTAAATGATTTGCCATATACTCTCTCAGTTTATGCTTACTTTTATTGTACATCAGAGCCATCCAATTGTTCTTAGTATTTCTTTTCTAGGTATGATGCATTGATTTTGAAGGTTTCTTCAGTGCCATCTCTTAAAATAATTTGTTCATCAGTGATGAATCAATCTGAAAATAGTTGGAGATTCAGCTTAGCAGTTCAAATGTTCACTTAAGTGATATGGTCTTGTCTTTCTGCACTCTTAGAAATACATTTAGAATTGTAACCCATCATGTAGTGTTTTGTTACTTTGTTGATTAAAAAAAAATAAATCTATGAAAATTAAATAGACTAGAGAAATTTAAAAGCTTACATTTGTGAAAGATTGCTCAAAGAAGAATCGTAGGGAGGAACTTCATTAGCATTAGGGAAAAAGTCAAGTTATTGACTTGATGGAACTAGCTAATATGCCTCTAAATCTGATTGGAAAGCAACCAATTGCTTGGATCAGAAGTAGAAAACTTGGATAATTTCATCCTCAAAGAATATAATTAAATAAAAATGTTATTTGCTGCAAAACATTGTCACTCTATACTCACACTCACTTTATTTTTCAGAATAAATAATTCAAATTATAATAAGTTTCATTAGCCTCCAAGTGTTCAGTAAATTACCCTCAAAATTCATCCTTGTGTTTTTACATAAAGAGGTATTTTGTATGTGTAAATGGTATCTTAATAAAGTCTGATGAAATACACACGTGAGTAACTGCTATCATTCTATTCAGCCATTACTGTTTAGGGAATTTAGCCTCCACATTGATTATAAAATAAGTGATTCTCGAGAATGAAATAATAAAGAAGAAAGTTACTAATAAAGTTCTCAAGAAAGTAATAGTAAAATAATTATTTTTTATTTATACTTTTTTTTTAAACAGGATTAGATAATTTTTTGTAATGTAGGACTAGAACCTGGTATGTGAAGGTATGTAATAATGTAATAGAAGAGTGGCTGACCTTTTTTCTTGAAAGAACTACTGAATATTTATATTACAGTTAAATTGCCTGCCCCAAATAAATCTATCCTCACTGCTGCAATAAAATAAGAATATTTGCCCCAGTCATGACATTAATGTCTCAGCTGGGCCTACTTTTTAAACTGAGTGTTTGAAATGATTCTGTAAGCATTAGAAAGATACAAATAGTACCCTTTTCTTTTTTTTGTGATGCAGTTCACTATCTTAATAAGTTTGCAATTATTGAAAAAAGCCATCTGATTTGCAATTAAGTCTTGGTGGAGTGTGTTGTTATGTGTTTAATTAGTATAGAAACTGATCATAATTATTGTAACTTTTATATTATATCAGGATGTAAAGAATGAAAGAGTGCTGAAGCAGTGCTGGAGAGACTGCTAAGATAACAGTATAATTGTAAAATAATTTCTTTCATGAGAATGCTTCAATTTGGGTTGTGTTTCTCAGGATTGTTTAGTATACATCATAAAAAACCAGAACAAAACATCTCTTTTAAAAGCAAAGCTACGGTACTAGCCACTTTAAAATATTACACTGTGTGTAAACCCCAATGTAGTTTTTAAGAAATAAAATAGAAGAGGTATCACTTGTAGTCTTCTTTTCCCCCCTCAGGAGACTGCTGAATAATAAGATGCTTCCCTGCAGCTATATATGACAGGCAAAATATCCTTGAATGTAGTAATTAGTTTACAGCACCCTATAGCTTGGATCCCAGCAAGAATTATTTGCAAGCAAATAGAATATAAACAAAAAGATAGTTCGTGTTATAAAGCAGCTGAATTGCCTCTTTGCTCACCAGTCACTTCCTTCTCGTGAGAAAAAATTCTCTTATTTTAAAGATGAATATGGATGGAAAGCTAAATCAGCAGAAGGCATAAGAAAGCTGTCCTGTTCTATGTTGTAATTGTTGCTTGAAACAAGTGATAAACTTGGTGAATTTAGGCTATTTGAAATACACAATGAAAATGCTTAAAGTTTTATTTTAGTGATATAACGGATTGAACAAAGCAAACAAAATTTTATAATTGTAAAAGAAAATACAGGAAAGAAAGAGGGCTATACCTCTTTCTGAAAGTTTTTGAAGTCTCTGAGGTATTTAGAGAGCCCTTTCGTATTTCACTTTTACTGAAGACAAATTTTTTATTGAGTGTCTTTAATGGTTTGCTTTTGTGCATGTGGCTGGAAAACTGCCCAGCAGAAAAGGACCTGGGAGTGCTGACTAACAGCTGTCTGAACATGAGCCAGCAGTGTGCCCAGGCAGCCAAGAAGGCCAATGACATCCTCGCCTGTATCAGAAAGTGTGGCCAGCAGGACTAGGGAAGTAATCATCCCCCTGTACTCAGCACTGGTGAGGCTGCATCATGTGTTCAGTTCTGGTCCCTCACTATGAGAGAGACACTATGTTGTGGAGTGATCCAGAGAAAGGCAACAGAGCTGTTCAAGGGCCTAAACCACAAGTCTCATGAGGAATGGCTGAGGGAATTGGGGTTGTTTAGTCTGGAGATGAGAAGGTTCAGAGGGGATCTTCTTGCTCTCTACAATTACCTGAAAGAAGGTTGTAGTGAGCTGGGAATCAGTCTCTTCTCCCAAGTAACAAGTGATAGGACCAGAGGTAATGGCCTCAAGCTGCACCAGGAGAGGTCTGGATATTATGAAAAATTTCTTCACCGAAATGGTGATCAGGTATTGGAACAGGCTGCCCAGGGAAGTGGTGGAATCACCAGCCCTGGAAGTGTTTAAAAACTGCGCAGGTGTAGCCCTTAGTGACATGGTTTAGACGTGGACTGCCAAGTAAAGGTTGGGTAAAGGTTGGATGGTCTTAAAAGCCTTTTCCAACTTAAGTTGATTCTATGATTCTGTATATGAGCTACATCAGTGACTTATCTATTTTATGTGTACACACTTGATCACTGAAGGCACAAAACATTGTGTGCTCACAGTGAGAATAGGACTATTAAAGACAGATCTTAAAAATACCATGATCTCAAAATGTAGCCTGGTGGAAAGCTAAAAGAACTGCTGATATTAGTGGCAAAATCGATGGTGTGTGTTACAGTCCGTAGTAAGGACAGACATCTATAAGGACAGACATCTGATTACTTGGGTTTTTTGTTTGTTTGTTTGTTTGTTTGTTTTTGTTGTTGTTGTTGTTTTTTAATGTATCCTCTGTAGCCAATGCTAATATAACAGTGGATATTCTTAGGTTATCCTTGTGGCATGATAATATGTGTTAGCTTAAATTCAGTGAAGGTAGTTTAAACTGATGTATTTGACCTTACAATCAATGAAACAGACAAAAGGAGAATAGACTGATGACTGTAGCAACCTGCCTGGCTTTAAGAAATGATCACTTAATGATGTTTGATTGTGGGTCTGTATTCTTAATAATCTCATGCATAGCACCCTTTTTTAACTTTTTTTTTTTTTTCTCTTTGAAGTGAATTTTGCATCTACAAGCTAAGTCACTGTATAGTTGGATAAACAAAAACCAGCTGAGGTAGTATTGGAGTATAGTGGGCAAGTATGCTTCTCATAATAATAGTGCTCAGAAGGAAGCCTACCAGAACCCTTAGCAATTGCTAGACTGATTGCAGTGCATGCTTGCAACACAGTGCATTTAGCCTGAATAAAATCTATCTTGGGGTGTGAAAGCCAGCTTTATTACCTGTGTGCTGCAGTGCAGATTTAGGTGCTGTACTTCATTTTTTGCTTATCTTCTACAAACCTGTTATCTTCAAAATTCTTACTACAAAAGTGATTGTTGGA
The DNA here is from genome assembly GCF_963264785.1 of Psittacula echo. Taxonomy (NCBI): domain Eukaryota; kingdom Metazoa; phylum Chordata; class Aves; order Psittaciformes; family Psittacidae; genus Psittacula; species Psittacula echo. The sequence goes on along the minus strand of NC_137738.1, from coordinate 63,771,676 downwards.
GTAATGTGATATCAGATAACAGAGAAACAAAACTCTCTGCCAGCTTGCCCATGCAGTTTTGATTTATACTATATTTTAGGAAAGCTTAGCCTATGTATTTCACAATTTTCCTTCCTAGCTTTTTCTTTAATATTCTAAATTCCAGAAAGGACACTGCTGAAAATAAACAGATTTAAAAGCTTAAAAAAAAAAAAAAAAAAAAAGAAAAAAGAAAAAAGAAGAAGAAGCATAAGCAGAAAATAACTTCTGCTTTGTGCTTCGGGACTGTCATTTAGTGGGCATTCAAGGTTGATGCTGGAAATGCTTTGAAATAGGCTAGAGGAATAAAGGGCTTCTTTCATTTAAGTTACCAACAGATATACTTAGCTTACTGGACAGTCTGAATGGGCCTAATGCTTACTACTGTGACTATATTTGTTAACTTTGCTGTCAAAGATGTTACAGACTAGGAGTGCTTCCATCATAAATATGTTACTTATCTCCCACATGACCTGTTTTGCTCCAAAGCAGAAGAGTGCTTCTGAGAGATTAGTCTCTACTTGGCTAAATAGTAGCTGTAATTGTCTGATTGAATGAAAAATAAGCTGTACTTTCTCATTTATAAACTTGCAAATTATTTTTCTTATTACATTTAATTTTAATATTGCTCTTCATATGCTCAATAGTACCTATTTCTATGTATTTGCATATATTAAAAATATATTTTCCTATGCAATAATTAATAATTTAATTTTTCTGATTTCTGAGATGCCTGTCTTAATATGCATAAGGCATATTAAGGCCCTTTTTTATATTTAAAAAATAAAAAATATTTCCTGGTTCTTAGGAAATATATCAATCCATGTAAAATGAAAGCTGTCAATCTTTTAATACTTTAGGGATCAAACATGTCAGAGAGGCCAGGCTTCTCCAGTTTCCTTGGCTATGCCTGTCCATCACATAGACCACAATGGAAGCTCAAGCTTCAAGACAAACTTGCAGCAATCTTAAGACACATTTGATCATTGCTAACAAAAGCTATTCATCTCAGGCTTGTCTTTTCATGTAAATACATGTCTTCTAGAGAATATGATAGTGTTCTAGAATGGAGTGGGTTGGAAGAGACCTCTGTTTATCATCTGTGCCAATCCCCAACGTTGAAAGCAGGCGGAATTTTGACGGTTTCACAGAGCCATGCCCAAGTCAAGTTTTGGATATCTCTAAGGGTGGATACTGCACAGCTTCCCTGTAGCATGTTCCAATGCTTAAGCACTGTCACTGCAAAAAAAGTCTTATATCCAGGTACAACTTCTTTTTCTGCCTTTTGTCCTTTCTCTGTACATCTCCAAGAAAAATTTGAGTCCATCTACCATTCAGGTAGCTGAAAACAACTAGATCTTCCCCTACTTATATTTCTGCAAGAAACACAGATCTCTTATTATCATCTTTCACATCACATATTTTAGCTCTCTGACCATTTTAATGATCTTTGCTGTATTCCAGGATCTCCAAGTCTTTCTTTACTGGGTGGTCCAGAACTGGAAGCAGTACTCCAGATGCAGCTTCATGATTGCCCAGTGGGCAGTAACAATCACTTCTCTTGACTTTCTGGCTATACTTTCACTAGTGCAGACTGGTTTGTGTTTATCATTTATTGCTTTTAGGACACTCATGCTTAGCTTGTCCACCAGGACATCGAGGTCTTTTTCTGCAAAGCCTCCTTATAGCCGGTCAGTACCCAGCCAGTACTCTGCGTAGTGACTCTACTTCCAAACTGCAGGACTTTTCACCTGCCTTTGTTAAACCCCAGGAGGTTTTGGTCAAACTGTTCTTCCATCTTTCCAAATTCCCTCTAAATTATAGCCCTGCTCTCCAGTGCAACAACCTCTCTTTTCCTGGTTTGGCATTACCAAGAAGGTCGCTGAGGTGTATTTTATTCCTTTATCCAGGTTGCTGATGAATCTATTAAACAGCTTTGACTCTTATATCAAACCAATGAGAAATACTGTTCATTTTTGGCTTTCAGCTAAATTTTGTACTTTTTCCACTTTTCCTCAAGCTTGTAAGTCCAGCCAATGTTTTCTTCACTTTGCAGTCCACTGAGATCCAAGCATTACCTTCCCAGTTTGGCAAGAGATGCTATAGGATGCTCTGATAAACAATCACTATAATCAAAATAATATCACTGTTGTCCTCTCATGCACAGAATCAGTCTTATCACTAAAAATAGTTAAGTTGTTTAGGTATAATTTGCCCTTGTTAAATCTCCTCTGGCTATTCTGAAATCCATTTTCTATCTGGTCGTGGCTTTGAGGATTTTCCCCATAATCCTCCCACACACTGAGCTGGGGTTTACTGGTCTGCTATTCCCTGGATCTTCCTCCCTGCCCTTTTTTGAAGATAGGTGTGACATTTTCCTTTTCTAAAGAGCAGGGAACTCCTTTGATGGTTGTGGCCCGATGAAGAAGTCTTTCTCTACAAACTTTCTCCATCTGTTTACTAAAACTAAATTTAGGAGGGTCAGTGGAAAATACTCATTGTAGAGGAAACAATAAATGGAGAAGAGTTTTGCTTGGTAAAGTTTTCAAAACTAATCAGTACCAAATGGGGTTGCCCTTATGGACCTTTCTACTCTAAACCTCCTGGTTTATGTCAGATGAGGATCACCCCAAAAATTCGTGACAGTCAATAATAAATAAAGTAACACTCGCCAACTAGAAATAGATGGTATTCTTATATTCAGTAATGTTGACATGTCAATTAATATTTTCAGCACAGGATTGTTTATCTTTTCCTGTTTGCAGGAAATTTCTAGGGTTGTCCAAGGATAAATTATAATCCATCAAACTAAAATGGCTGTCAACAGTACTTTTATTTTACTGATATATACCAGGCAGGAGTTGCTGTTTATATAATGCATTATTATAAAAGTAAGCCTTGATTCATTGCAATTCAGTGCTCACTTCAGCCCTCTGATGGGAATAACAATAGGCTGCTCTAAGTGGGTATGTTAACATAAGTGAAAATAGTTCATTAACACAAAGTGGGCTTCTTATATAGTGGCAGTAGCAGGAATATACGGAGTACCTGATGATACTTTTTCTGGAATTCTATAAGCATTCATTAAGTTATTATATCTCCATCAGACAGGTATAATGCTTCCTCTATTTGAATCTCAGGACCCAGGTGTGAAAGGAAGCATTTGCAGCTCTGTTATGGCCTTCAGATCTGTAACATAAGTCTTCTACATCACTCCCTAGTATGCTTGCGTGCTAACTGAACTATATTATGTGCAAATTTCATATGTAAAATGTGTATGTATGTTTTGGGGGTTTTTTTTCAGCATGAATTACAAACAATCAGAAGACAAGACAATCCAGGAAAAACAATTAATTCCTTCTACTCTTTCAGTCTTCTCTATACTTGCCAGGTTCAACTGAAAAATTAATTGAATGCTGGTAATCTTAACTATTTCTGGTTTTAGTATTGGTTTCTTTACTATGACAGAATGGATAATTTTTTTTAAGTCAATATGAATGCAATCATGTATAAGAACGGCCACTATTAGAAAAGATGTTACTTTTTAAGATAGAATGAACACCAAATTCACTTTATCCTCTTTATCCCCTTTGATCAAATTTTGTGTCAGATCAGTTTTGTATGAGTTAGTACAACACCCGGATCCTTTTTTCTTTCTTGTCTCTGCTGACAACCATTGTCACAGTCTGTATTCAAATTTTGGTTTGCCTTGCCCATTCTCTTTTTTATTAATTCAAATTAATTCATTAATTCTTTGTTTCACTGTGTTTGGGTTTCTTTTATGCTGGTGCTAGTTATGTATCATTAGGTACATTTCTGTAGCCTGTAGCAAAATTACAGACTTATCTCTACAGCTGGTCTAATCCAGAACGCATTTTGGTTCCTTTAAGCATACAACAGTATCCTTATAACTTCTTGAATGTAAGACTCACAGAGACATTGACTTCCAGATGGTTTCTTTCCTGTTAATATTCTTTCCATATTCAAAGTGGACTAAACCCTGCTAGTTATCTTGTCTGTTAACCTAATTAGTTGGAGTTCATTCAGCTGTGTTTGGAACTGATCTTCAGTTATACTCCTAATTTCTGGTTTAATGTTGACTACCTTATTTTTTAAATGTTGATAATTTCTTTAGTATTTCCATGAGATATAGCACTGAGAATGTAAAGTTTTTTCAACTGATTTCTTGATTTACAATATACTAAAAAAAAATATCCATTTATGCCTGAACAATTGGAGCACTACAGCTTAGTAAATCACTTATTGAGATTTTTTGGAGATCAAGCAATATCGTAAGCAACAGCAATAAAAATACAGATTGAAAATGCAACACCTTTTTTTTTTCTTAGTCTGTGCTATCACAGTTGAATAAATCATACTTTTGCGGTATTTTCTCTTCCTAATTCATGAAGTTTTCTTTTTGCAAATGTAAAAGAATATTACCTTGGTGAAGATGAGCTGTGTTTTCTAATGATCACAGAAGATGTGTTACCTTCCCAGGATTCAGCTCAGGACATTTACCTGTGTAAACTTTGGGTTTATTCGCACTTGACAAGGTTGTTATTTCAATCACTACAGGTGATTAAGTCAGAAGCATGCAAAGTCTATGTTTCAATAGTTCATAGCACATAGCTTTAACAAATGTAGAATCCATACTAATAAAATCCTAATTTTGTATCTGTGAGATGGGCAAGGAAATAAATAAGACAGATTCACTAGTGTTGACAGGGGTGTAGATTTTCTATCTTTAAATGCTATGATATGGTTTAATGATTTTCCCTTGGTCCTAAAAATCATAATAATTTTATTAAAGATAATTATGCTCTTCAAAAGCAAACTAGTGAAAAGGGGTAATCCCTACAGTTCAGGTGTGACTGATTCTTATTTTGTAGAAGGGTATCAGCTGGAGGATTTGAACTACAATTTTTAAGAATGACCTTATTCTCTGTATATTTAAGCATTACCCTGCTGACAGCAACACCCTGCAGTATCTCAGAAACAAACAAATATCATAAATTATGATTATTTCTTACAGTTGCTCAGAAGATCCATACTCACACTGTATGAAGGAAAGGAATATATCTTCAGTGTTTTTTGCTGCAGTTACTCAGATCCACTTAGAGTTATTAGAATAATTTTCCAGAGAGAATCCATGGAAGAAACCCATCAATTTAAAAATAACTTAATAAAAATAATTAAGTCCTTTTTGAAAATACTTTTTCTACTGCCAGATTGTCCATTATAATTTTGACATTGTAGTAAGGGAATTATTTAAAATTATAAAATTTGCTCATAAAAGCAGTGCTGAAGTAATTAAATGTTGTGATATAGAAATAGTATTGACAAACTGAGATTAGAGTAAAATCCTAGCATAGATGATGAGAGTTTTCTGGCTGCTGCCTGTTTTAATTACGATAAATACAATATTTTAGAACACTTCCTACCAGAACACAGCATTCCTAGAATTTTAGCTCTGGTTCCAAATTACACAGAATTACAGGAGAAAATCAATTTTCCACAGTATTCTTCACTGATAAGAATTAAAAGTACCTAAATTATAGCCTAACATACTATATTGTATTTATATGTAAGCACGGATTTATTGCAGAAGGATGTATCAACTCCTGCATTAGGGGTACTTCATTTGGTGCATAGTTTTAGACATATGATGCAGAAGCTTTATTCCCTCACTCCTCCTGAGATCAACCTTGTAACTAAATAATTTTATAAGTAGTATGCAATCTTTTATACATATTCAAATCACAGGTAGAATAATTTATGATTGGCTTTATGGTTTGATCATGCTGCTGTATAAAAGTTGATTTAATTTTACCACTGCGCACATTTCACATTTAAACAGAGTATTTTCTTTTTCTACTAAACCCAGCAAAATATCCAGTACTCCCTCTTATCCCAGACGGAGGAAGCCAAGCTTTATTTCTAAATAAACCTATTACCACATCTTCTTTGCACTAAGCTTCCATAAATTTTAGTCTGCTTTTTATAGTAATACTCAGGACACCGTGTAACACCTTCTTTTTCTCTGAGAAGGCAAAAGACCCATAAAGATTTTCTCCTTCTGGCAAGCACCCTTTTAAATAGTTCAACAATTAGTTCAATAATTAATGTACCAAAACTATTGACAGTGCAATACAGTGCTACTGAGCCCAGGGAATGGAGGCATTATAATATGCATAACATTATAATATAAGCTCTGAAGATAAACAAGTCAGTCACCTGTCAAATATGAACCTTTGGGAAATTGGAAATTATTTGTGTGTGTGTATGTTATATAACTTCATTCCTGCAGATTTGTCAAAGATATTTAAATCAAAAGAAATCTTATGTGCTAGTCAATACTTGGAAGGAACAGCTTTATGGAAAATTCAAGTACTGCAGGCATAAGTTAGGGCAATTATTAATATTTTTGTGAAGATTTGGTGTTGATCATTAAAGACACACTGTGATGTTGTCTTTTATGAAAAAGTAAAGAAAAGTTCTTTACAAAGAAAGAACTGTAAAGATTTTTTTTTTCAGGTTTATGATAATGTGAGCCAAGCAAGGAATGGTGTTCTGTCTAGTTTATATAAGATGTGAATAAGGCAGATAACAGTTGTAAAATCTTACAGTAACTGAATTTTTTTTCCTTGTTTATGTCACTGACTGAAGAAAAGCAAGAACTTGAATTTGGACTTTCTTAATTCCCTGGAAAATACCAAGGATGATACAGAGAATTAATTTAGTGAAGTACTTTGTCTCTGACTGTGGACAGAAGTAGATGTCTACAGTTAAAAGCATAAGGAAGTCTGTAGCAGTACTTCTCTCAAATACACTCCCACAAACACTATAGTTTGCGGCTCTTGACTTGAAACATTTTATTTTTTATGCAGATTAAGATTTCTTTGAAAATCTGAAAAGTATCATGAACTGAGGAAGGTGTTTCTCACCCAGGACAAATATGCTACAGACTTCACAAAGCAAATAAGGCATAGTTTCTGCCTGGTGAAGCATGCAAGTCTAATTTTAAATATGACAGAACACATGAGCACAACAAAGAGTGGAGGATGGTGGGAGCTGAAGAGGGTCACACTAAGAAGTTTACATGGTTACTTAAATTCATTTCATGCATATCTTGATAATATGACTGTTTCATTAGTATATAACTCTGATTTTTAAACTGAGGCTGAGAAAAGAATTTACTGACCACCTGGATATTCAAAGATACTTGCTGAGATGAGAAATTTCCAAAATAGTCAATTTTCCATTTTTTCCATATTCTCAATATACTTAGGAAGGCACATATTTGGGTAAATGATAGTAATGTTTTATGGTAAAGCAATAAGAATATTATATAAACCAGCTTGATGTAAAGTTATTTAGAAGGAAAATGAAAATAAAAGCTATAATATGTATGGAGAATAAAGCATTTTTGGAAGTAGCAGTCAACTGTTTATTACAATCTAGATATAGGAATAAAGGAATACAAATAAAGAATTAAAAATTCTCAAGTAAGTTAACAGCTTCAAAGAACAAATCATGCAAAAGGGAAAATCATACTGGACATACCAGTTTACTTGCCCAAAAAGTGGGCAAAATGTTCTCTAGCACAGCAAATGCTCTGTTTCTCTAAGTAGTGTTTTAGATACCAAAATCAGGACAGGTTGTAACTCTTTGTGTATAAAGCCAGTTTTAAACAACCTACATCAACTCTCTGGCTTTTTCAGAACTTGTAGCAGCCAAGAGGAACTAGTTGCTTAATATTTCTGATGGACCCTCCTTGGCTTAGGGATTGTCAGAGCACTACATGTATGCATTAGGTCCTTGCTAATGTTTCTCCCCTTACCGATGCTGCTCTAGAAATCAATTTGACTGGCTCATTGCCCACTCAGATTCTTTCACCATCCAGGAAATCTTCAGTGGGGAAATCTTACTTTTCTTCTGTTTCTAATGGGATATCTTGGCCTAATTTGCAAGCAAGCTGTATAAAACTTCTGAGTTGGTTGTACTCACACCTAGGCTTTCTTTCTGTCATATTAAGTTCTTTTGCCTATTCTGCTATGAGTAGTACAGTCTTTGGTCTTCATCTGCTACAATAATACTGCCCTTTATTCTGTATTGCTGGATAATATTGTTCACTTAGGATCAACCTCACTTTTTGTTATCCTAAACTATTAATCTAATATTTCTAAGCTTTTTCAAGCCCTTTGCCCTACTTAGTGCCATCCTCTAAAGTGCTGTCCTCTGTGTTTTAATTAGTCTGTTGCTTATACCTTCTTCCAGATTGTTACTAATAGTGTTCATTAAAATTGTCTTAAGACTAGCCATGGAGCAACTCTTTGGACATGTCCCTTACTATACCTTGAGGTATCTCAAAACTGTTTAGACCAAGAATATTTGTTTTTCAAGACTTCAATATATTTAGCAAAAATTAGGATATATGGACTGTGGGAGAAGACTACGATCTATTTAAATTTCACATGCATTAAAAGACAGCCATTTTAAATAAGTTTTTTTTCAGTGTCCTGGCTATCATGTAGCATTTAACTCTATCCACATTTCTTCAAGAAATGGATAGACAAATGTTTTATAAGGTCAAAAATAATTTAAGAACTGAAGAAGGTATATTTAATAAATCAAGCTATAACTTGACTAATACTGCAAAAATGAGGATGGATGCATATCTTTGACTCATTTCTAGCCCATAATAATCTTTAATTACAACTGCAATATACTATTTATTTAATACAGAATATAATGAATTTTAATAAACCCTCAATTCACGTCTGTAAAATAAATGCTTCAGTTATAATATACTTCTACTAATTGTCACATAATAGTCTAAAAAATTTTTAATAATTCTGACGTTTTTAAGTTATCTTTCTTTGGTGTAAGTTATTGATTGGAACAGTGCTAAATACCTAAGCATATTGCAATCAAAAGAAAAATTCTTTTGTCTTCAGCAGGTCTTATTTCAGATACATACTTAGTGTATGTTTTACAGTACTTCTTTTCATCACAAAACCAAGCCTTTCTTAGTTTTGGTTCAGATTTGAGCTATGATCAATCTGCACATCTCTGTGGTCCCCAAGAGTGCATTTTTACAGATGTAAAAGTAGTCAACTTCCATGAATCATCACTTTTGCTTGGATGATATTATTCCTGTGTGGTTCACGTTGCCTATAGCAGAAGTTTACTGTATGGGTTTTTGTTGCTTGTTTATAAGCTAATTAAATGTTTAGGTTTGAATATTAACCAGGAAGCTGAAGTTGTAGAAAAAGAGGACGGGATATTTTCATTCATATAGTGAAGATTTTGTCCCGATCTTGCAATAACTTACATGTTTGTATTAATCCTTGACTCATCTGGATTTAACTGGATACTATTAATGTTTAAACTTAATAGTGCCTATAAGCCTTTTAAAGGGATAGGGGTAGAGCTATAGAAGAAGCTATATACACTTCTGCAAAGACAGTGTCTTTCTAGACTTTGGATTGATCAGTATCTCCTGAGTTTAGAAACTTTAAAGTTAGTCTTTTAGGTATCTAAAAGGTCAGTCACATTAAGTTCTATTTATAGGCAATGGAGAGGTGACGGTGATTCCATGCAACTATTTTAGGTGGGGATTTTTTGTATATAGAAGTGTTGGATGACTAGTTCTTGTCAGGGAGCAGCAAAAACAGAGTCGCTCCACAAGGGAAGAAGATGTTGAAAGCAATCACAGTACAGGAAGGGAAATTACAGCACTCACAGAGGTATTTGACCAGGACAAGGGTTATTGACAATAACAGGCTCTATTCATAGCCCAGCAATCATCAGATAAGGCAAGGTAATGAGTCGGGTCTGATGTCCAAGCAGGCAGAAAAAGTCTTGATTATTCTAAAAGGCATAATTTAGAAAAAAGGGAATGCAGACTTTAATAAAGGGAAGAAGAAATATTTTGTTGTTCAGTAGTGTAATGCATTATAATAAAGAATCCATCTCATATCCTGGATATTCTTGAAAAAGTTTTAAAATCTTACAATTTAGCTGTCAGTTGTGATGCAGTAAGATCTGGACTGAGGGTGTAGTCCTGTATAGAAGCCCTGAAAAACAGTATTTAGAAGAAGCATTCTTATTCTTTGCTCTGGTGAGTGGGAGAACGCGTTATTCGTACAGCTGAGTATCATACATGAACACTTTCCTACTTTATTGTGTTCAGTAATATCCAGTATTGAATCAATATGCTCAGCAGCTCACGAAAAAGATGGGGAAAGATTCTTTTCATTTCCAAATTGTACTCATTAAATGAAACCTTACAGCTTGTGAAATCTTTGTGCTAAGGGTTTTGCAGTGAAAGCTGTTGTCTGACCACTTCTTGGTCTTATTGAGCAAGAGAGACATCTGTCTGCATATAAATGGGTAATTATCTTTCCTTTACATTTCTCTATAGTCCTTATCCAAAGAAGAGTGAGAGAATGAAGGAAAAGTATCCAGGTTAATTTGGCAGATTTGAAATAATGATAGAATACTATGCACACTGTAAGTGTATATTCTCTGTGTCTGCGACATATGTTGCTGAGCGTTACGGAGTGTGTTGGTTTATCCATCATGCACAAGATAATATTTTTGTAACACCATTTTCTCCTAATTGATTTACCTGTCCATTTTCAAAAACACAATAGTAGCATTGTCTGGTTGTAACATTGCTGAAAACAATGTAATCTAAATAAATTAAACACAGCTATCAGTAAGTAATCTCATTAGTCCTTGAAGTCATACTTTCTCCTTTAAGTTGAATCTCACCATACCTGTTTACAATTAGTATTCCATTTCCTTCTACTACCTGAAATTACTCGTAATTCCATGAATATAGGGAAGTATTCTATCTGACTGCATCAGACCATTAATTTGGTTTAGTGCATTTGATTTTTGTCTTGTAATTTCAAAGTATCCTGTACAGTACAGATTTTCTCGGCCTTTCCATAGTTGTCATATGACTCTTATTTAGAACAGTACCATCCATGAGATAAGAATGAAAATTTCTGTCAGTATGAATTTTCAAACAAAAATTAAACTCCAGGCGCTATAATGATAACTGATAAATATCATAGACTTTTTAGTTAAATATTCAGTATCAACCTGTGATTTAAAGATAGTGTGTGTTTTGCTTTTTCGATCCTTAGAAAGAGGGAAAAAAAAAAAAAAAAGAAATCCCTGCACCTCTCCCCACCTTGAAAAAAAGATTGGTTTAAATTTTCAGTGAAAGTTCTCCATACGAATGCAACAGATAGCATGCTGAATACAATTTCATGACAGTGCATACCTGTTTTGCAAATATCTGAAAACAACACAGAAAGCTAAAATGGTGTGTAAATATTTGTAATGGGGACTTAATTAATAATTAAGGCTTTAAATAAGTGATTAAGGATTAATAATTAGTAATTAGTAATCAGACTTTATCCCACAAGGACTAACTGTATGTTCACAGCTGGTATAATTTCAGTTCTGTGTAATAATTCTGGACAGACATGTGTTGATATACTCAAAAAATAATTGCACTAATTAGTGTTCTCTTCCCTCAAAATTTTAAGTTTTTGTGATTTCTTGTCTTCTTAATAAGTTGTATTGCTTTCCAGAAAATGGAACTTAAATTACAAGTGTCTTTAACCTCAGGTATTAAAGTCTGTATTAAGCATGTTTGTTAATTTGGTTTTGAAACAAAATATCAGAGAGAAACTGATAGGTTTTTGAGTTGATAACTACTTAAAATTATGGAGGGTACCTTTTATACATATGTTCTCAGCAGCTTTGAATTGAATCAATTTGTATAGATGGTTGACCACACCTTCAATGAAACCGGACAAAAGAAGCAGTCAGTGTGTGACAGAATGTACTATAATTTGCAAGCACAGAACCCTGTATCTACAACCACATTCAATGTAATTTAGATTAAGCCCTGTGGCTGTCTATAAGACTGTACCTTTATTTACTGCCTAAAACCATCGAAACTACTCTAGCTTATCCAGAATTAGTCATGTTTCTCTTACTGAGTTTGTGTCAGACTGTGGACACTGGAGAGGAAGAGTGGGTATCTGCAGGTCAATAATTAAGGAATAGACTCTTGTATTGTCATGGCAAGAAGACTTCCTGTGACTATAGTGTGCAAAACCAAGCTCCAAAATAAAAAGGGAGGCTGAATGCTAGCGCTAGAGTACAGTTGATATAATACCTGCTCCTTAAGCCAAACAGGGTAAAGATGCACTGCAATAGAGTCTAAAAGCAGGCATTCTCAGTGTAGACAACAGTAAAGTTTATACTTGAGAAAGGACCTCTTTGTTGATG